>NC_052944.1:24349734-24655567 GCF_013358895.1 Oreochromis aureus
GTTACATATTGAATTATATTCTTGTCTACGTTTTTCTAGATTGCAAAAATAGGCAGTGTTCTTTTCACCCTCTTCTATCCACTTGGCTTTGGATCGCAAATAAGCGCCCTTGGCTCTATAAAGGTACATTTCATCCAATTTAGATTGTAAGCTGTTAATTTTTCCTTTTTCTTCTTCAGTCCAATTCAATTTGCCATAAAGATTCATAAGTTCTTTAACTACATTTGATTCCTCTTCTTTCCTTTATCTGTTTAACTTTTTACCGAATGTGATTGAGGTTTTTCTGATTCTAAATTTAAGATATTCCCATTTGAGTATCGGTGTATTGATGGCTTCATCATTCTGGATATCTAATATTAATTTTTTAATAGAATTACAATTCTCCTCATTTCTCAGCATCTGAGAGTTAAATTTCCAATAATCCTTAAATGTTTTGTTTTGGTCTTTGCTTTGTAGTCTTAGAATAATGGCGCAATGGTCACTTAAGGGACCGTTAGAGATGACTGTTTCCTTAACATATTGTAAAATTGAGTTGGATACCAACCAATAATCAATACGTGACCTGCTTTAAACATTGGGTTTGTGCCAGGTGAATTGTTTTACATCTTTGTTTAACAATCTCCATACATCTATTAGTTTAGTATCATTAGCAAAATTTTCAAATATTGGGTTCCTAAGTTCACTTGAAAATTTTGAAGGCCATCTATCCAACCATTCATCGGGAGTCACATTGAAATCACCTCCAACAATTATATAATCAGTGGGGAATTTGGTATTAAGTTCCTTTATAACTGAAGAAATTTGATGCAGCAGGTTCTTATTCTCTTGATCATTGTTGTATCCATAAACATTAACCAACGTAATCAGAGTATTATCAGTATTTAACACACAGGCAACCCAATGTCCATCTTTGTCTGCCAAGTTGCACAAAAACCTACCAGGACATCTGTTGAAACAAATAGCAACCCCAGCCGACCTGTTTGTACCATGACTAAAAAAAATTTTATCTCCCCATTGTTGTGACCAAAATTTCACATCAGATTCCTCAGAATGAGTTTCCTGGAGAAAAATACAATTTGCCTGTTGCCCCTTGCTGAACAGAAAAACAGCTTTGTGCTTAATTGAGTCTTTAAGTCCCCTTGTGTTAAAGGAAAAAAAAGAAATGTTAGTTTTCAATTGGAACACGGAACACATGAACAGCTTTAAAGAGGAAGTTTAGGAGGTGGAGTAGGAAAGTCTTGAGGTAAAAGTCCCATCATCCGAAATGTTCCACTGTATATTCCTATCGCAGTCAGATGTCAGCCCGTACCTGGAGTCTCTTCCCTGATGCGTTTGCCTTCTATGAAACCAAAAGGGCCTCTGAAGCCCGCAGCCTTGCCTTCCTTCCGAGCCTGGTCGATTTTTGGCCACAATGCTTGTCTGGATCTCCAGTCCTCCGGGGTCAGGTCTTCAGCAAAGCGGATGCCTTCTTCTTTGCACACGGGAGAAGCCTTTGTTCGCCTCCAGATGTCATCTTTCACGGCACGTCTCACAAACAGAATAATGATTTGTCGATGCTTATTCTCCGCCGCTCTTCCCACTCTGTTGACAACATCAACCGCTTCTTCCATCTTGATCTTTAGGTCCAGAACAATCCTTCCTAGACGTTCCACCACTTCTCCTCTGATATTTTTATTTATTTTCTCCTTTTTCCCTTTGATACGGAGACACCATCTTCTTTTTTATCTTTCCTGGCTGAGTACGCGATCTTTAGTGTCGTCATTATCTTTTTTGAGTGATTCAATCTCTTTTTCCAGGTGTTTTATTTCCTTTTTGCGTTCTTGCAGCTCCTCTGAATTAAACTGCACCGATTTAGCGATGGAAGCCAGCATGGCGCTATGTTGTTGAATTTGTTTGCTAACTTCATCCATGCGGTCATCAACACGTTTTCCAAGACGTGTGTTGGAGCCGTTATCATTAGCCGTAGCTTTTGCTTTTTTCTCCATATGTGGTTTCTCGGGAGTATTATCAGGGGTTGTTAACAGTCTGTCCCTCTTGTTGCTGCTGGAATTAGCCGTTTCCATCGGGGCTGAGTAGTCATGCTCGCTGTTTCTCTGAGTTGTGAAAGGGAGGTTTTTCACTGCTGGAGGTTTCGTGTTGTTACTTTTCTTCATGTTCGGGCTGAAACGTCGTCAGTATAACTCAAAGGAGTGGATTAAATAACTTCAAGATGAAAACATCGGGACTTTAGTGAGGAGTTCAGACGGATGCGACTGCTCAGTCCGCCATCTTCTTTTCCCCCCTTCCTGGTTTATTTGTGTTGCTACCCGATCCGTACCGGAAACCCGATCGGTACCCCGCATGCGCAAATCTTACGTCACTTCCTATCTTTGCCAACATCGCGACAGTTAATGTTTTTGAATGACATGGTTAGCGCCCAGTTAGCTCCTAGCATTTCTCAACAGCTCTGCCTCATTTTCGACTACCGGGACATTTAAACAGTGGATAATCCATTTACAAACAATTTCATGCTTTTCTCCTCAACAGAGAGCGTTCCCCGATTGAATAACAGCGCCGTAAAATAAGAAGAATGGCGCTTAATTACAGAGTTAATAATACAGACTTTGTAATATGTAACGTGAAGATTCATCAGCCAGATGAAGTGTTTACTGACAACTGACAGTGATAGCGGACATCATCATCACTATTCCAATCAATCCTCTCCACACAGACAAGCATAAACACACTCGACTATCACTAAATCAAATTTAACACAGGTTTGTAATGACGCTAAGTCAGTTTACAATAGGGTTCGTTCGCTCGGTCAGCAGGGGGCAGCATCCTCGTACACTGGGGAGCAAACTGCTACTAAACGAACAGAAGAAGAAGAAAACCCCTGCACATGCGCGGTACGGATCGGGTAGACCCTTTTTTTTTTTTTTTTTAAACCTTTATTGAAAGAGATTTTCCATATACAAAGCAAGTCAAGGAAACAGACCAGAATTGTAACAATTTACATTTTAAAGATGGTGAAGCAAGTCACTATAACTTTACAGGGAGAGCAACAAAAAAAAAAAAAAAAAAAAAAAAAAATTAATTAATTAATTAAAAAAAAATAGAATTAAAAATAAATATAAATTCAGGGTAGAGTAATAAGGAACATAGACCTTTTGACACAAGCAGGCAAATTAGAATAGCAAGTATTTTGTGATTTTAGAGTATAGTACAGCAGTTTTTTTATTCATAGTAGAAATAAGCTTAAGTGATTTAAAGTATTGACAAAAGTAATTCAAGAAGACGGTAAATATAGGAGAGGCATTCTTCCACTTACATACGTGAATAAAAAACTTACATAGCACTATTACAAAATTAACAACATCTGAGATTTCAGAATCTAGATTGTCCATAAAGAAAAGAACATCCTTAGATGTGAAGGAAGGTATATTGGAAATCCTGAGTGAAACCCAACAGTGTATTTCAAACCAAAAAGCATTAACATACTGACAAGTGAAAAATAGATGCTCTAGTGTTTCTCGAACGGAAGAACAGAAAGCACAAAAGTCGGCCTCAAAATTAAACCTTTTATACAGGAATTCTCCTACTGGATAAATGCCAGATATGATTCTGAAGTGTGTTTCTTTCATTTTAGGCGCAAGTGGGTATTTTAAGTAAAAAGAAAATGACTTTTCTTTCAACACGCTATCAAGGTCATGTCTTACATTGACATTATAGTTACAGAATACTATTTGCTTGAAGGTATTAGAGATTAACTTATTATTAAATTGTTTGTCCTTTATTGAGGTATTACCTATCGTCAGTGAAGGTAAGCATGTTCTTATTAGTGAATACTTTAAAGTATTTACGATAAGATTTAACAACGGTGTGGGTAGTGCTTTACAAACCTTGTTAAAATTATTAAATGAAACGTCTATTTTATATTTATCAATAAATTCTTCATAAGATAGCAGGTTTCCATTTTTATCAAGCAGATCAACAACATAACACACACCACTATTATACCAGTCTGATTTAAATAAGGACTTCTTATTGATGACTATAACCCTATTATTCCACAGCACAGAATTGTGAGGTGAATAATTGTGGGTGAAAATTAGTTTCCCAAAACTCAAAGCTTGCTTATAGAAACTAGACAACTTAAGAGGAATCTTAGATATTTCATAATCACATCTGAGCAAAAAGTCTAACCCCCCGACCTTATTAAAGAGTTTGTTTGGAATATGGTACCACATAGAATGAGGATAGGAAATGCAGTCTTTAATCCATCTGAGCCTGAATGCAGCAATAATGGATTCAAAGTCTAAAGCTTTCAAGCCCCCATTTTCATAGTCTTTAACTAATTGGGATTTGCGTATATAATGTGTTTTATTCTTCCAAATAAAGCTGAATATAATAGAATTGGACAGTTTAATCGTTTTAGGAGATGTAAAAATTGAATAACAGGGGTATATGAGTCTTGAGAGTCCTTCTGCTTTAGACAGTAAGATACGACCTAATATGGATAAATCATGAGTTAGCCAATGATTAAATATTTTTTTAACTGCATTTAATCTGGGAGTTATGTTATTATTCTCTCGATCATTAGTATTTTTACTGATTATTAAACCAAGGTATTTTACCTCCTCTTTTACTGGAATATTGTTAATAATACTTTGGTTACAGCTGTGTACAGCTAAGATTTCACATTTTTGAAGATTTAGTGATAAGCCGGATGCTTTTGAAAATGAAAGGATTTTATTAATTGCAATAGAGACCATATTTGCATTCCTTAGAAATAAGGCAGTGTCATCAGCAAATTGACTAATTTTAAATTCTTTATCAAGAATGTTTATGCCTTCTAGATCTGAAGAGAGTTTGATATAAATGGCAAGCATTTCTGCTGCAATAATAAACAATAACGGGCTAATAGGGCATCCCTGCCGTATGCCACGATTAATTTTAAAACTATTAGAAAACCCTTGATTGAGTGCAATACTACTTGTTATATCTCTGTACAACATCTTCATTATACTAACAAATCTGGGACCAAAACCCACAGCCTCCAGAGCTTTAAATAAAAAATTATGCTCCAAAGAATCAAAAGCTTTAAAGAAATCAAGAAATAAAATGAGGCTATCATGAGAAATTAAATGATTGTAATCCAACATATCTAGTACTAAACGGGAATGATGATGGATATGACGTCCTTTTATAAAGGCTGACTGTGTCTCATCTATTATTTGAGTTATTCCTGTTTTTAATCTGTTGGCATAGACATGAGCTAACAATTTGTAATCACAGCAAAGAAGTGTGATAGGTCTCCAGTTATCTAAAAGGATAGAGTCCTTGTTAGGTTTAGGAAGTAAAGAAATTATTCCTCGTTTCATAGTTGGAGATAACATTTGATCATTTATACATTCATTAAATACCTCTAGTAATAAATCTCTAATATCACTCCAGAAATACCTGTAAAATTCAATTGTGATTCCGTCAGGACCTGGTGATTTACCACTCGCCATTTGGGAAACAACAGTATCCAATTCAGCTAAAGTAATTTCAGACTCATTGAGATTTTTAAAGTCTGCGTCAATTTGAGGAATTTTTTCATGGATAGAGCTAAAGAAGGAAATAGTCTCCGAACTAGAATAATTTGTAGAGTAGAGGGCTGAATAGAATTCTGTAATATAGTTGTTTATAGTCTATAGGTCTTCAGTTAGGGTATTATTAATTTGTAACTTCATTATAGTTTTTTTTGTTTGTCTATTTTTCTCCAGATTAAAGAAATAAGTAGAATTCTTTTCCCCCTCCTCAATCCATTTAGCCCTTGAACGAATGAAGGCACCTTTTGCTTTGTCTATGTAAAGTTCATCAAGTTTGTACTGCAGCTGGTTTAGTTCTATAGAATTTTCCTCTGTCAGATGCGATAAATTGCACAATGAACTTATTTTTGCGGTAATTTCAGCCTGTTTCTGTCTCCTTTTAATAGCCATTAATTTTCCTTCTTGACTGGCAATTTTTTTGACATTAAACTTGAACCATTCCCATTTACTAGTAGAAGAAAAATCCTCCATTGCTTTTACCTCTCCTATTAAGGATTTAATTTTTATACAGAAAGATGAGCTTCTTAAGAGGTTACTGTTAAACTTCCAGTGAGAATTCTTTGGTTCTGATGATCTATTATCCGGGGAGATTGAAAATGTTATGGCACAATGGTCAGTAACAGGGGAATGAAGAATCTTACAGTTGGATGACAGGGGGAAAAGACTACCAGTTATTAAGCAATAATCTAGTCTTGAGCGTTGAGAGTGTTCAGAATTACTCCAGGTGTAATGCAGTTTGTCTGGGTTTAACTTACGCCAGATATCGATTAGGTTGAGGGTGCAGGAGAAATCCATTATTGTTTGGTTAAAATGAGGAGAGTTATATTTAGTAGGAAATCTATCCTGTTTTTCATCTGGTACCATATTAAAGTCACCTGCAACAACAACCTTTTCAATTGAATAAATGATCTTCCATTCTTCTATCATTTTTTCCAAATCAGAAATTAATTTCCGGTTTTTGGCTCTATTGTTGAACCCATAAACATTTACTAAAATGTACTTAGTATCATCCAACTCTATGTTAACCATTAACCAATGACCTTCCTTATCACCTTTATGATCAATAACTCTTCCATTAAACGATGTAGAAAAATAGCCACTCCTGCTGAATGAGAGGTACCATGAGATAAATAAATATCACCGCTTCCCCACTGCTTTCTCCAAAATATATGATCATCTTCACTACTGTGTGTCTCTTGAAATAAAAAACAATTAGTGTTAGGCTGTTCCTTACAAAAAAGAAAAATTGCTTTACGCTTTATGTTATTTCTTAAACCTCGAACATTTAAAGAAAATATTGAAAGAACCATTGAATATAGCTTGAGAGTGCTTTAATAACTAGAGTAGGGCAATAGAACGTTTTACCTCCTATGAACTAACAGACTCAGTCATATTTAAGCACCACTGAGCAAGTTACCTGCTTAAATGTAGTTGAACAGTTATACCTTCTTATCTAAGTCGTTATAAAGTTCTTTCATTCTTTGATTTGACGACCATCGATGACAGCATATCCTTCCTTTAGGAAAGCTTTGAGCCCTCTGCTCCTTGCCTCCTCCACCCTCGGCCACAGACGTTTACGGGCTTCTCTGTCTTCCTTACAAAAGTCCTCTCTGAACCGAATCTTCATCTCCATGCAGAGCTTCGCCTCCTTGGACATCTTCCACACTAGGTCTCGAACAGTTCTCATGGCAAACTGTATGACGATCAACCTGGGTTTGTCACCGACTCGTCCCTTCTGCCCCAGCCGATGCACTGTTTCTACTGTTTTGTACAGCTGCTCGGCGTTTGCAGGAATTATCTTGGTCAGAATTCTGATTATTTCTTCTCTTGTGTTCTCACCCTCCTTTTCGGGAACCCCAGTTAGCAGCAAAGACCATCTCCGTTTGTATCTAGCATGCTCCAGACACATTTCACGAAGAGCCTCGTTCTCTTTTTTCAGCGTCGCCATCTGCGTTTTAATACGCTTCACATCCTCCACCACAGATTTAACAGCTTCCGTATTAGCATCCACGGACTCCTTTACTTTTCTTACAGCATCGGTGTTTTCTTGCAACTGGAATTCATAACTCTTTAAATGCTCACTTTGGGTGTCGAATTTACATACCAGTTTTTGGATAGCGTTGAGGAGAACTGTGTTTGAAACTTCGTTTTGCGTCTGCGATTCGATAGCCTTCATTTTTTTAGGATTTGGACTTTTAACCGGTGTGTGGTGACGATCAGTTTGCGGTTTGTCTTGCGGTAAGTCGTGCTGCTGTTCCATCCATTCAATATCTTCTTCGTCGCACGCCTGCCGAAGAGCCGCTAGGTGGTAGCTATGATCTTTGTTAATGTTAGCCATTTCGTAGCTTCGGAGAAGGTGGCCAAAAATGATGGAGAGAAACACCGGGAGGAAATTTTTGAGTCTTAGAGATGAAGTATAACTATTCTGTTTCTAATTCCGGCTTACTTGATTGCGGTCATGACATAAAGGAGGTTATTTTCAAGAAAAGCCTCGGAGCCCACTCAAGTTGAACCGCTCACTCCGCCATCTTCCCAGAATCCCCGGATCGGGTAGACCCGATTTGTACGGTCCGACTTTGCACATGCGCAGTAAGTATCGGGGAGTCCTGATCCGTAACTATCTTTTTACTTTTTTGTTTTTGTCTACATTATATTAAATGTTTCATAATCGGAAACATTTTAAGAGACACTTATTATTCTTAACATCTTAACAGATACTCTGACCTGTAACTATCGTAAAACGCTTCGACCGGAAGTAGACACCTTTCGCGCATGCAGGGTACCGATCGGGTTTCCGGTACGGATCGGGTAGTGACAACTTGCGTTGGGTTTTGACTTCTTCTCTTCTTATATCAGCCCTGTTGTAGTATTGTTTGATGGGTGACGCCTGTCGTTCAGGAGGAGACTTCAGTGGCCACATGCCCTGTAAATTGTAATTTGGCATGTAGACTGGAGCAGCCAGGGGATCTACTGTTCTATCTCCTGAGTCATAGAAATAGGTGTCAGACATTTTCAAAGACTCGATATGACTGTGAAACAATTGTTTCAAATATTTAAGCATTTAAGTTTCAAAAAACCTTGCTTTGTAAAGCCCCCCCCCCCCCTCAGTTTCACAATATTTTACACACAGTAAAAAATGTATTATCAAATCCATAATCAAAAATGCTGCTTATATGTTAAAGCCTGAAGAATATTAAGTTACTCTATTAAAAAAAAGCTGGCTCCATGATGCAGCTTACTTTTGCTTTAGATCCCCCAGTATGGCATTGCAGCTCCATTGCTTATGCAGGGTGCTGACTTGTATTGTTATTACTTTTAAGTGTTATTACTTTTCTGCAAATAATTAAACTTCCACCACCACAGCAAATCAAGCAGGTGTGACTTCTTTTTTTTTTCTTTTCTTCTTCCATTATCTGTTTTATTGGGACAGCAGTTGAACAAAACAATTGAATGCCTTTTTACACTTTCTTTGCTGTTACATTTTTAAGTTATAATTAATAATAATAAAATAAAATAATAATAATAACAAATAAATAAATAATAATAATAATAATAATAATAAAAAGAGAGGTGTGACTTCTATGTAAACCTTGGAGCAATCTGTTGCTAGACAAACTGCAAAACTAAAAATCCAAATGCTACATTAAGTGCTATTGTCATCTGCTATTGTGGAAGCTATTGGTATTTAAATTCTCTGTTATTTTACCACAGAGAAGAAAATCCTGTGGTCCTTAGAAACGTGTCTTATTTTTTCGCTCATATGCTGTTCCTCAGTGTTGCTCAAGTCTGTCATCACTTTTTTAATCCCTTAGTAAATAAACCACAAGGAGTAGAGGTAGTGGAGGTAGGCAAGTTTAAATACCTGGGGTCAACAATAATAATAAAAAAAAAACATTGGCTGTGCGCAAGAGAGGTGAAGACAAAAGTGCAGGCAGAGTGGAGTGAGGCCTTTTAAGTTTTTTTCCTCCTTTTTTTCTTCTATTCAAAGAATAGCAGCACGACTGAAAGTTCCAGTAGACTCTGACACCTCTTTTAATACTTATAAGGGTGGGACCCTACAGATCGTCAAGCTGCTGCTTTGCCGGGGTGGATTTCTAGCTGCCGGACTGAGGTTGTTTCATGCCTGTATGTGCAAGTTCAATAAGGAAGACGTATCTTTCTGCTCCAAGATGCTGCAGGATAAATCTAAGCTTGATCAATTCCACTTTCCCATCCTGTGAAGCGTTTGTGTCGTCACTGGTCTAGTCCAATAACCTTCTCCTGGCCTTCTCCAGGCCATCAGCATTCATGCCGCCACATACTTTAAATCTTACTGCGCATCTGTCTTTTTCCTTTGCAGTCACCTTTGTGCTACGTTTTAGTTGCTCTCATTCATTTTGATCAACCATTGCGTAATCCACGATCCCATCATCATCATCATCGTCGTCCTGGAAACGCTTGTATAAAAGCAGAATTTGCTGGTTGTATAAGCCCGCATTCATATCATCATTTAATCGGGAATGCCCTGCATTTGTTTCTCATAGTATGTAGGGCGATCTGTTTAGCTATTTCATCCGTATGAGCCATTCATTCAGAGAAGTTCATTCAGTCCAGTTTTATCATACACCCCAGTATAATCAGCCTTATGTTTAATAAAATAAAAACAAACCAAAAAAATTTTCTTCACTCAAAAAAGTGAAATTGCGTGGTTAGATTTACAAGAGTCTAACTTGTAATTTGATTAAAATAATGTTATGGTTCTATGGTGAACATAATTACTTCATGTAGGATCTTCATGAAATTCAACAACTTAATTTATTCTTGTTGAGATGACGTGATACAATCTAGCAAGGGTGTCTTGATGCATGCTCAATGATCCAGGTATAAATCCCCAAAAGTTGATTCTGTTCATCTGGATGTTACTGAGCCCCACAAGGGACATGGGAGGAAAAAAACAATAAAGATAAAAAAAGATAAAAATTTTGCGAGATCTTGCAAATGTTTTGGCCACATCCTTCAGAGGCTGCCAGCTCGATGCCGACTGGGAGGTCGAGGCATGGTGTTCCCCCCGGCTGTAGTGGGCCTCAACCTTCCGTTAGCTTCGAGATGGTGGGTGACAGACGTCTCCGAAAACGTCGGAGCACTTTTGCAACTATGTAATATCTTGATAAACCGAGCAGATATTTGAAGTTTACACATTCACGATTGAAAATATCTTAAAGTTTATTTTGTGACCCAGAAAGAATAATATTAAAACTAAGTAGATGCCGCCATTGTTGGAAACGAATTGCCAGGGCCGCGCTATGAATTCTGGGATAGGTTGGGTCATGAAGGATACACTGACTGGGCCTTCAAATGTGACCTGTGAAGGATGCAACCTATTTTGCGAGATCTTGAAAAAGTTTTGCGAGGTCCAGAGTTACTTTTGCAAAGGTTCTTCTTAATTTTTGTTTCTTCCATGTCCCTTGTGGGGCTCCGTAGTGTTTTCAGTGGGAGAAATGTTGCATCACTCATCCAAGTGACTTCTTCAGTTCAGTCTCAGCTGACTGGATGTTTCCGCAACCTGACCTCACAGCCCACTGAATGAACAATGGGCTGTGAGGTCAGTTTCTTTATCATTAACATACAAGTTGTCATGACCATTGATCAACAACCACTGATCAATGGCCATGAGTACCATTCACAGAGAGTTGGGGAATGGCTGCAATCACAGCATTGTAAGATGGTGACAGATGTACCCTTAGGCCCCCTCCTCGATTCAGAGATGGTCTTTCCCTCTTCACGTAAATGGCCTCCTTGACTCCGCGCTCAAACCAGCGTTCCTCCCTGTCCAGGATGTGTACATCCTCATCACTGAAAAAGTGTCCACTGGCCTGTAGGTGCGAATAGACTGCAGAGTCCTGGCCTGACAAGGTAGCTCTTCTGTATTGTGCCTGTCCTCTTAGCCAGAGGTTGTTTGGTTTCCCTGATGTATAAGTCCTGGAAATCCTCCTGGCACTTAACAGCGTACACTATCTTACTCTGTGTCGGGAACCTGATCCTTGACGTGGTCCAATTTTTGGCGCAGCGTGTTTTGGAGTTTAAAAGCCACAGAGACACGGTGTTTAGAAAAAATGCGTCTCAACTGTTCCGATACTCCTGACACATATGGGATCACTAAGGCAAGGCAAGTTTATTTATATAGCACAATTCAACAGCAAGGTGATTCAATGTGTTTTACAGAGACATTAAAAAACAAAAACAAATAAAAAGCATGATTTAAAATTGGAAAAAAAGGAAAGGACAGTAGATAAAATCAGTAGTTGCAGAGGCTAAGCCTACGCTTGAAGCCACAGAGGTGGTTAACGGGGGTGACGCGATGTCACTGGTATGCATGAATTAATTAAACAGTCCAATAACTCCAGCAGTTCTTATCTTGTCCTTTTTGGTCTTTATTCCAATAACATCAACAACAATAACCAATAACAGTGCAGCGGTCACAAACTGTTTGCCTTCTTACAATTAACGACACACCTAACGCCGATTACCTGCATCTACCTTAAATACCTTTACATGAGCCAACCATACGAAAACAGAAAAAAACTGACCTCTAGCGGCAACATAAGGTATTAACCACAAAATGGCTCCTACAGTAGTTAAAATGTAAGTTTTGAAATGTAAGCTTAAAAGTAAAACAGTGTGGTGCTTTATTCAAATGCAGCTGAAAACAGGAGAGTCTTCAACCTGGATTTAAATAAACTGAGTGTTTCAGCTGATCTGAGGCTTTCTCAGAGTTTGTTCCAGATATATGGAGCATAAAAGCTGAATGCAGCTTCTCCGTGTCTGGTTCTGACTCTGGGAACTGATAAAAGACCGGATCCAGATGACCTGAGAGATGAGGAAGGTTCATACTGGGTCAGGAGTTCACTGATGTATTTTGGTCCTAAACCATTCAGAGCTTTATAGATAAGCATCAGAACTTCAAATCAAGCCTACTAAAGATGAATGCATGGACTAGACTAGACTAGGGTTTTTTGTTTTTTTTTTCCGCATAGGCAGCGCTTGTCCTTCTCTCCTGGATTGGCTGAAGCTTTCTTTAGGTGCCTTCCCTGCTTTGAGAAATGTCCAGCTGGGATAACCAAATTTACCCAGGGCCTTCTGAATCAACTTTTTTAGTATTTACTTGCCTAGATGATTGAGCATGCATCAAGACATTTTCTCTTTAAAATGGCCTGTGTTCTGAGTTTTGACACAATTTCCTATTAAATGCTGAACTTAAATGGGACAGCTGGCCAATAGCAATGAGTAGGGATGGGTACATTTCGGTGCTTTATTTCGGTGCTTTTTTTTCCTGAGCCACTTCTAGACAATCATTTTACGTTTCCGAGGATAGTAGGCGGGCCCAGGTACGTACGTTCTTTTAGAGCAGAGCTACACATTAAAACTGCCCAAGGCGAAGCGGTCAAAAGTCTGGCTGTGCTTCACAGCAAAAGATGCAAACTCAGCAGCCTGCAACAAGTGCTTTAAGCTGATACTGTGCAAAGGAGGTAACACCTCGATTCTGATGAAACACCTGCCGACGCATAGCGTTTTTTTTTTTTTTTTAAAGCTGACAAATGCGCGGTGTTTGATAGCTTGCTGTGAGACCTCACACCGAGCACATCTACTGCGGGTGTGGTGCCTGTTATCGGACCCGGAGTTAGCAACATCCCCCAAGAACCCGAAGAGTAGAGTCCTGGCCCCTAGCCCTGTCACAGTTTGCCGAGGCAAACTGCGTGGAGTGTGAGGAGTGGACCCAGGTGCAGACATTCTAAAACTCAAAACTTAACTGATGATGAGCTGTTTATTCAGGCAGGCAGGAAAGTACAAAATAAAAGGGCAAAACAATGCAAACTAAGCAATAACCTAAACTGGGTAAACTAGAAAGGAAGCACAAACTATGAAAACTCTGGCAAACAGAAACACAAATAAAACTCTAAACATGGCGATGAGGAGGAGGAAGAGGATATATGAAAACCTGAACGCAGGATATGGCATGGGAATAACACAGACGATCCAACCAAGACTGAATGAGAAGGCACAGACTAAATACACACAGGAGGCTAATGAGGGAAGTGGGAACACATGGGGGAACAGCTGACACACATGAACATAACGACCTCACAGTGGAAGAGTAAAACTAAACACGATGAACACAGGAACACAAGATCTCTTCAAAATAAAACAGGAAACATGAGACGCAGACATGACAACCAGAACTTGGCAACATAAGACACAGACATTAAACACATGAAGGGCAGGGGAGACTTAACAGGGGTAGGAAGACACAAGGGAAAACTAATAAGCAAATGAACATAGGAAACCTAAAGCTTAAACATACACTATAAAGATCAAAAGAACTAAAACTCAAAACACTGGGTCATAAGACCCAGGATCGTGACAAGCCCTGCCAGTGTAGCAGAAATGATGACGATGATGATGGCAGCAGCAGCCGTTCTTCTCTGAGTGAGTAGCTTAATGTTGTTCGTGTGTAATTTACGTTGAGTAGGCTAACCACGTTATTACATTAATGCATGTAAGGTGAACTAGCAAAAACCGTCGTAGTTACATGCAGCTGTCTTCTTGTTTGATGGCAGATACTCCCTTCACCCTGGCAAAAAGGCTAAAATGACCAAAGAAAAAGTGGAAAACAGTTAAACATGAGAGGTTTTTGGACCAATTTTGTGTTCTCCATTCTTTAAGCACCGGTTTGAGCACCGGTTTGAGCACCGTTTAAGCACCGGCACCGTTTCAAAAGTACCGGTTTGGCACCGGTATCGGATAAAACCTAAACGATACCCATCCCTAGCAATGAGTGGATAGGGATTTTATTCTGGTGTGGTAAATCATTTGCATTGGTTTGTTTGACTGAGAGTGTCTGGATAGAAAAGCGTGAGACTGAAAATATTGTGCATATTAATGCTAATATTAATGCAGTGCATTAATGCAGCCCTAACATGCTGTAACATTCAAACATTATTCTAACACACTTCCAGAAGTGTTACATTCAGTTTGATCTGGCTCTGTTATAATAAGTGTTAATGTGGAGCTCAGCTCTAAACACTCAGGACTGAGTAAAGACAAACAGAGCCATTTTGGCACTGCACTCACAGCTTTGAGCCAACCAGCTTTGCCAACTACACACTTGCTCTGATAACATTATAACATCTGCCCCTCTCATTCTAAATAACTGAACATTCCTAAAGGCAACTATCACACACATATGGAGCACAAAAGAATACATGCTTTTTGTTACTTAATTTACTATAAATGTCCAGCCACAAACTTCAGTAACTCAGTTTTTTGTGATTCGTTACATTGTATCCAGACTTGGAGAAATAAATGATGGAGCAGACCATTTGTTCATCGGTGCAGACTGACTTCGACTGAAACTTCACACAAGCAGTTTTGTCTGGTTGCTGATTTATGATATGCTCATTTAGTCCTTTTCTGATCTTTTCTGTTGCTCCCCAATGTGTTACTCAAAAGCTGTAAGGTTTTTATCAGGAGTGTTTAGTATCAACAAGATATGAAGTTGTTGTTTAAAGTTTTATGAGGCACTTTATCTCAGGTCTGTTCATGGATATGCTGTAAATGTTACATATTAGAATTAAGAAAGCATAAAAGAAACTCACTTTCTTTGCCCACAAAATCACATATAAGTATACCTTTTCTTCATGTAGCTTCAAACCAGTCAGATCCTTGCTTCTCAAACTGGGTTGTGTTTACAGCTGAAAGCCAATAGAGGTCGCAATTTAGTCCTTTATTTTTTATTGAAACCAATTCATCTGCTTGGCCCGATGTTAAATATTTCCCAGCACTGTGATGATAAAGAATAAAGACTTTGACTTCAGAGTGGAAGACAAATTTACTGAACACACACAAGTAATGTGGTGATATTTTTGTTTCATGTGGTTTAAATATTTATGAAGAAACACCCGTTGTGTCACCCAAACCGCTACGTCCAGATGAACAGAATCAACCTTTGGGGTTTTACTTACCTGGATGATTGAGCATGCACAAGTGACTCTTTGTGTCAGTTTTAACTGAC
Organism: Oreochromis aureus; assembly: GCF_013358895.1. Taxonomy (NCBI): domain Eukaryota; kingdom Metazoa; phylum Chordata; class Actinopteri; order Cichliformes; family Cichlidae; genus Oreochromis; species Oreochromis aureus. The sequence goes on from NC_052944.1 coordinate 24,365,359, forward strand.
AAAAATTTGAACTGGCAAGAGTTTTACTCTGTTAGTTTTAAACTTGTTATGGTGGTGTAATACCCAGAATGGACAGTAGGAAGCAGTGGGTGGGATCATGAATCGAGGTCTCTTTTTTTATAAACTTTCTCTGACTTCACAAACACTGTGACAACAGACACACACACGGCACTGAGAAGATCAAAGAAAATGTGGAAAAAGTTACAAAGAAATGGCAACAGCAGTTGTATCTGAGCTGTCTAAGCAAATTTATAATATGAACATTTGGCCACAGTTACAAATCAGCCTCTTAGCTTTCTCTTCTGCAGCTCCACCTGAACGTCCTGCTCTCTGCTCTTCTGCTTCCTGCTTCGCTTGATAGTATGTGCACCATATGTACCTGGTCTTCACCTTAAGTGAACTTAACTGAACTGAATCCTTCTGGTCCAGCACTTGTTAGGGTGGAAAAAAAATTGATTATTTATAAAATTATAGAATAAAGTTGTTTTATTATTTTAATATATACGCAATGCAAACATGCTCATAAACGAGTTGGAGCTTTGTGTTTTGAGGGTTAATAGCTTCATTCAGTGCTACTGTCTGGATTTGAAATATTGTTAGTGATGAAGAGTGCAGAGGGTTTTTGCAGCATGCTTACATATACATGATAATGGTTAGAACAGTCTCTGGGTCAGGAAGTCAGAACAAGATGTCCTGAACTAGGCCGTAGAATCTAGGATAAATATTAAATAATAAGGATAGCCAGGGAGATATTTTTCTTTTTTGTCTCGTACAGAAGAAGGAGCAGATAGTAGGCGAGGTTGGGACTAAACGGGGAGGATTCGTCCCGGACTGCCACATTCGTGCCTGGAGAAGCCACATAATAATCTTTTGTTATTGTCACAGTATATAAGCTGTACAGCGCATTTGAGGGTTATCCTTTCTGTGAAGCAGGCCGCTGGTTCACACAAAGGTCCAGCACTGTCAACTTGTAAGTTCAACTGCTGAAATAAATTAAACCTTTTTTAAATGACAGATATTTCTCCTGAATTCCTTCTGAAAAATTTGAACATGACACACAATGATTCATGGTAAGATTATACTTAAACGCAAAGCTGGAATTAGGTCAGATGTTCTGGTTATTCTAATATTGTACAGAAGATGTGTTGAATGACAGATTTTTACTGCTATTTTTCTGTTTACCATGGATGTGCTACTGTTATGCTGCTTTTGCAGCATATTTTCTCCTTATTTTACTTAGCAGCACCATCATGTGTTAGAATACACAGTCACAGTCAAAAAACAGATAGCAGATAGTTTTTTTTTACCTGTTTGTGCTTTGAAGTCATCTCTCTGAAGACTTTGCAAATAGAGTATACTGTTTACTTTTTCATGAAGCTGAAAGTTTTAAAACACTACAACAAAATTCCATTAAAATCACATCTACAGAACAACTACTACAGTGACATGTTTAATTTAGTGCCACAGTTTATTCTAACAGTCTGCATGGATTTGCTATAAATTTTCATATATATCTGAATTAGAAAAGCATAAATAATCTGTAACTCTTTATGCCTACACATTGCACAGTGGAAATTCACAGGTATTACAATGTGTGAAAACAGTTTAAAAGAAGCATCACTGTGGTGAAGACACATACTGGCCCAGAGAAAAATGTCTGTGGCCACCAAGGGAAACTTTCAGTTTCCCACGCTGAAAAACAGCTGCATTTCACTGCATGGTGTGAATATATATATATATATATATATATGTATGGCACACCTGGCTTCAACCTTTTGAAATAGCCAGGCATGCCCGGAGTTCATTTTACTTTAGCTTACCCAAGTTTGTTATTTGTTCCTGTTCTTAAATACATTTATATTTCATTTATTTCCCTGTGTTTTCATAAGGTCCCTTATGAACCATATCTAGAAATAGGAAACATTAAAATGCAACAAGATCTTTAAGTTGAACTAAACTTTACTGTGTTTACTGAGTGTTAAGGCAGGGTGTGCCGGTGTGTTTAAGAAACCTGAGATATAGACATATAGAAAATGAGCAAATAAAACTATTCATATATACATGCACACTAGAAATACAATTAACCCCCCAAATATCTCTATATATAATACAATATTCTGTATAAATCTGAGGTAGGAAAGCATAAATATACTGTCACTTTCTTTGCCAACAACATCATATACAGATATGTTGTTCTCCTTACTGGAATTTAAAAAAAATGCAAGTTCCTTGCTCCATATAAATAACTTACAACACGACTCCAAAGTATAATCAATGGTTTGTACCCAACAGAGGTAATCATTTATGTTTTATTGATACTAATTTCTCTGTTACACTGGGTGTTACAGAAATGGTCCCTACGCCACAGAATAAGATAAAATGTTAGTGCTTGGCTACAACCTGTTTGCTGGATTCCAGGGTGACTGGATTTGGTCTATGTTGTGGAAACATTTGCAGAACATCTCAAAGCCATTCACATGATTTCATTGCACTTTGTCCTTTTATTAAGTCCTTTGTTTACCATGATGATAACATTACTCACTCCTTTTCAGGCAACATTACTGTCAATCTTTATGTCTGTCTGACTGATTAATGGATGGATTTATTCATGGATTTACTTTGGTAGGCAGGGATTAAATTAAATGATGAACATTGAAGAAGGAGGAGTTAAGACAGGATGGATGTTAGTGAAGAGTTAACAGCTGAGTGGGAAAGTAGAGCTATAGTGCTCAGTGAAACTGCCAAGATGGTGTTTGGTGTATCCTCTGAATAGAGGAAAGAGGACAAAGACATTTGGTGGTGTAATGAGAAAGAAGTGGTTTAAAAGTGGTGAGAGTGGTGAGTTTGTAGTCCGAAGATCTGGTGGAAGTGCATTCTAAAGTCTTGGGGTAGACTAGTCTGGGGGGGTATGAGTGGGTGAGTACGTATGGACAAGATCAGATAAATACAGGGGAGTGAGGTTATGAAGTGCTTTGAAAGTAAGAAGCAGGATCTTGAAATTGACACAGAGGTGAACTGGAAGCCAATGGAGCTGCTTAATAACAGGTGTTACATATTATTATATCATATATCACATTAATTATTGACTGGAGGGTGTAAATTTAAACTTCAAACATCATCATTACAGTGTTTCAATCATTATTTCACATCATCTGTCTGTTTTCTTTTATTGTGTTTACATGCAGTCAGATACTAAGGTCAGTGTGCATCTGTACATACATGTAAAAACAACACAAAGAATTCAGAATAAATGAGTTTGTTTTGAATGGCAACAGATAATAAACCTAACTATGAATTTATTTGTTGTCTTTGTTACTTTAGTTTCACTTCAACCACACACTGAGTCATTTCCTGGGTTTGGGTCTTAAAACCAAACTTAAAAGCAAAATTGAACCACAAAAATCAGATCATTTACAGATCTATGGTATTCCAGGTTTATATCTGTGTTACACTACCTGTCTACATCATGAATACACATGCAAAATAAGTTCCAGAATGACAGAAAAATCTGATTGTCAGACTTCAGAAAGATGGAAAAGATGATGGAAAGATGTCTCCAGAACACAACTCTGTGAGTGCAGAGTCCAGGAGGCTGATGACAAGAGGCTGAAAACAATACATGTTGGGGGAGAATGAATGCTGTGGATATATCAGAACACTGGCTGATAAGATGACTCCCAGTCTGCAGAGACCTGCTGGAAAAGGAATTCTGCAGCATGATATTAATCCACAGGAAACTCCAAAAATCACACAAAAAAGGCAAAATATGTCTCCTGACTTGAAGCAACAGAACAGCTTTGTACATTGTAGAGAAAGGAAACAGCACAACACAAGAAACAAATTTCTATGTTTGCAATGGACAGGAAATATAAATATGTCACACAACTGCTGCGGTCAAAGCTACAGGAGCTGTTTGACGTTTGTGTGAAAGGGAAGGAAGCACAGAGCGACCAATCAGGAGAGGAAACCTGTAAAAAAAACTTCTCTTTTCCTGTAATGTAAGACTGTTTGATTATCTGTGGATCAGAGTGCAGCAGGGCTGGATGTGACGATGTGGCACTCTTTGGTCTGCATGATGGGCTTTTTCTGTAAGAATTGTTTGAATGGCACCGATTAATGAAAATGTTTCTGATTTGTGAGAATTACAGTGTGTCACTGCTTTAACCTGTATTGCGGCTCCTCCAACCAAAGGCCGCGGCAGGCTAAACATGAGGACACAGATGACGCGCAACAATAAACGCATAAAATACACTTCTGTACCATTTGCTCCTTTTATTCCGCATGCAACTGTCCAATATACAAATCAGCACATGGGATCAACTCTTAAACAAATGCACAGGCTGCACAAACAAATAACTGCAGCTCACAAAGAATGGCTCTAACTACTATGCCAAACTACAACTTGGCTTATGGCAATAGTTCCCAAACTGTTTTTGCCGGGCCCCCCTTTGTTTACAAGAAAAATGTTCGCGCCCCCCAGCATGCGCACATCCTCCAACCACACACACCCATCTTTTGCTCCATTGCGGTTTATTTCACACCTCAAACATTTAGTAAAAAAATTAAGCAAATACAAGTAAACTGCAATAAATTACAGGTAATAATAAAATACACTACTAACTCTTTCACGCTACGTCCACACCCACACGGGTATTTTTGAAAGGGCAGCTGTTTCGTCCACACCTAAACGGCGTTTCGAATCACCGAAAACGGAGATTTTTTAAAACTCCTTTTTTGCGTTTACGCGTGGACGAGGAATACAGAGTTCGTCACAACGTCAAAGGTATGTGCCTTTTTCACATCATGCTATGCGCCACGTTATTGTTTACATGAGATGAATTGCAGAATGGCAGACACAATACTATGAGGTGCCGTAAGGGACATTATTACTGAAACGCTCTCACACACACTACTGAAAAACCAAGGCATTTCAGTTGAACACGAAGGCATTTCAGTTAAACAGGAAGGCGTTTCATTTGAACAGGAAGTTGTTTCTTGACAAGGAAACTGAAGGAAAAAGTGGTAGATTTCAAACAAACCACTACACAGATGTCTACTCAGCAACCTGCTAGTAGCCTAAGTGAAGCAGCTGCATTACTTAACAATATATAAGCCTCAGCATAAGTCAAAATTTAGAATAGCAGACGGGCATTATCCTGGTTAATTTTTTTGGCATATGTGCTTTTTGTCTTTTTTAGCAAAGAAAAAAATATCTTAAAATCATTAATAAAACCAGGGAGAGAAGGCTTAGCGTTCCTCCATTTAGCACAATGGATATGATATTTACTCAAAAGTATGATGATGACACCCAGTGCTAGATGATCCATATAAAAAAAATTATGATGTAATTCAAATAGTGGCACATCATTAATATTTAGGGAAATCCAATTTTTTTTTAAGTTGCACCATATGCATTGTGTGATAGGGCATAGGGTTTCATTTTCATCAGTACAAAAAGAACATTGATCCACCTCAAAACCAAATCTCTTTTTTAGTAATTCTGCCACAGGATTAATTTTGTTTATTACTTTAAGTGTGTTTCTTCAACTTTAGGTAGAATAGGCTATTTCATAAATTTTTAGTATGCTTTATCCAGTATATGAAATAACTAAATTAGAACCATGCAATGTAACCATTCTGTTGTAACTATGAAATATTTTGTCTTTGAAGAAACTACTAATAAATCTATTATTGCATTTTTATCAAACAGCTGACATTGCCCTAGCAATAAATTTGGGAGCACTGATGGGAACTTATTGTATATCATAACATTTTAATCAAATGAAGCAGAGGCAGTGGGACCAGTTCACAAAATTTGTTATATTCTCTTTGAGAACAGTTTAGACAATATTTGTCTGAGATGTTTCAATGTAATGGGTTTTATTCCTCCACAAAAATTTGAAAATAACTGTGTTAGCCTTATTAATGTTTTTAGAGGAGATATATAGAGAGTGACAAGGATAAATAAATTTGGAGAGGCCTTCAGCTTTAGATAGGATGTTTCTGCCAAAAATAGCGAGGTCTCTGGTTAACCACTGGCTAAGTGATTTCTTCATCTCCATGATACAGTTAGAAATAATATAATATAATAGTGTCTTCTCTGCTAATTGGTTATTTTTAGATATTATCAGCCCTATATATTTAACTTTAGGTTCAACTCTAACCAAAGCTATTGAGGAGTCAGAGCTTGTATGAATCGGGAGTAGTTCACATTTTTTGATACTGAGAGAAACGAGAAGCTTTAAAGAAAATTTTGTTTTCTCGACCACGTATTTCTCTTAAAAAAAAAAAATAGATGTATCATCTGCGAATCGACTTATTTTGAAGTCTTTATTAAAAATTGATATTCCTTGTATGTCATTAGAATTTTTGATTAATAGTGTTAACAACTGAGTTGCCAATATAAAAAGCTTAGGGGAAACAGGACATACTTGCTGAATTCCCTCTTGCACCTTGAATCCATTCCTTGATTCAAGGAAGCTAAAATATTGTTAAGTAATGTGGCTGCTTCACTTAAGCTACAAGCACAGCCGTTCCCAACCCCCAGGTCCTGGGGTTAGGGGTACCAAAGTTTCAATCTTCTTTTTTTGGAAGCGGTACTGGTTTTATTTTATTGTATTTATCCAAGACAACTTAAAGGCCAGTCCGTGAAATTATTGTCGGCCATAAATGGTACGTGGTGCAAAAAAGGTTGGGGACCGCTGTACTAGCAGGTTGTTGAGTAGACATCCTTGTAGTGTTTTGCAATATACCACTTTTTCCATCAGATTCCTTGTCAGGAAACAACTTCCTGTTCAGCGGAAATGCCTCTGGTTTCAGTGGAGTGCGTGAGTGCTTTTTGTTTCCCCCCCGTTTCATGCCGCCCCCCCCTTCAATGGCTCTGCGCCCCCCCCTAGGGGCGGGCCCCACACTTTGGGAAGGTCTGGCCTATGGCATCAATTAGTTCATAACTATACAAAAACCATCAAGTTACAGTCAAAATCTATCAAATCATTCAAGCTGCGCTCAACAGAAAGTTTTGCCCCATGCTCACCCTACCTTTCTGCTCATCAACATCAGGTGCTGTGAACAGGTGAGTGCAACCACATTTATCCTCTACCACACCCATGAGACATGCCCCACACCCGTGCACCAATACAGTGAGTCCATTTAAACCAACCCACCTAGTCACAAAAGAGCAAATCATGGCTCCTACAGCCTGAGAGAGAGCTGGAACAAAGCAGACTTGTGATATTTTGTGATTTTTTTTTTAAGCAAAATGCGTTACAGTTGATTAAGTTATTGTGTTTAGAGCCTGTTTGGCAAAAAGGAGCACACCAATGTTGTGATTTTTGTTTCATCTAAAAAAAATGTCTTAAAGTTAAATTTTTTTAAATTGATTTTACTAGCTATATGTCTGATGAGATTTTATTAAACTTTTAGCGCCCCGTACTGTCATCTATGAAAATGCCGAAGGTAAGTATCTGAATTGATTTTTACATTTATATGTGCTATTTAACATAATTTAATGACCGAACCTCAATCTGTTAATAAATCTCAACATGAAAAGTAATCAGATTACAATCAGACTGTCACTTTAAAATAAATTTGCTTAATTTTTGAGTCTGAATGTCAGTTTAGCCTCATCTTCACTCAAATATTTACATCAACTTAGAGATTTAATTGTGACACACATTAATATGACCTCTTACACCACAACATTATTTCCAGTGTAAATAAACTGGCCGACAGTCTGGCAGCTGAATTAAGGCCACACAGTCGCAGAGTTGGGGGAAAAAAAGAGACAATAGATTTTCTTCCGATCTTATAATAAATCTCGATGCAACTGATGTCTCCATCCTTAAATCCTTTGGGTTTCTTGGCTGCTGCTTGGGAACTTGAAGCTTCAGTTCCCTCTTCAGGATTTCTGTAGGACTGAAGTCTGGAGCCTGGCTAGGCCACCCCATGACCTTTATGTGCTTCTACTTTAGCCACTCCTTTGTTGTATTGGTGGTGTGTTTTGGGTCAGTGTGATTCTGCAAGACCTGCGACCTCAGTGTTCTGGCTAGATGAAGGGTTCGTGAACGGTTCGTGACCTCGACTGTGGGTGCAGCAAAGTTGTCCTGTACCCTTAGTGAAAAATATCCCAAAGCATAATGTTTCCACGTGCCTGCTTGACATGTTGTTCTTTGGGTCACACTCAGCATTTCTTTATATCCAAACACAGCGCGTCTAGTTGATATGAAAGATATGATTTTGGTTTCACTGGAAAACCGCACATTCCCCCAATCCTCCTCTGAATCATTTAGATGTTCACTGGAAAACTTAAGACAGGACTGCACATGTGTCTGCAAAATTGGAACAAAAAAAAGGATTCTGTGGGCCTTTATAATGAGCTATATGCCACATCTGTCTGGAGGAGCTAGATTTCTTACTGGTCCATAGGTAATCAAATACTTATTCTATTCAATAACAAGCAAATCAGTTTATAACTTTGATGTGATGTGTTTTAACTGGATTTTGGTTGATATTCTGCCCCCCCCCCCCTACACACACACACACACACACACACACACACACACACAAATGAGAGACTGCTCATTTCTTTGTAAGTAGGACACAAACAAAAGAGGCAGGTGTTCAAATAATTGTTTTTTCCACTGTATCCACTTTTCTTAACAGCTCATCAGGTTCAGTGTTGTAGGGAGTTAAAAGTGTGTTTATATTTGAAATATAATTTAATGTGAATATTTTTGACAAAATGAAATTAAACTTTTATAGTATAAAATTTAATCCTTGTTTATTATCTAAAAGTTGGTGTTACATGAGAGGGTGCTGTGACACCCTAATCGTCCCTATTTGCATCCCTGCAATGTGGCACAGGAATGCTTTAGCTTCACCATTAAGGTTTCATGATATTTGATCATTTACATATTTCCATCCAGTTCTTCAAATTGTTCTGATTCAATCATTTACATTTATGTTCTTGTTCTAAACTGAACTGCAGCTAAACCAAAGGCAAGACTTGGTGCTGATAGGACAGCTGTTCCAGTAGGGGGCAGTGTGACCCTGACCTGCTCTGTGATCCCATCATCATCATCATCATCTTCTAGATGGAAATACTACTGGTACAGAAATGAAAGATACTCCCAACCCCTGACAACACAAGATGCAGTTTTTCAATCAAATGAACAAATCAGTGTCTCAGAGGGAGCATGCTACTAGTGCAGAGGAAGAAGAGGAGAACCAGTTTACTACACAGAGGACAGATGGACAAAATTGGTAAGTTCAAACTTTAACTTTCTAATTGAATCTTTTGTCTTTCATGTGTTTTTATTGTACTTTCTTGAACATTAATAGTGTCAAACAGGCCTGTTGTGACTCTGTATCCAAACTGGTCTGAGATATACAGAGGAGAGACGATTGTGGCACTATGTTAAAGACAGAGACATGAAAATAGTAGCCCCCCATTTTATTTTATGCTCAGAGACACTTTCTTTTAGTCTTTTTAAGCTGGGTGGTTGATAATATAAACAGATGTTATAAGAGTGACAGACAGCGATGGCGATTAATGATAAATGTCCTGTGTGTGGCAAATGTTAAGCTAAAGAGCTAATTTCCAAGTTGGTCCAGTTGTTAGCCTGTGCCGATCCAAGTGTTAGACCGTACCGAAAGTTTGTGAGTTCATTGCAGGTGTATTTTTGGGTTAAAGCCACAAGATATATATTTTGCACAATAAGAGAAAATGTGAATTGATATATGTTTAGTTCATGAAAAGTGAATGCTGTAAAAATATGTTAAGAAAATGTTTATTTGAAAGAGATTTAGTTTAATAAATACAATTAAGAAGACAGGTTCATAAATAGATTAAAACAGTAGTAAAAACAATATAAATGTTACGGTTCTGGGTCCGTTGGACCCAGTATTTTGAGTTTATTATGCTTTGGTTTATTTTGCATCTGGGATTGTTTTATTGTTCTCTTGTTGTGGTGATGATTATGATGATGTCTGTTATTTGAGTTCCATGTTTCTGTTTATTGATATTTAGGATTTGTGTTCTCATGTTTTGGTGTGGGTTTAGTTCTATGTGTCATTTTCTGTCTGTTTCTCAGTGTCAGGTCTGCGTCTTGGTGTAGTGTTCTTGTTTCCTGTTTTATTGTGAAGGTCTGCGTCTCATGTGAGTGTGTTCAGTTTTACCTCTGTCTCGTCTTGTTAATTACTCCCAGCTGTGTCCACCACCTGTGTGTAATCTCCCTGTGTTTCTCTGTGTGTATTTAAGTCACGTCTTTAGTCGTTGTTTGTTGCTGGTCCGTCTGCGTTTCCACCCTGCTTCATCTGTGTGTCTCCCTGCTATCCGTCGTCTGCCACCCCCGCTCTTCCTCCTTCATGTTTCAGGTCCTGGTTTGTGTCAGTAGGTTAGTTGTTCTCAGTTTAGATAGTTTCGGTCCCGTTTTGCTGTTTTGTCCTTTTCATTTTGTGTTTAATAAACCACCCTCTCACCTTCATTCTTGCCTGCGATTGGATCCTCCTTTATTATTTTCCACATGGCTCATCTCACTCGCCGTGACAATAAAACTGTAATCAGAGTTCACTATGTTATTCATGTGTATAGTAAGATGTATTTTTGTGATTTAAGCAGTTTATAGATGTGGTGCATATGAATATAAACTGTATAAGTTACTTGTATAAAGTAATGTTGGCTACACTAGAAGTAGTAGTGTCAGTAGTGAAGAGGCAGCGTACGGCCTGCGCACCGGAGAGAACTTATTGTCTTATTTTTCTGTTTTTACAGTGTTTCTGTAAAAATAAATATGTTGCACGGGAGATGAGTTGGCCCATCATTTCAGCGGTGTAACACGATCACTGTCAGATGTGAGATCCACGGAGGAGACACTGAGTGGGATTATGAGTGGGAAACAAACAGCATCATAAAACCTCCAAATCAAAGTGAATACAGGATTAGATCTGCTTCATCATCCAACAGTGGAAACTATCGCTGTAAGGGCAGAATGAAAAGTTCACAGCATAAAACAACAGAGTGGAGTGATTCAGTCACACTGACAGTTTCTGACAGTAAGTCATATTTGCTTTAAGCTGTTTGAACACTTTGTAAAATGTGTTTCTGTTCATATAGACTGAGATTATTATTCTTTGTATAAACTGAGCTCACTGTTCAGAGACTGTACTACATGTTCACTGAGAGAAAATCTTTGTTGAACAGATAAACCCCGTCCTGTCCTCACTGTGTCTCCATCATGGCTGAGTCCTGGAGCCTCAGTAACTCTGAACTGTCAGGTTGAACATCCGTCTGCAGGATGGAGCTTCTACTGGTATAAAGCTGTTCCTGATCTATCAGAGAAATCCTCCAGTTATGAGCTGCTACCTGATGGCAGTGGGACTGCACAGGACTCCTACATCATTCATGGACAGACACACACAGCAGGATATGTGTGCAGAGCTGGAAGAGGAGACCCAGAGTATCACACTGATCACAGTCAACCAAAGTTTGTCTGGTCTGCAGGTCAGTTTGTTTCTCTCTGTCCTTTCAATGAGCTCATGTTAGGTCATCATTTTTATTCACCAAGATTTAGACCATTAAAATCTCATCTCCATGACAACCGCTGATGTCTGTGTACATTAAAACTCCCCTAAAGAAGAACTGAACTGAATATTTTCCTTTCTCTCTGTGATCAAACCAAACTGAATTTCCTTGATTCCTTTTCTCATTTCTCAGTTTTATTTAATGTGATAACATGAAAAATAAAAGACATGTATGGTATTTTAAATATTTTCTCTTTCAATACTTTTACTTTGATATTTAAACTCATGTTACTGTTTGTACTGATTATTTTTACTTAGTGCACAGACAGGATTTACACAGTTAAGACTCTTTGTTTAGTGCTCAGGTAGGTGTTCAGATAAAAAAGTCAACTATAGTTAATAAAGAAACAAAGATGTCAGCAGGCAGGTTAACAGCTCTGACAAATACAAGAAAAACATTTTGGGACACAGCTATTATCACAGAATTATGACAGAAACATTATAGCAAATTTTTGAACTGTATGCCATGGTAATTATATGTCTATAACCTTAGCCAGTATAATATGAAAAGTTTGAGAAAAACGTATACTGATATATTATGTATGTTCATTAACTCCACTATAAAGTGGTGTAGACTTATTGAACCAGCACCCCAATACAGGAAGTCTAGATCAGCTCTCTTTGTAACTGAAGCCCTTTGGGTGTCTACCCTTCTCTAAAAATCAGAAGTACGAATAGCCTTGTAGGCAGGGGCGGATCTAGAAGGGTGGTATGGGGTGGCAAGTGCCACCCTAAAATGATCCCTTGCCACCCCAAGTGCCACCCCAGTTTTGCATATGACAGTGTTGTTTATTAAAATAAGATAGCAGTAACAGTTTGAGCGTAGTTACAGTCAGCAGTGAATATAAATGCTAAAACTGAATGTATTCCATAGTGTTCCCCCCTCCACCATTAACAAATGGTTCAGCCCATAGCAGGACCGGCTTTTTTCTTGTTTTCAGTAGCAAGCCATGTTTATGATTGTGCCAGAGCACATTTTGAACAACACCATGGGAATTTCGCTTTTTACACAGGTGGTTGGATGTTACACTCTGGAAATGGAAGGTAGGTGAGTGTTATTAACCCTCTGTGGTCCACAGACACGCTGCACCTCCAAATCACATGACTGATGTAAGCTGACATAGCAACAACCTGCAGCCACCCAGAGTCTCTATTTCAGCTCACACTGAAAGTTGAAAATTACAGGCCAGTAAATCCAGAGTTATGATAATATATATAAGCCATGCTTTTTTCTAAATACTGTCATCACGTTTTTGTGTGTGTTTTCTAAGGACAGCACGAAAACAGTAAAGAAAGGAAAAAAAGACACCTCTTTCCTATTGGTGGAAAAATGTACCATGTCGACCAATTAAAAAAAAGTCAACACATGGGATTTGGTTGTTCAGGAAGAGGGGAAAGTTTTGGGAGTGACAGTAACAGCAGCGAGACAGAGCGAGCGAGAGAGAGAGAGCGAGAGCAAGCAGAGAGTTTTTAGATGTGGGAGATTTGTGACATTTAGTGTGGAGTGCATACTTAGTGTGTTGTGTTGTCTTGTGTAGTTGTTCTGTTGTGTAGTCGTTGTTTTGTTTTGTTTTGTGTGTCAGTGAGGGCACTAATGAATGTCACAAAGGCACATTGCAGTGTAAACACTGTCACTAAGTAGAAAACCAGCGGAGTGATACACCTGCTGTTGTCAGGCCTGCAGGTTTATCCCTGTGCTGTTCTCCTCTGTCTTTTGGTGGACAAACTTTTTTTTTACTGGCACACATCATTTGTGGGGCCTCTTATTGCGACACCTGATTGTTCTCTCATCTTAGTTTTAGTAATATTTTTAAATGGTTGTACAAAATAAAAATAAAAAACACAGCAGGTGTATTGCTGCATTTTTAGATAAATAGTTGTATATGTTTACAAAATGTACAATTTATTTTTGCATTTCAAGTTCTAAAGATCTACTCAACATGTCTGTTTTTTTTTTACAGTAAAAAAAATACTACTAGGATTTAAAGTTCTTTGTGTGATTTCAGATCAGTAATACTAATGCAGTATGTCAGTGAAAAAAAACAACTAAATTCAGTTGAGCTGAAAAGAATGATACCAAACAAGGCAAGGGGAAAAAAATAAAATGAAACAATTTGAGGGTGAAATACAAACGTAAACTCATAAGGAGTCAAAAATGGTTGGTTGTATTTCAGACCTCAGTGGGTTAATGCACCAAATCATGAAAAATTAGGTTTAAATTTTTGTTCATGACAGTGCAGATTTCTGACATTTTGTGTAATTTAAGCTGTAACAATGTGATTGTTTTCTAACAAAAAACAGTGTGAAACTTAAGTTAGACTTGTATTTGTAAATGAACCGCCCCATGTTGTGTAGCTTTCTGGATTTTATACTTATTGGGCTACATATTTATTTATTATACAGGCCATACAGTACATAAGATCAAAACTTACATGTTTTATGTAACTAAAGTGTGTAATTATGTGGGCTACAGACAATAACTAAGCAATACACTATATTTATATGAAAAACGTGTATACTTACTGCATTTGAATTATTTTAACCATATGTAACCACCTGCATATGTGTTTGAAAAACAAAAGGCTTTGATTTTGCCACCCCATTTGATTTCTTTGCCACACTCATGCCACCCTAAGAAAGTTTCTCTAGATCCGCCCTTGCTTGTAGGTCCGGTCCTACCAGCCACAGCCGTTAACAGCCACTCTCCTCTAAATCAGTGGACTTGCTAAGTGAGTTTTACTTAGTGACTTTAAAAACTAAGCCCTAAGGGTCTGATATTTTTAAATGGTTGGAGTAACATCTAAGTGATATTTATACAAAAGAGGATTTACATGCTGACTTTTACCTTTACTTTGTCACAACACGGAGGAATGCTTATTAACATCATTTACAAAGAGGAAAGCAAAAGCAGAATGATCACATGAATTATACTTATCTAATCACCTATTCTGACCAAATGCTGACCTTCTGATCTTTGTAAGGTGAAAGGTTGGAGAGCGAATGAACACATCCAGGCCTGCAGATTAACTTATCTCTGTCTTGTCCTGAGTGGAAATACAAATCTTCTTGTTTCTGTAATCAAACATGGTCAAAACAAGGTCAAAGCTAGATCATATCTACACAGACAAATCTATAAATTAGCTTTAATCATTTATGAGAAACAGAAAGCTTTTGACAGTGTAAATAGCAGAATGATATTTATTAATCTTTGTCAAAGACGGGAGTCAAACCAGTAAGTCCTGGTTTACTGGTGTGCCAGCGAGAGTTGAGTGCTGTCAAGATTTGTAGAAGCAAAGAGAACAAATATAAAAAATTGCTGATTTTAAACTCTATGATAATAATCTTTTGTATAAACAAATCTCATTTATAGAATTATCCAGTTATTGCTGGTTTAACAAGAAAACAATTTTGTGATGATAGGCTGTGTGGCAGGCAGGAATAAGGACCCAAAATGCAGGACTCTCAGAGGCAGGACTGGAACTCAAAACGCAGCTTTATTACTGGGGAAAAAAACTCCCCATAAGTAAACTCACAAAAAAAAAAAAAAATCCTGAACAGAGAAACTAAAAAGGCATACAAAACAAACACACAGCTTAAAAAGGGTAGGAAACATTAACGACGCAACAGACAGCAAAGAAAAACACCGGGCTTATATACACAGGGGAGTAATCAGGGAATGTGAAACAGGAGGGAGACACAGCTGGGAGAGATTAGGGCTAACGAGACAGGGGGAAGTAAAACTGAACATACTGACATCAGACATGAACCTTCAAAGTAAAACAGGAAACAAGAAACAATTTATGAAGACGCAGACTTGACACTGAACTAAATGTAGAATAATAATAATCAAAACAGCACAACTAAAGAATCAGAACATAAATCATAATACGGAAAAACACCAAAATATAAGAAACAGAAAATACTGGGTCAAAATGACCCAGAACTGTGACAATATTTAGTACCAATACTGTTGAGACATTGGTACAGCTGAGTTTTTGTGGGAAAATGATCTGTTTATTTGTTTGGGGTTTTTTTTGTATGTTTAATATTTATCTCATGTGTTTTTTTGTTTGGTTTGTCATATAATTCTGGAGCTACAGTCTGCAGTAAAGATAATAAAGTTTTCAAAATAAAGAATTACAGTCTGACCCAGCAAACACTGCATCTTCAGAAAAAAAAGCTTTGAACAAAAAAATATTTCCACTTTGATATTTTGAATGCTAACATCTGTGAGCTTTGTCTCTTCACTGCATGTTGTTTCCAGATGTTCATTCAGCAGCGTCTCTCACAGTGAGTCCTGACAGAGTGCAACACTTCACCTCTGACTCTGTCTCACTGACCTGTGAGGGAAACTTCACTGAGTGGAGAGTGATGACTGTTCCACAGAGCGATCCTTCATATTATTATAAATGCGAGAGAAGGACTGGATCCACATGTAACATCTACACATCAAAGTCAGATACTGGAGTGTACTGGTGTGAGTCTGGATCAGGAGAGTTCAGCAGTGCAGTCAACATCACTGTACAGAGTATGTTATTATACATTTACTTCTTGGATCTGAATGATTTAGACGTCACATGAACATTTGTCCCAGATTTGCTATATGTGAAGTAATTCTATGTGGCAACACAAACAAAAATTTTTAGCACCAAAGTATCAAAACATTCTTTGTTGTCATCATCATCATCATTATCATCATCATCATCATCATCACAGTCCCAGTCAAAGCTTCCACCATCACAATTTCTAAAGAGAACTTGGTCTCATATTGTTCCTTATTGAAATGAGGTTTGGTTAAGTGAAGTTTTTGTGTTCACATGTGACCTTTCTGAGGAGATGTGTGGCACTACTGTGACTTACATTAATGTAGCATTTGTTAGGCTTCATTCCTGTTACATAAAAACAATAACCGAGACCTTGAGAGATGAACTTTTAATGTTGGAGATCACAATTCAAAACAAGTACTATAGAAATTATTTGGTAAAATTAGGACACATACAGTATTTTTTAAATACAAGATCAGATCTTCATCATAATCACCATTTCTGTAATCCAACCTATGTTATTATGTCTCAGCTTTTTCTAAAAGTGTGCACCTGCTGATGTGACTGAAACAATTGTGTGTGATTGTGTCACAGATGATGGTAATGGTCCTATCCTGGTGAGTCCTGTTCATCCTGTGACTGAGGGAGCTTCTGTTAGTCTGAGCTGCAGTTTGAGAACACAAAAAATACTTTCCAATGTGTTTTTCTATCACAATGACAAACTTATTCAAAATGATCCCCGAGGGGAGCTGAAGATCTCTGCAGTGTCAAAGTCTGATGAAGGTTTCTACAAGTGTCAGTACTCAGGAAGAGAGTCAGCATGTCAGTTAAATGTGAGCAGGTTCAAAACATTTGATACATGGTTTATATATGGTTTGCATGACTTAATAAATTATGTTTTGAAATATTCAAATAATTGTAGTTCTGGCAATGAGTACACTGTAATCCCTAACAGTTGTTCTAGCTCATAACTAATAAGCTCATAACACTCAAATGTCGTTTTGTAGTTGAGCAAACTATAAAATATTGAGCTCTGTTGGCTTTTATGCAACTTTAATTGAATAGGGCTCAATATTTTTTAGTTAATTTGTTTGGAATGCTCAAAAAGTTTAAGAAGCATATATTAGTGACGTTCTGGTGGGTGGAGTCTAGTCGCTCCCTCAGGAAAGCTGAGTCAGCCATTTTTTTTTTTTTTTTTTTTAACCTGTCCCGTTTGGTTCTTTTGCCATCAGAATTATTGTCTAAAGGCGAAGAAAGATGCCCAACGGATTTATTTTTACCAAATGGACCATCCCACCCTTGCCGTAATGGTCCATTTGATTCACCTTTATTGTTTATTTTATTTTCACTTGCTGAATACGGGACAGACTTGACTGGTGGAAAGAAGGGGAGAAAGAAAGAGGGGAAAAAAAAAAAAAAAACCTGAGAAGAGGGACGGGAAAAGGGCAAAAACAAAACCAACAGAATAAGCAGACAAAAAAAATACATATATCGATCACCTGGATCACCTGTTGAGAAAGAAAAAAGAAAGCAAGCAGAAGAAAACGAGAGTAATAAACAACATCACAATGATATATGGGAATATGACAGTAAATACTAAATATTAAACATTATTGTGCAGCACGTGAGATCGACAGCGCAGTGTGTGCTTTGAGGTAGGAGCCAAAAAGGGTGTAGTTTGTGTGTGATCACCTGTGTGTGCACCTGTGAGCATGAACGCGCTTGTTTTTAAAAGGTTCCTTCATGTAATGATCTGCTAGAGGGTGTGGGGGGCCACTGCCCCGACCTCCAGGGCATGAAGCAGGTATGGAGGAGATCGAAACTCCAGACATCCAGAGGCCCCCAGAACACAAGAGACCAAGGAAGACCAACAGAGGGCAGCCGCGCCACTATCCCAGAAGAGCTGAGGAGAGTCCCAGATGAGGGGTCACTCAGCAGCCGCGGAGCAGAAGCCGGGGGGGGGCTGCAGTGACGTGCCCGTGAGCTCCGCCGGCAGCCAGCTGTGCCTGAGTGACCGAGCCCCGGGCCGAGAGGCCAAGGGCACCCCATCCCCGAAGTGGCCCGAGCGAGCCCCAGGCTCCATGCCCCGATAAGCAGCCGCCAGGAGTGAGCCGGTGGGTACCTGGGCGCCCACCCCGGACACAAAGAACCACCAACGCACCGATGTCTGAGGGCGTCTGCCACCGGCAGGGGAAGTGGTGGGGAGATGGGCCTCAAACCTTTGAGGGCCTGAGATGTCCCCAGAGAGGTGGCATCTGATACCCAACCTGACATATAGACACAGACAAACAGGCACACACAGATACAAACATCTATTCCCACCCTCATGCTCTCAACACTCACCCAACGTGGAGACAGACATGAAGAGACGCTGTACACACAATCACACTCCCCAAGCGTACTCTAAGCCCCGGGTCTAGGTACCCTTGCCCCTGGGGGAAACTGCGCCCAGACCCAGGTGGTGTTACCCTTTTCCCTGCGGTGGGGAGAAGCAGACCGCCCGACTCCGCAGCAGCAGGGAGGCCCCACATTCCAGACCCCAGTCGGACGGCCAACTCCTCCTCCTAGCCCCCCCGCTCCAGCAGGCCGCAGAGAACGGGGGTGTGTGAAGACTCCAAACCTCCCTCCACCCGCTCATATGTAGTGTTGATGCATGTGTGTTCTAAGGTGCATTTAAAACCCAGGAGGGCATGGAGCTACCTGCCAGAGCAGCAGGTAAGCGTATAGCCCCTCCTGCTAGCCCTCAATGTCTACGTGTATTTAAAATTGAGAGGTGGGCAGCACGCCAGGGGTGAAGTGTACACCCTGATGGTAATTTGGCATCCGTAGCGTGCCCACCCCAAGATCCTATATGTATGTGTAATGAAAGTGTGAGTAATGTGAATGTCTAAGTTGTGGGATAAAATTGAGGCAGAGGCAGCCAGAAGGGGACAGAGGGGGGGGATGTCTCCTCTGCACCCTGGTGACACACCCCTACCCCAAGGCCCTGCATGTGTGGGTGATTGTGGTGGAGCGGGAAGAGGGAGGCAGCTGGAGATGGAGAGGGAAGGAAGGGAGGGGCAGTGACCCCTCCTGGGGCCAGCTCCCCGCTGACCCCAGTAGGCACCCCCATACTCTGCAACCCGCCAGGGAAAGGGGGGCCCAGGCCCATCCAGACCGGGGCCCAGTGCAGCAACGCCGCCCGGCCCCACAGAGCCCGGGACAGTCCACCTGACCCCACCACAGAGAAAACTGCACCCACCCCATCATCCACTCATCTTCCAGACTACACAAGACAATAGACGCCCAGGCTGAGATCTTCCTCCACCTCTCCTGTATCTCCCCCTCCTGCAGAGAGAGTTCCTGAAGAGAGGAAATCTCCTGCAGGATTTGACAACCTCCCCCACCAGTTGAAGAGCCAGCCATCTTGAATTTACCTTGATGCGGGGAAGATTTGGCCAGCCCGTGTGGATTAAGAGTCCCCAACTTCAATCCACCACGACCACCACCTTAATTTTTTTCATCAACTGCCCTAAATTTGGTAAGTCTAACGTGTTTTTGTTTTGTTTAAATTTAATTTCGATAAACAGTCTTTTTATTTTTTTACTGGAAATATATTCGTACTTTGTGCACAGTGAATGTTTGTTATAAATAAATTCAAATCCAAGTAATTGTAATTTTAGAAGTTTTCGAATGTGACAAATACGTAATGTTATTTCAAATTACAACGGTGTAACGTTTTGGCGGTTTTCCGTGGGGGACAACATTTCCCATAATGCATTGTATTCTTGCCCGGGAAGTTGACGGTGGCAGTTCTAGCTCCATGCGTTTGAACTTTCTACTAAAACTATCTACTGTCCGTTTGTACCGGTTGTCGTATTCGCCGGTAATGCACGTGCGTATTGTGAGTATACATATTTCAATAAGTGTCTGCGTTAAACAGTCAGTAGTTTACGCTGTTGAGCTATGTGTGCGTGTGCTAGCATGAAACGAACAATGCTAAACAACATGAGTGTGTTATCATGATTAGACACATGTTTGTATTTTTTTGTAGTCTCAAATATGTGGTTGTGAGATAATCTCGAAATCCTTTTAACAGTTTAGAGGGGTATTCCACTAAGCGAGCTCTACAAGTCAAGGCTGGGCAGTGGGTCCATGAATAAACTGCCTCACTCCTGCAGGTGTCTTTCCATACTTCCCATCGTTCAAGTGAGGCTATGGACTTGTGTACGTTGTAGGAGCTGAAAGAAATAATTCAAGAGAGGTTCAAGCCAAGACTGAATGGGGACTTTAGCCTTCACTATGTCCTCATGGACATAACCTATGCCCTATGTCGCCAAGAAATTGTTGGAGCTCCACGAGTGAGAGACGTCGTGGACAGATGGCCAGGGCTACTCATGGAGTCACAGGTAAAAAATAAAATATAAAATATGTGTATATATGTATGTATATATACATGTATATATGTGTACGTGTGTGTGTGTGTGTGTGTGTGTGTGTGTCTATGTCTGTCTGTCTCTTTACTGTTATCCCAGTTTTTAAAAGTCTAGATTTTCAAACAATTTACCAAAAAGCAAATGACAGATGTAAAATGACAACACATCACTCTGTGACGTATTTTTTCCCCATTCACAGTAAACAAAGTCTCTAGAAGTTTATTTATTTAAATTTCCTTTAGATAACATTACAAAGAATGACGAATAACTTTCTATTTTGGCCTTGGTTCTGACTAGAATTGCTCTGGTTTTGCTACCTGAGAACTTTTTAAAATACATTCACATTTCTGTTCCTAATTCATCTTTGTTCATTTCTGTGTATTTCTGTTCATGTACAGGTGGTTGCAGAGTCCCACCGAATCAAGAATGTTAACCTGCGCACTCAATTCTACAAGGAGCTGGACAGACACACGCCTAGACTCATCACTTTGTTTCGAGACAAGGCCATCAAGACTGGCAAGATTGCAGAGGAGCTAGCAAAGCTCATGAGAATTTATGACATTCAGGTAAATTTTTCATTTCACATGATTCAGAATTACATTAACTGATGGTTTGTACACAGCTGTAAGAAGCCATAGTGTCAATTACTTCAACTGTGCCCCGCGATTAAGTGATTATGCCATGGATACAAGGTTGTCATTTTAGGAGAAGGACATCTTGACAAAATGTATCCTTTCAAAAAGTGTTGTGTTAAAAAGATTTATCAGCTTCAATTTAAAGAAGTCCAAACAAGTACTGTTTTTGTAAAAATTGGTTTACATTTGGAAGTTTTTCCTTTGTGAGTTGTTGATGTATTTACAATGGAAACTTATTCATTTAAAATGTGTATTGCTAAAAATGAGGTTATCCAAAATACTGGATTTACCATCTTTAGCCCGTTACACAAAAAGTTTGGACACCCCTGATCTATAACAATGACAATCAGAACATGGCTATCCAACACTTTGTTTTTACTCTGCATTTGTGTATATACTATTCTAATAGATATTGTATGTTCATCTAGGAACAGCGTGATGTAAATACAAGACGGGCCCTCGTCCTTCGTACACTTCCTGTGTACCTGCGTGAAGATGCCTCCACGTTATTCAGGACTTGTGATGTAAGTGTACTGCCCTCAGCATCAACCCCTTTGCCTAGCTGTTCAGTCGAATATATCAGTCAGAACTCAAGGAGAACCAGGGTGTATATCAGGAAGGAGGTTCAACACTGTCCTCATCTGACTTGTTTTCTCCCATATATCAACTATTGTTGAATAAGATTGCAAGAAGATTGTTACGCATAAACCAGAAAACATGAAAATAGTTGAAAGATTATTAAACAAAAAAATTTTATCCACAGATAAAAACTCTCTCCCTTTTAAAATTCAAGTGTTCTATTTTTTTGGAGTTGCCATGTTGTGGTCAGAGAAATGTTTGGTAAATAACAAAAACAAATATCTTGGCATATATTTATTATTGAAAACATTTATTTAAGCATATGTTTTGAAACCAAACCCAAATTAAGATTATTGTAAAGCATCATGATGTATCAAATTAAATCGTTGACATTATAATCCTAAAAGAAACGTGCGACTTATGAAGATTCACACCTCTAATCAATAGCATGATTTGTGTCCTTGAGGGGCTGAACTCATTCTTGTATTATTTGTGTTTTGCAGTCAGCAGATGGTCCAGACCTCACTGTCACTCCTGTGGCTCTGCTGACAGTTGTCACGGATGACACTACTGATTTGGCCATTGTAGGACAAACAGTCAGTGTCACTCTGGCTTGTAAGCCAAGACTTCCTTTTTGTGTGTGAAAATTACTTACCCGTTTTCTTCTTTCTGTCCAGGAATCTTGGGGAGGGGAAAGCTCAGAGACTTTTTGTAAATACTTCTGGAAAAGCTGTGGAAGGATGTTTTTTTGTATTTAGAGAATCAGACCAGGAGCTGGGGATTACACTGCTGTGGATGTCACTTTTTTAACTGTTTTTTTTCTCACACCATTTTCACTTGTAAAAAATTCTCTGTTTCTGCTAAGAAAAAGTAGTTTGGTCTTTCTCCTGACATCAACAAGGCATTTTCACCCAGATAACTGCCACTCACTGGAGATTTTCTCCTTTCTGGTCTTTTACTAGTAAACCCAGATAACTCAGACCAGCCTGTCAGCCATGTCACATCCAATCACCTTTCTTCCTGATGCTCAGTTTGAAGATGAATAATATAGCAGACCAGTTACTAATATAATGAGTCAATGAAATGTGGCCTAACCTGAAAATTAGACTTAAAATCTTCCTTTCTAAGAAAGTTTATAATTAGTTTATTTTGGGCATTTCATTTTCGAGCAGGAAGCTCAGAAAACCCCTGAGGGCCGAACAGAACAGTGATCTATTCAAACTGAAGTCTGAAGTCTAAATCTTCAGCTGGAACATCCCCTCAAGCCAAATGTCTAAATTTGAAGAAGTGGATTTAAACGTCTTGTTAAATTTAAAGATGGGAGTCAAGGGGCTTTAAATTTGGGCACAGTTACAGCTATTTGTCCAACAGACAGGGATTTTTCTGCTTCTGTAACAGACTCTTGTAAATGACCAGTGTTGGGCAAGTTACTTTGAAAAGGTAATTCAATTATAGTTACTTCTTCAAAAAAGTAACTGAGTTACAATATTCTAAAAGTAATTAATTACTTGGAAAAGTAACTATTGCGTTACTTTAAAAAAAAACAAAGAACGTTTAACCCTCTGGCGTCCAGGGTATAATTGGCCATTTTTTTACTACTCTTGATTTTCCCTCCACATTTTACCTTTAAAAACTATTTACTTTGCCTTGTTTGGTATCATTCTTTTTAGCACAACCTCACGTGCCTGAATTTACAGTTATGTTCTCATTTTGTCATACTGTATTAACACAATTGATCTAAAATCAGACAAAAAACATAAAATCAGAAAAAGTTATATTTTTACTGTAACAACCATAAACATGTTTAATGAATCATATTTCATAACTTCAAATGCAAATATTAATTGTTAATTTTAAAACCCTTTGCACAAGTTTTGCAAACAACAAAGTTATTTGCATCCATTTACCTTTTACCCTTTTTTAAAATAACCATTTCAAACTATTTACAGAACAATCAGCTGTTCTTCAATAAGATGCCACACAAATTATTTGTGCCACTCCAAAAAAATAATTTCTGTTCACCATAAAGGAGAACATCACAGCCTGATACCTGCAGGTCTGACAGCAGCAGGTGTATCACTCCTGTTTCTACCTGGAGACAGCAGTCGCCTCATTGTTCTGACACACAACACAAAACTATCCACAACACTACACACTAACTACACAAGACAACACATTAACTACACACTCCAAACACGCTAAACGTCACAAATCTCTCACATCTCAAAACTCGCTCTCTCTCTTTTTCTGCTCTCTCTCTCTCCTAAAACTTCCCCTGTTTTGTTTTGTTTTGCTCATAAGCAGAGAGTGCTTGCTAGCGCTAACGTGGCGAAACTATTGAGGAAAACACGCCGCGTATATATTGTTTATCATGACTCTGGTTTTACGTGGCCTATCGACACAGTTTAAAAACTGGTATATGTCACCTTGTTGCTTTGTCTTTAAGTGGTCATGTGATTGGCTTACCACGACTACTTTATTCTTCCTCAGTCAAACAGCAGCACTCATGCGATTGTTTTGCCCCCTTAGCTCCAGGTGTTGTGCTGGACAGTGCTCGTGATTACCGTCCGCGGGAGCGCGCAGCTGCTTAAAGCTGTAGCGTCCAGATTACTTACAGCTACTTCCTGCAGCTGATATAAGATGCGGTAAGCTGAACACAGCTTCAGCCATCTGTTTGTTGAAAAATAGTAACGGACCGCGTTTTCTTGTTAGTAACTGTAACGCCGTTGTAACGATAGGAATAGTAATTAGTTAGATTACTCGTTACTGAAAAAAGTAACGCCGTTAGTAACGCCGTTACTTGTAACGCCGTTATTCCCATCACTGGTAATGACAGATTCTGAAGGTAAAATCTTTATCCTTTATTATCACAGGTCTAGGAAACAGACCAGACAGAGCAAATATGTTTTTCTGTGTGCTCATTTTTCCAGTTTTGTTTGATATTATACAGCATGCTGATAAAAACCAAAGTTGTGCATCAATGCGCACGTGCAGCTTCTCTCATCAAGTCAGGCAGTGTGAAGCAGGTAACGTTAGACACGTTCATCTGATGGAAAGGACGAAAGAGACAGAAAAATCACGAAGTCAGATTGGGTCAGTTTGACGTGGCTGCAGCTCCTGATAAGTTTCATTGAATATGTGTGAGTAGGTTTTTTTCTTGTATTGTTTCCTGATGCATCAGTTTAAAACCATGTAAACACTACAACGAATGTTCCCTCTAATTTTTCATGTGTCTGAGCGAACACACAAACTCCCTGAGCGATCCCTTGGACCACTGTGAGCGACATTAGACGTGTGCACTGTGGTCACGCCAGCATCTAATCCATCCAAGTTACATGGTTTATTAAAATGATCAAATTACAGCATTTACATTTATGTTAGACTACTTTTAATTAACTGCTTTAGCCCACTTACGATGAAAATTTAAAAAAGAATCTAGTCATTGACCTGTGTAGTATGTTAACACTATTGGAAGTAAAAATAACTTGAACTCCAATTTAAAAAACACAACTTTCTTTTTATTAATAAAGCTCTGACTTGTATTATGAGTCTGAGTCTGTGGTCTGGGAGAGAGTCCTGTAACTCTCTGTCTGCAAAATATAGTATATAATGACCAATGTTGGGCAATTAATTATATAGTTACTTCTTCAAAAAAGTAACTCAGTTTGGCAAACAACAAAGTTTTTGCACCAATATTTTTTTAAATGCAGCCAAGGCGTTTTTTTAAACAAACATTTCAAACTATTTACAGAACAATCAGCTGTTCTGCATCAAATTTGATGCCACACAGATTATTTGTGCCACTCCAAAAAATAATTTCTGTCCACTATGAGATAAAGGAGAACAACAGCCTGATACCTGCAGGCCTGACAACAGGAGATGAATCACTGTAACATTCAGCAGTCGCCTCATTGTTCTGACACACACAACAAAACTATTGACTACACAACACACTAACTACACAAAACGTCTCAAATCTCTCACATATCAAAGCACCGCTGTCACTCCTAAAACTTCCCCCTGTTTCTTAACAACTAGATGCCACGTTGCCATATCATTTTTTGATTGGTCGACATGGTACTTTTTTGGACGAATAGGAAAGGCAGAGGGCGGAGTTTGTTTTTGCTCACAGGCGGAGAGTGCTTTCGAGCCTTTTTTCTTATAAAACGCCGTTTTTACCGTTTCTTCCTGCAGTAAATATAAACAACGAAAGTTTTCAGGAAGAAAACCAAACATTGCATATTTCTTTTATCAAAACTCTGGTTTTACGTGGCCTATCAACACAATTTAAAAACTGGTATAAAGTCCACACTTTTTCCGTCAATTGTTCCGTCTGTCCTGCTCACATCTCCAATGGTTGTACATGTTGTCATTAACGTGGCTTCACTTCACATCAGCCACGCCGCTTTGCCAGCTCAAACACCGGTGTCGGCACATAAGGACGCTGTCATAGCCTGTCAGCGACTTTGATTGGCTGCGTATATATGCATTATTGGCTGAACTATGGGATAAGGTGACATCGTTCTAATCCCATATGGGAGCAGCCAGTCACTCACTGACTAACACTGCAAAACACAATTGTTAAAGTATTCATTTTCATTTCAATTCAAGTTAGATCTTTTTTGTGCGCAACGCAGATTTTCTGTGCGCAGAGACCGTGCCAGCAGTGCGCAATTGCGCACGTGCGCAGCTTAGAGGGAACATTGACTACAACACTGATGAATTAAATTGACTAAAGTTCAAATATATATGTATTATTATTCCTTATCATAGATTATTTGTGTTTATGTGAGTATTTTCTGAAACACGTCAAAAATAAAGTTTGGTTCCAGATGAGATCTGTAGAGTTTGACCAGGATCTCTGAGTTTAGGGTTTCACTACAGTTAAATTCAATATCTCCATAAATTCATAAAAGTTACACAGTAAATGTTGGGAAATAATTCCAAAACCTGTATAGTGCATTATAAGATACTACAAAACAACAACAATACTGCCTTTTGCCTTTTGTGACATGTGCAATGACAATAATTCTGTTCTACTCTAACAACAAACAAAGTAAAACTCCTGTGCTGTTGTTTTTTAATGTTTGTGTGTCTCCGTGACTTAGTCATGTGACACAGTGGTGACCTGTCCAGGTCTGCTTCTGGATGGAGGAGTAATAATATTTTAAAAACAAACAGACAAATAAAGCAGAGCTGCACCTCACAGTTTATACTGACGATGTTTTTGCACCCAGCTGTGTTTTGTTCCTCTAGAAAGCCACATGTGGGACAAACACAGGACAGCGAGTGATGGCTCAACATCATCAAAGGCCAAGACTGGATCATCAACTCGCAGAGCTCTGGACACAAATATCACTGCAACCTTTCTTTCTTCAATAATTAGTAATTAATAATAGTAGGAATGTGTATATGTGTAATAGATGAACTCAAAGTACTTCTAAATGGAGAGCACTGCGCCCTACTGAAAAAGTAAAAGGTAGTACCACAATACAGCTCCAATAAAAGCTTTAAAGCAAATTATAAAGCCAAGAAAATCTATTTAAGCCTAAACAATCTTAAATCTTTACTCAGATTAAAATACAAGAAAAGGTGAAGTCAAAGTCAAATGTATTTATATACCATGTTTAAAACAACAGAGCTGATCACATTCAAAATAAATAACTTTTAAAAAAACTATGTAAAATTCAGAAAAAGTGAGAACAGCAAACAACATTAAAATAAAATAAAAAAATAACATTCACAGCTTCAGATTAAAATACAAGAGAGATACACTAAAACTACAATAAAAGTATCTGACATTAAATGAATCATGAAGCAACTTTTTCATGTTTTTATATCAAATAATTATTTTTTACACAATATAGATCTTTACACTCAGACAGTAAAAGTATTTGTTGGTGTTTATACCAGCACTTCCTAATGTAACTCTGCTGACTTTAAGTTGCTGCTATCAGTTACTAAAAATCACAGACTTTTTTCTCTGTGGAACAGGATACATTCAAAGTTTTATACAAAAGCTCAACAATGAATAAAAATATCAGCTGAATATAAAGAGCATGAATCTGAAACAGGACACATCTCTGTGTGCTTTATGCTAAAAGACAGTACCAACTATATATCATGTTATTATTCAATATAATTAAAACTAAAAACTGAGCGTGTCTGATATTTGGGCAGCAGAGGAGCAACAGTGGATTCATAAAATGCTTCTTCTTGGCTTTGCTGCTGCAGCTCTCCTCACTGACCTGTAAGACAAACACACAAAGAACACAAATGTCCAAGTTTCAGGAAGTTTGCCATTTAATAACTTGAAGATTAACTCATCCTGCACAGAAGCATAATTACCAGGAAAGCTTCCTAATGTGACTTCAGAATAAACTGCTGCATCTGCTGCAGGACTTGATTTTCCTGTGAGTGAAAAGAAGAATTTAAGACCAGATAAACATGTTGAACAACATTCACTGGAGGTGATGGCAGACTTTGTTTACCTGCTTTCTTCTTGGCTTTTTTGGGGCGTTTGACCTCAGCATACATCAGACTGTCCTCTAAGAGAGAAGTCAGAGCTCAGGATATATTTGATCAGAAGGTATATGATACAGAGCTGTTGGACACATGTGGATTTAATCTCTGCAGATCAAGTCTGATTTGAAAGTCCAAATGAAGAAGCAGTAACACAGTACAAAGTCTTCCAACTCTTTTGTGAGACAAAAAAATTATTATTTCAGTTCATAAGTCCACAGTGATTGGGCAATTGAAATCTTTGACTTTGAACTCCACAGTGCTTTCTTCAGATGTTGCTGATGTTACTCATCTGCAGCAAACTACATAAAGAACCTCGAACCTTCCTAAACAGCTCCATTTATACTCATGTGCCCGTCTGCATCACTCCCTTCTTTCATCCCTTACTCATATTTTATATGCCCTACATCTATTCCACACACACATGTTTCCATCCTATTGGCACATCTGCTGATACTTTCCTGTATCAAAAAACAAAAAACAAAACAAAAAAAAAAACAGCTTAAACAGTGCTCTGCTGTGCCTCCAGTGATCGAGCACACTCAGATTATGTGTTTTATTTGATGGTGTTTTGTTTTGTGATTGTTGGTCTGGTTCAGAAGCTGTGGATGCTGTGATTCAGTAAATCCAGCTGAAAAGGGGACTTTTTTTGCCTGCCAGATTAGAGACTTTTATGAAAGTCAACAAACCTGCTGGTGAGATTAACCTGTGATCTGATGAAGAGACTGAACTCAAACTGTGGAAGAAGTTGTTTTGAGTTCTTTGCAAAACTTCTGACCTGCTGTGTTTCTGAATCACTCAATAAATTTGTTCTCCAGTGTGTCTGTGTTTGAGTGCTTTGAACGACCACAACAACACAGTATCATGTTAAACAAATAAACCTGATTTAATGACTAACCCACCAAAACCCTAAATGACTGCAGATTAACTGTGCTTATGTGTAGTGGTAGTGTGTAGCAGCTAAGCTTGGTAAGTGAATAACTAAACTCCATGTTGACCTATAATTAGCTGCAACATAATGAAATGACACATTTCAGTACAAACACTGAATGAGACTGTTGTGACTGTACCTGCAGCTCCCGTCTTCACCTCCGAGTAAACAGCACTCTGCTCTGGTTTATGACGCTTCCCTGTGAAGATCATCAGATTGTTGGACATAATGAAACAACTGTTACATTTTTTTAAATGTTTATTTATTGTATTTTTACATTACATTTAATTGCACGTTTTATATACTTACGCTTCTTTTCAAAGTTTTTAAGTTCAATAAGAGCGTATGTGACATCTTGATGTTCATCTGATCCTGAAATGTTCATATTTTAGTTACAGGATTGTAAACATGTCACATGGAATTAATTTCATTAAATCAAAAACAAGTTTCTTCTCTAAATTCTCTGTGTTTTCAACACATATACTGCACCATTTCTGTTGTCTTCAACCAGCGTAACTGAGTCATAGATGTGATTGGTACCTGAAAAAAGATGAGGCAGGGTCAAATTAATAATTTTAATAAAAAACTAAAGTTTAAATAATTCTGTTTAAGTCAAAACCAGGACTATAAGATATTTTCAAACCATGATCCCATAATGTTGTTACTCTTTGTGTTGCTATGATATGAAACAACAACACTGGATTCTTTCAGTTGAGTTAGAGACACAATCAGGCTGTAAAATCCTGTTTATTTCTCATTTTACGAGCAATTGTCAGTTTGCTGGATTTTGACAAACGTTCTTTGAAAAACTGCTGAGCACAAAATGAACCTAAAAACTGTTACTGTTAATGAAGACTGATTTATTTCTCAATATTAACAATGATAATAAAGATGGATTAAATACTGACCAGGATGAACAGAGTCGTACACATGAGTTTCATCCTGGTTGACTCCATGATTTGTGGAGGAGCCCGGACTGTGACTCTCAGACTGGATCGACCTAAAACATGAAATAAACAAAATAAACTCAAAAGTAACTGATGTTTGTTTAAAATAATAATAAAAAGTATTTTACCAACCTGGTGAAGCAGGAATCTGTGAAAGAGACAAATGTTATTACACATGTTTGTCATGTATAAATTGTTCCACTGATATTTAGTGTCATGAGATCAGAATACATGTATATGTGTGAATAATTAAAGTGTATGTAGTAAATAAACTCTCTAATACAGCATGAAAAGAAGAGGCTCTTACACTTGGACTGTCTGCAGCGATACAACAAGAGCAGGAGAATAATAATGAGAGAGACTCCACAAACCAGTCCAACCATCAACCACACAGGAGATGAAGAGCTGTCAGCTCCTGACACAGTTACTGTAACAACAAATGATAAAGAATATTCCAGTGAGGTAACCAGGCAGGTCTGCTGGGATCCTTTCTAGGAAAATAAGATTTGTATGCTAACAGATTTTCCCCTTGTTTCAGTGCCTTCCTGCTTCAAGATTTGTTTTCATGCCATCATTCACCTCCAGTCAGACGCCTGCCACCCTGGATCATTATCCCTCTATTCACCACCACTGCTGCCCCCCTCGGAGCCTCTTCCTCACTTGCCTGCCTGCCCACCCTTCAGCAGTTTCCACAGACCTCTGCCTTCATCCTTTACCCCCAGCTAGTCTGGACTCCAAGTAAGTCATTGTTGCTGCACTTTATGAACACTCTCTGTCTTGTCACATTCCCTCTCAGATTTCCTGCCCTAACTGCTCTCTCCTCTCCCACAGATCTGT
Organism: Oreochromis aureus; assembly: GCF_013358895.1. Taxonomy (NCBI): domain Eukaryota; kingdom Metazoa; phylum Chordata; class Actinopteri; order Cichliformes; family Cichlidae; genus Oreochromis; species Oreochromis aureus. The sequence continues at coordinate 24,396,349 of NC_052944.1, forward strand.
CGCCCTCACGCTGTTATGTCCGCTCCTCTGGCCTGTCTCTCTCACCTCAGTTAAGATGTTTTTGTAGGACTCGCTCCTTAAGTTTAGCTTCATTTATGTTTTGTTCTTGTTGACTGAGTTGAAGCTCACAATCTGTTGTGTTAAATGAATTATCCTTTGTTTGAATAAAGAAACTGACTGATTACATCCTCTGCTGTTTTCACCTGAGTCCCACACATGAGTCCTGAATCACAACGATATTAAACCTGACAGTATAGAGATATTACATAATAGTTTTATAAAAGTTCTTACAAAATAGATCCAGGTGACTTCAAGCCTTTAAACAGACAATCTTATATGTCTTCTCAGTCATGAAACTCATTGACAAAAATCCATCAAATGTTTTGCTCCTGCTCACCTTTAACTGACATCCAGCTCTGTGCTGACTCTCTTCCTGAGTACTGACACTTGTAGAAACCTTCATCAGACTTTGACACTGCAGAGATGTTCAGCTCCCCTCGGGTATCATTTTGAATAAGTTTGTCATTGTGATAGAAAAACACATTGGAAAGTATTTTTTGTGTTTTCAAACTGCAGCTCAGACTAACAGAAGCTCCCTCAGTCACAGGATGAACAGGACTCACCAGGATAGGAACATAATAATAATGATCTGTGAAAACAAAACAAACAAACATATTGTTTCAGTCAGACCAGCTGATGCAAACCTTTTAGAGAAAGCTGTGAGTCGTGTTTCATGATCTACATGGATTCCTGGTTTCAGAGAGATTTTCTGAGATTTTCCTTTTGGAGATCTCAGCCTGGTTTTAATGACTGGAGACAATATTGAACTAGTGACAATATTTCAGTGTTTAGATGTTCAGTTACAGTGGGTTCATCATGAGGATCATTCATGTAGTTAACAATTGCATTTTTTAGAAGGCTGAGGGTCCATGGAGTAAATACATGCATCATGTTACAGTTTTATAAGGAGATTGTTGAATCTGTTATGGTATCACTACATAGTTTTGAAAACTTTCTGTCAAACTCAGATCCCAAATTCAAACTTTGATTAAGTGGACTGGAAATATAGTTGGGATGCTCCTTTTATTTTCCCTGCAGGAAACATTTGTATATTTGTGTTATTTTGCATGACGTGTTTGCCTAAATTTTTCTGAATGGAGACAATAAAAGTTAAACTAATGTGATAACAGAGATGTTGAGCTCTTTAGAGTTTTATTCTGACAGAGAAAATATAAAATTACTGTCTGCAAGTTTTTACAAACATGATGTTGGAAAAGTATGAAAAGACGAGTGAAATGAGACCAACAACAAAGAATATTTTTATGCTTTTTTGTCTAAAATTGTCTCATTTGTTCGTGTTGCCACATAGAATTACTTCACATACAGCAAAGCTGGGAGAAATGTTCATGTGACGTCTAAATCATTCAGATCCAAGAAGTAAATGTACAATAACATACTCTGTACAGTGATGTTGACTGCACTGCTGAACTCTCCTGATCCAGACTCACACCAGTACACTCCAGTATCTGACTTTGATGTGTAGATGTTACATGTGGATCCAGTCCTTCTCTCGCATTTATAATAATATGAAGGATCGCTCTGTGGAACAGTCATCACTCTCCACTCAGTGAAGTTTCCCTCACAGGTCAGTGAGACAGAGTCAGAGGTGAAGTGTTGCACTCTGTCAGGACTCACTGTGAGAGACGCTGCTGAATGAACATCTGGAAACAACATGCAGTGAAGAGACAAAGCGCACAGATGTTAGGACTGCTATCACCCCATTTTACTTTAGACTGGCACACCAGTAAACCAGGACTCTCATGATTTTTGATCCCCTCTTTGACTCAGACTAACAGAAGCGTTTTTGTGGTCCTCTTTTGCAGCTGGTTCAGTGAATCTTGGTCGGCGCGTGGTGAAACTAAGTGTTTTGGAATCTGACAACAAGCCCTGAATCACACAGACAGTCAAATCAATGGAAAACAAAGGAGCCGAATACTGACATGTTTAAGATGATCTAACCCACATACTTTATCTGCTGGCAGCTCATGTAGAGCTTGGTACACGTCATGTGACATCATGAGCTTTGAGTCATCACTCTCAGCATTATCCACCTGATACAGATCACTCTGAATACACTTCAGTCATTTGCTGTAATGTTTCTGTCATAATTCTGTGATATTGTCTGTTTCACAGATTCCTTCTACAGTGAGATATTTTGCAGCAGCAGGACCAAAACTAAAAACCTTTGAAGGATATTTGAAATGAACAATAACAGCAGCTGTTATTTGTGACGTCTTCTTCTAGCGTCCATCTGTAGTCAGTGTTTTTCTTGTATTTGTCAGAGCTGTTAACCTGCCTGCTGACATCTTTGTTTCTTTATTAACTATATTTGACTTTTTTATCTGAACACCTACCTGAGCACTAAACAATTCAATTTCAATTTCAATTTTCAATTTTATTTATATAGCGCCAAATCACAACAAAAGTCGCCTCAAGGCGCTTTATATTGTACAGTAGATAGCACAATAATAAATACAGAGAAAAACCCAACAATCATATGACCCCCTATGAGCAAGCACTTTGGCGACAGTGGGAAGGAAAAACTCCCTTTTAACAGGAAGAAACCTCCGGCAGAACCAGGCTCAGGGAGGGGCGGGGCCATCTGCTGCGACCGGTTGGGGTGAAAGAAGGAAAACAGGATAAAGACATGCTGTGGAAGAGAGACAGAGATTAATAACAGATATGATTCAATGCAGAGAGATCTATTAACACATACTGAGTGAGAAAGGTGACTGGAAAGGAAAAACTCAATGCATCATGGGAATCCCCGGCAGCCTCACGTCTATTGCAGCATAACTAAGGGAGGATTCAGGGTCACCTGGTCCAGCCCTAACTATATGCTTTAGCAAAAAGGAAAGTTTTAAGCCTAATCTTGAAAGTAGAGATAGTGTCTGTCTCCCGAATCCAAACTGGAAGCTGGTTCCACAGAAGAGGGGCCTGAAAACTGAAGGCTCTCCTCTCATTCTACTTTTAAATACTCTAGGAACAGCAAGTAGGCCTGCAGAGCGAGGAGCGAAGTGCTCTAATAGGGTGATATGGCACTACAAGGTCATTAAGATAAGATGGGGCCTGATTATTTAAGACCTTGTATGTGAGGAGCAGGATTTTGAATTCAATTCTGGATTTAACAGGAAGCCAATGAAGGAAGCCAAAACAGGAGAAATATGCTCTCTCTTTCTAGTCCCTGTCAGGACTCTTGCTGCAGCATTTTGGATTAACTGAAGACTTTTCAGCGAGTTTTTAGGACATCCTGATAATAATGAATTACAGTAGTCCAGCCTGGAAGTAATAAATGCATGAACTAGTTTTTCAGCGTCACTCTGAGACAGGATATTTCTAATTTTAGAGATGTTGCGCAAATGGAAGAAAGCAGTCTTACATATTTGTTTAATATAATGCGTTGAAGGACATGTCCTGGTCAAAAATGACTCAAGGTTCCTCACAGCATTACTGGAGGCCAAGGTAATGCCATCCAGAGTAAGAATCTGGTTAGATACCATATTTCTAAGATTTTCAGGGCCGAGTACAATAACCTCAGTTTTATCTGAATTAAGAAGCAGAAAGTTAGCGGGCATCCAGGTCTTTATGTCTTTAAGGCATTCCTGCAGTTTAACTAATTGGTGTGTGTTACCTGGCTTCATGGATAGATAGAGCTGCGTGTCATCTGCATAGCAGTGAAAATTTATGCTATGTCTTCTAATGATGTTGCCTAAGGGAAGCATGTATAATGTAAATAGAATTGGTCCTAGCACCGAACCCTGTGGAACTCCATAATTGACCTTAGTGTGTGAAGAGGACTCTCCATTTACTTGAACAAATTGGAGTCTATTAGACAGATATGATACAAACCACTGCAGCACAGTACCTGTAATACCTGCAGCATGTTCTAATCGCTCTAATAGGATATTATGATCAACAGTATCAAACGCTGCACTGAGGTCTAGCAGGACAAGCACAGAGATGAGTCCACTGTCAGAGGCCATAAGAAGATCATTTGTAACCTTCACTAAAGCTGTTTCTGTGCTGTGATGAGCTCTGAAACCTGACTGAAACTCTTCAAATAAGCCATTCCTCTGCAGATGATCTGTTAGCTGTTTGACAACTACTCTTTCAAGGATTTTTGATATAAAAGGAAGGTTGGAGATTGGCCTATAATTAGCTAACACAGCTGGGTCTAGAGATGGCTTTTTGAGTAAAGGTTTAACTACAGCCACCTTGAAGGCCTGTGGTACATAGCCGATTATTAGAGATAGGTTGATCATATTTAAGATTGAAGCATTAATTAATGGCAGGACTTCTTTGAGCAGTTTTGTAGGAATGGGGTCTAAAAGACACGTTGATGGTTTGGAGGAATTAATTATTGAAGTTAACTCAGAAAGATCAATTGGAGAAAAAGAGTCTAACTTAACATCGATGGTACTAAAAGTAGCTGTAGATAATATTACATCTGTGGGATGATTATTGGTAATTTTTCTCTAATGATAAAAATTTTATTTGTGAAGAAGTTCATGAAGTCATTACTAGTTAACGTTAAAGGGATTGTTGGCTCAGTAGAGCTCTGACTTTTTGTCAGCCTGGCTACAGTGCTGAAGAGAAACCTGGAGTTGTTCTTATTTTCTTCAATCAGTGACGAATAGTAAGATGTTCTGGCTTTGTGGAGGGCTTTCTTATAAAGCAGCAAACTATTTCTCCAGGCTAAATGATGATCCTCTAAATTTGTGACACGCCATTTCCTCTCCAGCTTACGAGTTATCTGCTTTAGGCTACGTGTTTGAGAATTATACCACGGAGTCAGGTACTTGGATTTGAGACCTTAGTTTTCACAGGAGCTACAGTATCCAGAGTCGCATGCGTGTGAGGAGGTAAAATTATTAACAAGATAATCGACCTCTGTTGGAGTAGCGTTCAGATAGCTGCTCTGCTCTATGTTGGTACAGGGCATTGAAGATGATAACAGCGGGTGGATTATATTCTTAAACTTAGTTACAGCACTTTCAGAAAGACATCTACTTTGATAAAGTCTACTCTCCACTGCTGTGTAATCAATTATTGTAAATGTGAATGTTATCAGGAAATGATCAGACAGCAGAGGGTTTTCAGGAAACACTGTTAAATGTTCAGTTTCTATGCCATATGTTAAAACAAGATCTAGAGTGTGATTAAAGTGGTGGGTGGGTTCTTTTACATTTTGAGAGAAGCCAATTGAGTCTAATAACAGATTAAATGCAATGTTGAGGCTGTCATTTTTAGCATCTACATGGATGTTAAAATCACCCACAAAAATTATTTTATCTGAGCTGAGCACTAAATCAGATAAAAAGTCTGAGAAATCAGAGAGAAACTCTGTGTAAGGCCCAGGTGGACGATAGATAATAACAAGTAAGACTGGTTTCTGAGTTTTACAACTGGGTTGGACAAGGCTAAGCATCAGGCTTTCAAATGAATTAAAAGTCTGTCTTGGTCTTTCGTTAATTAATAGACTGGTGTGGAAAATTGCTGCCACACCGCCCCTCGACCTGTGCTTCGAGATTTCTGGTAGTTAGAATGACTCGGGGTGTTGATTCATTTAAACTAACATACTCATCCTGCTGCAACCAGGTTTCTGTAAGGCAGAGTAAATCGATTTGTTGATCAATTATTAAGTCATGTACTAACAGAGACTTGGAGGAGAGAGACCTAATATTTAATAATCCACATTTCACTGTTTTACTCTTTGGTTCAGATGTGGATACTATATGTTGTTCTTTCTTTGTGATTTTTATGTTTAAATTGTTTATTGCTGGTTTTTAGTTTGTTTTTGTCTGTTTGGGAGCTGACACAGTCTCAATGGAGATGGGTTTTTGGGGGGGTAGCAGGAGGAGAGAAGCTGCAGAGAGGCGTGTAAGACTGCAACTCTGCTTCCTGGTCCCAACTCTGGATAGTCATATTTTGGGGGGTTTAATAAATTGGTCCATATTTCTAGAAATGAGAGATGAAACAAAGAGTCTTAACTGTGCAAATCCTGTCTGTGCACTAAGTAAAAATAATCAGTACTAGAGTTGGATGTCTCGAGACCGGTCTTGGTCTCGAGACCGGTCTCGAGACCACTTTTACGTGGTCTTGGTCTCGTCTTGGTCTCGACGGACTTTTGTCTTGGTCTCGGTCTTGGTCTCGATGGACTTTTGTCTTGGTCTTGTCTTGGTCTCGACGGACTTTTGTCTTGGTCTCGCTGTTTCGGTATTCCGTTCTCAAATCGACATAGTGTTCGGGAGATTTGGAGTCAACCATCAGCGGAGCGGGGGTGTGGCTTACTGGGCTTAAGCCCGGGTCATTTTTTCAGAAGCATGGGGCACCGTCGTAAATTCCCCCTAATTTTGGTATGATCCGAGCTCAGGCACTAGGCGACTGAGCACAACACGCATGTGAGCGAGGGGGGAGAAGCTGCTGCCTGCGAGTTTGCTGCAGACAGAGGACAGCTTAAGTTTGACCAGGTACCAAAGCAAATCATTCATACTGAACTAATAATGTAAATATGACTGTGTATCACAAAAGATTGATATCAAACTGATCACTTGGTTGCGTTACTTACTCTTCGAGTGAATCAACAAATGGATAAATAAAAAGCCGAACAACAATGCTGATTTTTTACAGTCTTAGCTTACATTTCATGTTTTCAGTTGTTACCCTCCACGGCTAAACAAACTCTCTAAATCGGTTTCAATTGTGTACTGATGAACACAACAATGGACATAAGGAGCTTCTTTCAAAGAAAAAACTCAGGTAGATGTTATTTGATATATTATACTGAACAACATACAAAGCATATCTATGCAAAACAAGAGGAATTTCAATACACAGCAGTATATTCACAGATGAAACCAGATATTTACATACACTTTAGGGAGAAAACATAAAAACTATTTTTTACTGTTAAACATCAATTTAGAGTAAACTTGTTTTGTTTTAGATAAATAAATGTTGAAATATCTTTTGAATTAGTTAAATGTCAGAATAAAAAGAGGGAGCTGTCTATTTTAATCACTTTCATCAAATTTATGAGTACATATACACTAAGTTTATTGTTAATTAATAAGAAAACTCCAGACGATTCCATTCTGAGCTTAAGAAGCTTCTGATAGGTTTACTAACCTAGGTTAGTCCATGTGAGTAAATTGATGACACACCTGTGGATGCATATAAGACACCCCCAAAGCACAGAGCCTGTTTCTGTGACATGTGAAAATCAAGAGATGTCAACCAAAACACCAGGAAAAGAATTGTGGAGCTCCATAAGTGTGGCTCAATTTTGAATACAATTTGGTGCCATTTACAATTAAGAAATACATATAGTTTCTCTCTTTACTCTTAAAGTTAACAAATATGATTTTTATATTTATCAATCTAAAAAAATAAACATTTAGTCTGATTTGATGTTACAATTAAAAAAGTGTTTGTGTTTTGATCTGAAGAGTGTTTAAATATCTGGTTTCAACTGTATATTTGATGATGTTGGTGTTTGGCTTGATTGTCAGCACAAAGAGGGAGAGAGAGGAGCAGAGAGGGAGAGAGAGGAGCAGAGAGGGAGAGAGAGGAGCAGAGAGGGAGATGGAGAATGAGGACAGAACAGAGAGGGAACAAGAGCAGGTGAGACACACATGTTAGTCAAATGGTTGTTTGCCAAAACTCATCAGAACATGTATCTAGTACCTAGTGTTTCTTTTTAGATACCATTTGTTACTTTTCAAATTCTATATTTATTAAGTTATGCAGGCTTGTTTGCACAACAAGGCTAAATAATTATATAAACTTTTCAGAATCTAAATAGTGTACTTTGGTAGAATTAAAAAATAAGTGTAGTGCAGGTCTATGATGATTTTCAGTGCTACTATCATCTAGTTTTGATTCTGGTTCTGTCTTGGTTACTGTTGTAGTCCTGTTTTAATTTTGGATCAGTTCAGGGTCTGGTTGAATTGGGGTTTAGTCCCTGTGTCTTGATACAGGCCCGACTTTGTTCTGCCTTGCTGCTTAATTAAAAAACTAGTTTAAGGTGTCCTGCATATGTGATATTTATTTTTTTTTCCTATATGAAGTCATTCTTTTTTGAACAAAACTCAAAACAGAGCCTAATAATCTTTCAGTCATTTCTACCCTCACTTAATTTCCTTTCGCTGCTCAGCTCTCACACAGTGGCTCAGCTATGCTCCAATCCCTCCATATTGTGGCCAATCACATGCGAGGATATAGGATAATATCATTATGTGAAAAACAGAGAGGGTGAGAGACGCGACAGTCAAGTGGAGCGTGCGTCTGTCCTCTCAGTAAGTGAGTGAGACAGTAGACAGCGGTGAGGAGGGCTGTGCGAAAGCAAAAACACATAAATATGCCTGACACCTGTAAACGAAGCAGCATCTGGCTGCAGTTTAAAGACTTTTTTTGTCTCGGTCTTGGTTTCGGTCTTGGTCTCGTCTCGACTCGGTCTCGGTCTTGGTCTCATCTCAACTTGGTCTTGGTCTTGTCTTGGTCTCGATACCCTCTGGTCTTGGTCTTGTCTTGGTCTTGGATTAGGCGGTCTTGACTACAAGTCTAATCAGTACAAACCTCCAAAAGTTGAATCTGTTCATCTGGACGTAGCGTTTTGTGGGAGAACCGTCAAATCTCAGGACGTACTACATTTCACAGATCACATTAACTCGGTGGACCGACACATCAAATTCACCAGGGAGGATATGAAAAGTGGCAGGTTAGCCTTCTTAGACTGTGAGATTTCCGTCAGTAATGGGGGACATCTAAAAGCTGACGTGTACCGTAAACCTACGCATATGGATCAGCATCTAAGGTTTGACTCTCATCATCCACTGGAGCACAAACTGGGTGTCATCAGGACGCTACAACACAGAGCGAACAACATCCCCACTGACACAGCGGCCAGGGAGGCAGAAGAACAGCACATCAAGAAGGCCCTGAGGAAATGTGGTTATCCCAGCTGGACTTTTGTCAAAGCTGGGAAGGCACCTAAAGAAAGCTCCAGCCGATCCAGGAGAGAAGGACAACCTCTGCCCAAGCAAAAACCTGTAGTGATCCCATATGTGTCAGGAGTATCGGAGCAGTTGAGACGCATTTTTTCGAAACACCGCGTCTCTGTGGCTTTTAAACCCCAAAACACGCTGCGCCAAAAACTGGTCGACCCCAAGGTTCGGGTCCCCCGACACAAACAGAGTAACATAGTGTACACTGTTAAGTGCCAGGAGGATTTATACATCGGGGAAACCAAACAACCTCTGGCGAAGCGGATGGCACAACACAGAAGAGCTACCTCGTCAGGCCAGGACTCTGCAGTTTATTTACACCTACAGGCCAGTGGACACTCTTTCAAGGATGTACACATCCTGGACAGGGAAGAACGCTGGTTTAAGCGCGGAGTCAAGGAGGCCATTTACGTGAAAAGGGAAAGACCATCTCTGAATCGAGGAGGGGGCCTAAGGGTACATCTTTCGCCATCTTACAATGCTGTGATTGCAGCCATTCCCCAACTCTCTGTGAATGGTACTCATGGCCATTGATCAGTGTTCTTTGATCAGTGGGTTTTGGTCAGTGATTGTTGATCAATGGTCATGGGAATTTGCATAATTATGATTAAGGAACTGACCTCACAGCCCACTGTTCCTTCAGTGGGCTGGTTTCAGTCATTAGGCAAATGTGCTGTTTATAATGTTTGGGGAAACCTGCAGTCAGCTGAGACTGAAGAAGTCACTTGGATGAGTGACAAAACATTTCTCCCACAAAACGCTACGTCCAGATGAACAGAATCAACTTTTGGAGATTTACTTTCCTGGATGATTGAGAATGCATCAAGACGAATCAGTACAAACAGTAACATGAGTTTAAATATCAAAGTATTCAAAGAGAAAACATTTAAAATCTCATAGATGTCTTTTGTTTTTCATGTTATCACATTAAAAAAACTGAAAATTAAGAAAAGGAAACAAGGAAATTCAGTTTAGTTTGATCAAAGAGAGGAAGGAAAATATTCAGTTCAGTTTTAATGTCCACAGACATCAATGGTTGTCATGGAGATTAGATTTTAATGGTCTAAATGGTGCTGAATAAAAATGATGACCTAACATGAGCTTATTGAAAGGACAGAGAGAAACAAACTGACCTGCAGACCAGACAAACTTTGGTTGACTGTGATCAGTGTGATACTCTGGGTCTCCTCTTCCAGCTCTGCACACATATCCTGCTGTGTGTGTCTGTCCATGAATGATGTAGGAGTCCTGTGCAGTCCTTCTGCCATCAGGTAGCAGCTCATAACTGTAGGATTCATAGTTGTATGTTTTCAGATCAGGAACAGCTTTATACCAGTAGAAGCTCCATCCTGCAGACGGATGTTCAAGCTCACAGTTCAGAGTTACTGAGGCTCCAGGACTCAGCCATGATGGAGACACAGTGAGGACAGGACGGGGTTTATCTGTTCAACAAAGATTTTCTCTCAGTGAACATGTAGTACAGTCTCTGAACAGTGAGCTCAGTTTATACAAAGAATAATAATCTCAGTCTATATGAACAGAAACACATTTTACAAAGTGTTCAAACAGCTTAAAGCAAATATGACTTACTGTCAGAAACTGTCAGTGTGACTGAATCACTCCACTCTGTTGTTTTATGCTGTGAACTTTTCATTCTGCCCTTACAGCGATAGTTTCCACTGTTGGATGATGAAGCAGATCTAATGCTGTATTCATTTTGATTTGGAGGCTTTATGGTGCTGTTTGTTTCCCACTCATAATCCCACTCAGTGTCTCCTCCATGGATCTCACATCTGACAGTGATCGTCTCTCCGCTGTATATCTCAGACCAGTTTGGATACAGAGTCACAACAGACCTGTTTGACACTGTTAATGTTCAAGAAAGTACAATAAAAGACAAAAGGTTCAATTACCATCAGATGTAGTGCATTATGGGAAGTTACATTTAAACTCACCAGTTGTTTCAATCCTGACTGACTCACTGTCCTCTGTGTAGTAAACTGGTTTTCCTCTTCCTCCTCTGCAGCTGTAGAGTCCTCCCTCTGAGACACTGATTTGTCCATTTGTCAAAGCTTCATAAGATTTCCCATCTCTGTACCAGTAGTATTTCCATGCAGATGATGATGATGATGGGTTCACAGAGCAGGTCAGGGTCACACTGCCCCCTACTGGAACAGCTGTCCTATCAGCTCTCAGTTTAGCCTTTGGTTTCGCTGCAGTTCAGTTTAGAACAAGAACATAAAAGTAAAAATGACTGAATCAGAACAATTTAAAGAACTTGATGGAAATAATTCAATCATCAAATATTATGAAACTTTAATGGTGAAGCTAAAAAAACTGTCAAACATATTCTGTAATACTGCATTGATCAGCACTATGATTTTTTATGTGTATTTACAATTAATTACATACATGAATAGTTCATTTACTAGAATTATTTTTAAGCACGACTGAGTTTATTGATCAGTAATAAGAAAGTAACCCAGGTTAATGTGATCTGATTGTATTTTGAACATTTGAGAATTGTTCCTAAATGAGTGTGAGCAGTTATATTTATATTTTTACTTTTGTTTTTGCTCCTTTATTAAATCTACATGTAACAGCGAATGAGTGTAACCACAGCAAGCAGGAGAAACCGGAGTGAGGGGAAAAGATTCAACAACAGAGCAAGTTGTAAAAAGAAGTCCAAAACAAGATGTCCACCAGAGGAACAGGGAACAGTCCAAAACTCAGTTCAGCGGGCCGACCCAGAGGACAGCAGCACCAGAGTCTAAACAGTTCAGGAGGCCGACTGTGCGGACGGCGGCGGCGTGGAAATAGTTCTGTGGGCCGACCTCGACGGGGATGACGTCCAGCTGGTGGCCCGGAAAGTGGCCGGTGATTCCGAGGTGCAGAACATGGCTTGGGCGGCGGCGTGGCAGCCGCAGGACCAGGCGAGGCTGACGCAGAAGCAGAAGCCGGACCAGGCGAAGCCGAAGCCGGTGGAACGGCATGAAGCTGGACGGGCTCTAACAAAAACAGACTTATCAAAAATGAAGTTTGGACTTTTTCCACCACGTTTAACAGTCTTTGTTTTAGTAGTGTTTAAAGGGTTTGAAGTGTGTGACTTGTCCTTAATTAATCCCCCCTCCCAGCGAGCTGAATGAAAGTAATTTTCCCAGTCAATGTCATCATCCATAAGGGAAGTTCCCCACGGATCAGCGGTGAGTTTGTTACTTTTAATGTCAGATGGGACATGAGAATAAAAGTCATTGTCACTCACCACCGTGAGTTGCTCAGAAATGTCCAGTTTATGGCGGCGGGTGCGCTGCTTCCTTTGAACAGAGGAAGCTGGCGGAGCGAGCAACTGAGCCTCTGGTGCACAGAACGGTGACACTGAGGCTGGAGCGTGAGCGCCTGAAGCCACACGGAGGCGGGCGAGGCTTCGATGCAGGCGGAGCAACAGGTGGGGACTTTCGGCAGCTCTTGGGACCTCCGAGAGCCAGCTGAGTCCCACGGAAGATGCGCTCGTAGTCGGGAGATGCCACGGCTTCCAGTGGAGCTCTTCCTCCAGTTGGGCGAAGGCTGCGTCCCGACGCTCGTTGAGCTCGTGGTCTGCTGAGTCCATCACCTGAGTGAAGTTGGCCCCCCCACCTTCTTCAAATCCAACAAAAGTGGTATCAAACGTTTGTGCTACGTTTGTGCTGCAAAAATTTTCGTTTGTGCCGCTATCATTTTAAAGATATTAATAAAAATTTCTAGAGGTCATCAGAGGTCAACCAGCCCTCCCACATTAATGGAATCAAACAAAACTGGTGTCAATCAACTGTGCTACGTTTGTGCTGGTTTGTGCTGCTAAAATTGTCGTTTATGCTGCTTCTGTTTTAAAGATATTAATGAAAATGTAAAGGTCAAAAGGTCAACCAGCCCCCCCCACATTACCCAAATCAAACAAATTTGATGTCAATCAACTGTGCTACGTTTGTGCTGGTTTGTGCTGCAAAGATTTTCGTTTGTGCTGCTATCATTTTAAAGATATTAATAAAAAAATCCTAGAGGTCATCAGAGGTCAACCAGCCCCCCCACATTACCCAAATCAAAGAAAAACGATGTCAAACATTTGTGCTACGTTTGTGCTGCAAAAATTTTGTTTGTGCTGCTATCATTTCAAAAATATTAATAAAATAATGTCCTGATGCATGCTCAATCATCAAGGGAAGTAAATTCAAAAGGTTGATTCTGTTCTTCGGACATTTTCAGTGGAAGAAACGTTTTGTCACTCATCCGGTGACTTCTTCAGTCTCAGCTGACTGCAGGTTTCCCCAACCTTATAAACAGTACATTTGCACAGTGAAGGAAACTAGCACCACTGAATGAACAATGGGCTGGGGGGTTAATTCCATGATTGTTAGTATGCAAATTCTTATGACCATTGATCAGCGACTACTAATCAAAGACACAGATTCTCGAATGGCCATGAGTACCGTTCACAGAGAGTTGGGGAATGGCTGCAATCACAGCATTGTAAGATGGCGAAAGATGTACCCTTGGGCCCCCCTTGTCGATTCAGAGATGGTCAGCATCCCGACAGCCTGATGGACGAAGCTGTTTCTCAGTCTGCGGGTTCTGGCCCAGAGGCTCTTCAGTATCCTTCCTGATGGCAGCAAACTGAAGAAGCTGTTGAAGGGATGAGTGGAGTCACCTGTAATGGAGAGGACCTTCCGGATGAGGCAGGCGCAGTAGATCTCCTGGGGAGGGAGGCAAGAGAGCTCCCCACAATCCTCTCCGCTGCTCTCACTACCCGTTGTCATTTTTTTCCTGCAGGACCCAGTGCAGGAGTCATACCACACAGTGATGCAGCTGGTGAGGATACTCTCAATGGTGCCTCTGTAGAAGGTGCTCATAATGGGGGTTGAATCTCTTGTCATGGATCAGCAGAGTGAAGAGAATTATTATGTGTGTAATTATTCAGCCCCCTTTGGTCTGAGTGCAGTCAGTTGCCCATAGACATTGCCTGATGAGTGCTAATGACTAAATAGAGTGCACCTGTGTGTAATCTAATGTCAGTACAAATACAGCTGCTCTGTGACGGCCTCAGAGGTTGTCTAAGAGAATATTGGGAGCAACAACACCATGAAGTCCAAAGAACTCACCAGAAAGGTCAGGGATAAAGTTATTGAGAAATTTAAAGCAGGCTTAGGATACAAAAAGATTTCCCAAGCCTAGAAAATCCCACGGAGCACTGTTCAAGCCATCATTCAGAAATGGAAGGAGTATGGCACAACTGTAAATCTACCAAGACAAGGCCGTCCACCTAAACTCACAGGCCGAACAAGGAGAGCGCTGATCAGAAATGCAGCCAAGAGGCCCATGGTGACTCTGGACAAGCTGCAGAGATCTACAGCTCAGGTGGGGGAATCTGTCCATAGGACAACTATTAGTCGTGCACTGCACAAAGTTGGCCTTTAAGAAGAGTGGCAAGAAGAAAGCCATTGTTAACAGAAAACCATAAGAAGTCCCGTTTGCAGTTTGCCACAAGCCATGTGGGGGACACAGCAAACATGTGGAAGAAGGTGCTCTGGTCAGATGAGACCAAAATGGAACTTCTCTTCACTCTGCTGACCCACGACTGCACACCATCACACAGTCCAACCTTTTCATCAAGTTGCAGACAAAACAACTGTGGTAGGTCACATCAGCAACAATAATGAGATTTAATACAGAGGTGAAGTTAACCATCTGGCAGAGTGGTGCAGCTACAACAGCCTGTCCCTGAATGTGGAGAAGACCAACAGTGACTCTACTTCTCTGCAAACTGAGAAGCGCAAGAGATTCAACCCCCATTATGAGCACCTTCTACAGAGGCACCATTGAGGGTATCCTCACCAGCTGCATCACTGTGTGGTATGACTCCTGCACTGGGTCCTGCAGGAAAAAAATGACAACGGGTAGTGAGAGCAGCGGAGAGGATTGTGGGGAGCTCTCTTGCCTCCCTCCCCAGGAGATCTACTGCGCCTGCCTCATCCGGAAGGTCCTCTCCATTACAGGTGACTCCACTCATCCCTTCAACAGCTTCTTCAGTTTGCTGCCATCAGGAAGGATACTGAAGAGCCTCCGGGCCAGAACCCGCAGACTGAGAAACAGCTTCGTCCATCAGGCTGTCGGGATGCTGACCATCTCTGAATCGACAAGGGGGGGCCAAGGGTACATCTTTCGCCATCTTACAATGCTGTGATTGCAGCCATTCCCCAACTCTCTGTGAACGGTACTCATGGCCATTCGAGAATCTGTGTCTTTGATTAGTAGTTGCTGATCAATGGTCATAAGAATTTGCATACTAACAATCATGGAATTAACCCCCCAGCCCATTGTTCATTCAGTGGTGCTAGTTTCCTTCACTGTGCAAATGTACTGTTTATAAGGTTGGGGAAACCTGCAGTCAGCTGAGACTGAAGAAGTCACCCGGATGAGTGACAAAACGTTTCTTCCACTGAAAATGTCCGGAAGAACAGAATCAACCTTTTGGAATTTACTTCCCTTGATGATTGAGCATGCATCAGGACATTATTTTATTAATATTTTTGAAATGATAGCAGCACAAACAAAATTTTTTGCAGCACAAACGTAGCACAAATGTTTGACATCGTTTTTCTTTGATTTGGGTAATGTGGGGGGGCTGGTTGACCTCTGATGACCTCTAGGATTTTTTTATTAATATCTTTAAAATGATAGCAGCACAAACGAAAATCTTTGCAGCACAAACCAGCACAAACGTAGCACAGTTGATTGACATCAAATTTGTTTGATTTGGGTAATGTGGGGGGGCTGGTTGACCTTTTGACCTTAACATTTTCATTAATATCTTTAAAACAGAAGCAGCATAAACGACAATTTTAGCAGCACAAACCAGCACAAACGTAGCACAGTTGATTGACACCAGTTTTGTTTGATTCCATTAATGTGGAAGGGCTGGTTGACCTCTGATGACCTCTAGAAATTTTTATTAATATCTTTAAAATGATAGCGGCACAAACGAAAATTTTTGCAGCACAAACGTTTGATACCACTTTTGTTGGATTTGAGGGAGGGGGGGGGGGGCAACTTCACTCAGGTGAGTCCATTATATGGTCAGGTTGTTCTGTCACAGTCTGGCGGAGGCAGACTGTATGTATTGTGAAGAGTGGACGCAAAATGCAGACACGTAGGAACTTGGAAACTTTGAGTATTAACAAAAAGCGAGCCGTTTAATATGGCTGGTAAAAAAGGTACAAACAAAGGGCAGGGCAAACTGAAGTAAAACTAATATTTAGGTAAACTGGGAGAACTAAACAAACAACAAGAAAAACCTAGACATGAAACCTGGAAACATGGCGTGGGAAACAGACAACCTGACAAGCAATGAACAGAAACACACGGACTAAATACACACAGGAGGATAATGAGGGAAACGGAAACACATGAACATAATGACGTCACAAGAGGAGAGTAAAACTAAAAACATCAACATAGGAACACAGGAACCCTTCAAAATAAAACAGGAAACATAATGAGACGCAGACATGACAACATGAACTTGACAACATGAGACTCAGACATGAAACACATGAAGGGCAAGGGAGACTTCACAGGGGTTGAAAACACAAAGGGGGAACTAATAAGCAAATGAACATAGGAAACCTAATGAGCTTAAACATACTATAAACATCAAAATGAACTAAAACTCAAAACACTGGGCCATAAGACCCAGGATCGTGACAGTAGGTTCCACGTATTTATTTTTATCTGACTTTAGACGACAGATTACTGTGGATTTGATTCATTCTGACTACTCAGTTAAAAAGGGCGACATCTACAGTGCTACAAGAAGATGACCCGAGAAGGAAACAAACACTTCTGAGTCTTTAAGTTCTGCAAATCCTAACAAGTTAAAAGATTTGTGGAAATTTATTTTTCTAGATATGCCAAAAAAAATCTGACATGAATGAGCTCCACATTTATCAGATCATTTCTGTGATAAAATTAAATCCTTCAGTAGAGTGTGAGTCTTATAACTAATATCATTAATCTGAATTATTAACATACCAGACCAGCGTCCAATAAAATGAAGCCATATTGTCGTCTGCAGTTCAGAGTTCATTAAGTGAAAAAGATGCAGTGTGTGTTTCTCATGAGAGCAGACTCTTTAACTAAAACCTCTAAGATTCACTTAAAAACAGATAACATGCTAAAAACAACTGAAGTAACTATTCAATATTTTAGTGAACAGCACAAAAAGAAACAGCTACAAAAACAGCTACTTTTGATGAAACAGATGATGTGGATGAAACATCTGCAACTTACATGATACAGTCAGTGTGATGGTTTCACTCAGGTATGTTAAAACATAGTCCCTTCTGCCCCAGCAGCTGTATCCTCCACTGTCAAACCAAGTAGCTTTGCTGATTGTATATACACTGGATGCTGAACCTATGTTTGACTGGCCTCGTCTCCATTCATACGTCCACTGAGCTCCTTCACCTCCCTGAATCTCACATCTGACAGTGACTGTCTCACCGCCGTATATCTGAGTCCAGGATGGCTGCAGGGTCACAGTGGGCTTAATGGGAACTGTTCACATAAGAATGATCCAGTTAGAAGAAGAGAAACATAAAAACTCTGCTGTTTATAACATAAGAGTAGAGTGACTGCAAAACAGCTGATTCACAGACAAACAGTTTAAACTTTAAAACAAGGTCACAACATAACAATTTCAAACAGTTTTAGTAAAATGTACGAGTATTTACTTTGCACACTTATCTTCTTTTGTTCAGATTCCTAAAATTACAGATTATTTTTCATGAGTTGACAGCAGATTAAGAAGACTGGAAGAAATTATCATGTGAGAAACATTTTCTAAAAGTTCTGATGAGGTCATCATGTGACACTGGTGCAGTTGCTGATTTGGGACATTGGAGTTTGTCACACTTGTAGTTATTGTATAACAAACAGCTTCTTGTGGCTCTCACTGATTTTCCATGAACTGAACCTTAAACCACTGATCCACTAATGGATCTGTTCTACACTGGAGGTTCTTCTAGCTGTAGTATCATTAAAGACATTATAACACTCATGAACACCTTTATTTTTCATTAATTAAAAAAATTAGAAATAAATTGATGCCATGAACAATAATTACAGGAAAGAATCTAAGTGGAACCTGTAATGTAGCAGAACAGTCTCTAATAAAATGAGGTTATATTGTAGTCAAACCTGAAACGTCGAGGAATTAATGTAAAAATGCTAAAAACAAAGGAAGTAACTGATCTGCAGTGATAAACTCCACATGTGCAGCCATGAGGTCAAGATGGGACAGACTGGGATTATTACATTTGGACTGAAATCCTTCATCAAACTAACAAAATCTGTTTCAGATATTTCACTGAGTGATTATTAAATATCTTTATAATGATATTAAAAGATATTTTAAACTACTTTTGATACTAAACAACGAAAGAAATCTACAGTGCTGTTGAAAGACAAAGTGTTTGGTTGAGTTGATGAAACATTGTTCAGTATGAATTAAAATGTGTGAAATATGTCCAACTTACTTATTACCGTCAATGTGGTGGTAACACTCCACTCTGTCCAGGAGGAGCTTCTTGTGGCCCGACAGCTGTATCCTCCACCATCAGACTCAGTAACACTGTTGATTCTGTATTCATTGGATGTTTCAGGTATGTCAACCCAGCCTCGTCTCCATTCATACGTCCACTGAGCTCCTTCAACTCCCTGAATCTCACATCTGACTGTGGTACCTCTGTATATCTGAGTGTAGGATCGCTGCAGGGTCACAGTGGGCTTAGGAGGATCTGTTCAAATAAAAAAAACAAAAACATCATCAGACTTATAGAAATATAAAATGATAATTGAAGCTGTCCTGGTTTTATTGCTCGTGTTAGTGGTAATCACATTTTTTCATCCTAGTGTCAATCTGACTGAAAGTCAACAATAACGAGTTTAATAAAAACAATCAGATTAAACCTGGTAATTTGCTGATATTTAGACTCTACCAGCAGAGTGACTGGAAACAACCAGGTGTGCACAAATATAAACTGTGAGACTGAACATCAACACATAAAAAGACAATATTATGTAAACAACTTCAGTCTCTCACATTTTACATTGTATAAATAGTTTTCATAGTCTCATATTCCACTATTTACTTATTTCTACATCTTTACATTTACATATTTCTACATTTATGAACATATAATCCAGAGTTGTCAGTTGGCTGTTATCCTTTGAATAACCTGAGATCTTAGTTTCTAATGAAGCTCAGATCCTTTAATGCAGACGTTCCCAAAGTGTGGGCCCCCCCCGGGGGGCGCAGAGCTATTGCGGGGGGCGCGGCATGAAAAGGGAAAAAAAACAAAAAAAAAACAAGGCTTGGACACTGCTGGCATGGGGCGCCCACACAAACGCAAAGCAGGAGATGAAGCATCGCTGAATATGTTTCCAAACCAACTTCATTCTAAGCCAAAGACTAGAAAATATGGTGAAGCATATCTTCCCTTTGGTTTCACCTGCACAAGTGCTAAGGTAGGTCTCCCCTGCAGAATTGGTTTTCCCTTCGTCAAGAGCAGCGCTGGGCTGTTCAAATCACGGACAAACAGTATCCCACAGTTGTATATGGTTTTGAACCCATTTTGCAGAGATTTTTTTGAAAAATGTATTGACAGCAATGTTGAACATTATTACACAGGAAAAAAAACAACTACATGTAAAATAATTACACCGTGATGCCTCTGCCTTTCTAAATGCAGGGACAGTAACTGCCTGTATATGTAAGCGTGTAAAACCTGCAGAGTCAGATTAACAGTATTTTGTCTCTATCTGTCATTCTGCAATTCATCTCATGTAAACAATAACGTGGCGCACAGTGTGACGTGAAAAAAGGCACATACCTTTGACATTGCGTGACAAACTCTGTATTCCTTGTCCACATGTAAACGCAAAAAAAGAGGAGTTTTAAAAAATCTCCGTTCTCGGTGATTCGATACGCCGTTTACATGTGGCCGAAACAGCTGCGTGTTCAAAAATACCCGTGTAGGTGTGGACAGAGCGTAAAAGAGTTGGTAGTTTATTTTCTTACTACCTGTAATTTATTGCAGATTATTTGTATTTGCTTAATTGTTTAATAAATGTTTGAGGTGTGAAATAAACCGCAATGGAGCAAAATATGGGTGTGTGTGGTTGAAGGATGTGTTTGTGCGTGTGCGTGCTTGTGCTGCACGCTGCGCTGCGGGGTGGGGGCATGAAACTTTTTCTTGCAAAACAAGGGGGGCCCAGCAAAAAAAGTTTGAGAACCACTGCTTTAATGTGTGGAGACAGATGTAGGAGATTTTCTACCAGTCTGTGGTAACAAGTGCGTCTGTTTTGCTGTTGTCTGCTGGGAGCCACACTTCAGAGGCACCAGAGCTCCTCAGACTGATTCAATCATGCTGCCATAAAGAACACTTCAATAAATCATTCCTACTGTTCTCTATAAAGCTGTATAACAACTCTTCATTCTGCGACAGGTGAACGCAGCAGTCAGGCATAAAATCCCAAACATATTATTTATTAATGTAATTTGCATTTCTGTCTTACACAATATCAGTTTTACTGTTACTGTTTTTAACAAACTTTATTTTTACTTTTTGTTTTTAATGTAAATGTAAAAATTTCTGCGCTGTCTCATAGTGAGCTTTCCGACGAGGGAAAACAACACACTGGACCAGGTCTACACCAACATCCCAGATGCTTACAAAGCCACCCCCCTGCCTCATCTCAGACTCTCTGATCATCTCTCTCTGTCCCTGATCCCTGCTTATAAACCTCTAATTCAAAGACAAAAACCATCTGTAAAAACAGTACGAGTGTGGACCACGGAAGCCACCACGGCCCTACAAGACTGTTTTGATAACACGAATTGGAGTGTATTTGCAGAAGGATCAGACTTGAAAACCACACATCTGCTGTACTCTCATACATCAGCTTCTGTACTGAGAGTGTAACAACAACAAAGACTGTTAAAGTGTTCCCGAACCAGAAGCCATGGCTCAACAGTGAGGTGAGAGCCCTACTAAGAGCACGTGACAGCGCCTTCAAATCAGGAGACCAACAAGTCTACAAAGAGGCACGTCAGTCTCTGCTTAAAGGCATAAAAGAAGCCAAGTGCAAAACAAACAGTGCATCGAGGAACACTTTAACACAAACAACTCCAGAAACGTGTGGCAGGGGATCAAATTACTCACTGGCTACAAAGACAATCGCACACAAACAAACTCCCCGGACATCACCTTACCTGACACCGTAAACGAGTTCTTCGCCCACTTTGACCAACAAAACAGGGACACCATCACCCATCCTACACAATAGCACAGACAAATCCCATCCATCCACCCATCACCCATCAATGCTACAGTCTGTAGTACCATCCTGCTTTAAGTCAGCCACCATCGTTCCAGTGCCTTAAAAGAACACAGTGAGCTGCTTGGATGACTATCGTCCAGTTGCTTTAACACCCATAATTGCCAAATGTTTTGAACAGCTCATCATGTCACACATTGAAGCTGCCGTCCCTGCAGACCTCAATCCATACCAGTTTGCATACAGGGCAAACAGGTCAACAGAGGTCGCCATGATAACAGCTCTTCACACAACCTCCACACATCTGGACATTAGTAACACCTATGTGAGAATGCTGTTTGTGGACTTCAGTTCTGCCTTCAGGACAGTTCAACTCCACAAACTGGTGAAAAAAGTAAGCAACGTAGGACTCAGCAGCTCACTGTGCAGCTGGATACTGGACTTCTTGAGCGATAGACCTCAGAACATCAGAATGGGAGCACACACCTCCTCCACCCTCATTCTGAATGTAGGTGTCCCACTGTATTTATATTTATTATAGTTGCAACAGCAGGTTATGAATTTGAATCAAATATAAATTGTCTGAAGTTGTTCTCTTACAACAAATTTGACCTTTTGAATGTGACGGCCGTACTGAATAACATTTTGAGTTTCTCCACTGACATTTCAGCAAAATGGATTAGCCACATCATGTTTTCACTTTGATTTTCGAGGTATCTTTGAATTCAGCCTGCTGTAAGTTGATCATTTTCATTTCCATCAAACAAAGTGATGTCCTTTTGTTTCTAACATATGCTTAACTGGTGTCATGGTCCTGGGTCGTGTGACCCAGTGTTTTGAGTTTTAGTCTATTTTGATGTTTATTGTTTGTTTAGGTTCCTTAAGTTATTCTAGCCCATTTGTCCTTATATTACCCTTATATTAAGTCTCCCTTGCCCTTCATGTGTTTATGTCTGTCTGTCTTATGTTGCCAAGTTCATGTTGTCGTTTCTGCCATCTTCCCCTGTACTCAGTCTCCCTGGTTTCTGTGTCTACGTTTCATGTCTATACAGTTATGTTAAGTTCATGTCATGTCTAATCTCCATGTTTCCTGTTTTACTTTGAAAGTCTGTATTCACTGTCAGTGTATTTAGTTTCACGTCTCCTGTCCTGTCGTTAGGTTCATGTGTGTCAGCTGTGCTCCCATGTGTGGCCACTTCCCCTGATCATCCCTCATGTGTATTTAGTCTCTGGGCGTTTATTAATATGCGTACTTGCGTTCTCGTGTACTCGTGATACGTCATCAGTCGGAGACCAAGTACTGCTCCAATTCGAAGTATGCATCAAGCCGAGAACGCGAAAAAGTCCCGGATGTGTTCTCGATCCGCCCGTTTTATCGAGCATGCATCGGTGTAGACTTGGGACAGCTATATATCCCAGAATGCATTTCGTCCAAAACTCAACAGCGGACTCTCGGCACATCGTTTTCACCCCCCCGCTCGCGGACTTCTCACTACTCAGGTTAAAGAAACTCCAGCAGCTGTCTATAGTATTGTGTGTCCACTAGAATAGAAATAAAAGCGTTCTAACATCTCACCTGCTTGTTTTTATTAAGGTATGTACACGTATGTACATGTACACTATTTTTATTAATAGAGGTTTCACTACTGAGGTTAAAAATGATATATAAGTCACTTAGATCACTTCTAAATGTTAATGTTTGGTTTATTTCAGTGTTTTATTTGTTCCTGAGTAAACCGGTTTGGCTGTGATTAAAGGTAAGCTTCATAACATGTTACTCACAGTTAAATTAGGAGGGGACGGCAGTAAAAACTCCGGACCTGTGACATCATCACGTACGCAGGTGTTCCAATTGTACATATCGCGAGTCCGTGCTCGCGTTCTCGGCCAGTACGTACTCACCGAGAATGCGAGTACGTACTCGCGTACTTGGGCATTGATAAACGGACTCTGTGTTTCATGCAGTCTGTGTCGCGTCGTCTGTGTTCCCACCCTCCGTGTTTCCATGCTTAGTCTTTTGTATCCTCAGCCATAGTTTTTTCCCAGTTTAGGTTTCTGTTTAGTTACTGCTCTTGTGCCGCCCTCAATCTTGTTTGTTTCTTTCGTGATCATCAGCCACAATAAAAGGCTCGCTTTTGTTTAAGTTCGCTCCGTATCCTCACTTGTGTTCGCACCTGGGTCCACCACACACACAACCGCACGGTCTGTCACCTCAGATCGTGACAACTGTGATCTTAAGATTTTGTATAAACCTTTAGCAACATGTTTGTAAATAACTTTGTTTCAAAAGATTCATAATGATCAGAAAGGTTTTCATCATGCAAGATGTCAGATTCAGCAATTTTGCTTTTAGACGCCAAAAAGCATTTCTGGGGCAACACTGTAACATGGCAGTCAGCACGGTTGCATTACAGCAAGAAGGTCCTGGGTTTAAATCCATCAGGCCTTTCTGTGTGCATGTTCCCCCCGTGTGTGTCTGTGTGGGTCTAAAGACTTCCTCCTGCAGTCCAACAACATGCACATATTTTAACTGGGGATCCTAAACTGTACATAGGTGTGAATAGTTGTATAAAATGTTTACAGCTCTGAAGTTTCATTAATTTAAAACAGAAATACAAAATCTTGTAAAACTGCAGCTATGAGTAAACACACCAGCAGTTAGAGAAAGGCTAACGTAGCAGAGCAGTCTCTCCTAAAATGAGGCCAAATTGTAGTCAAATGGAAACTTTGAGGAATTAAAAAAAGAAAAATGCTAAAACAAAAGATCTGCATCATGACACTGAGCTGCAGTGATGAAAACTGCACATGTGCAACAACTGAGGTGAAGAAACTGGAATAATAACATTTGTATTTCATTTTCATCAAACTTATTTTTATGTAAAACTACTTTTGATACTAAAATCAAAACAGAACCTTCAGTTTCATTGAAAGACAAAGTATTTTGTTGTGTTTTTGGATGAAACATTGTGCAATATAAATTAAAAAAGGGTGAACTATGTCCAACTTACGTAATAAAGTTAATGTGGTGATATAACTCCAGTCTGTCCAGGAGGAGCTTCTTCTACCCCGGCAGCTGTATCCTCCACTGTGAGACTTAGTAGCTGTGATTCTGTATTCACTGGATGTTTCATGTATGTTTTTCTGGCCTCGTCTCCATTCATACGTCCACTGAGCTCCTTCACCTCCCTGAATCTCACATCTGACAGTGACTGTCTCACCGCTGTATATCACTCTGCTGTATATCCGAGTCCAGGATGGCTGCAGGAACACAGTGGGCTTAGGAGGATCTGTTCAAACCAAAATATATAACTCGCACACTGATAATTTGACTGAAAAATCAATAATCAAAAAGTTCTTTTTTCAAATAAATACGTTAAATCAGGTAATTTACTGATCTTTATATTCAACAATTTACTTATTTCTGCATTTATATTTACATATTTATGAACATATAATCTATGAGTCAAAAGTTAGCTGTTGTTTGCTAACAATGCTGTTAAACATCCAGTGATGGATTCAAAGTTGGAGACTGCTCTGCTCACATAAAGTTATTATTAGTTCATAAATGGTGAAAAACAAAGTCTACATGTGGCACCAAAGTCAAAACTAGATTTGCAAAGAAAAACTTTTGTAAAACATTTATCTGAGTTCAGTTTTTACAGAATCTTTTTTTACTTTTTATCTTCATTCAGAGTAAAATTAAATTTTTATTTTGCCCAAAACCCATGTTTAATTTGGAAAATGTTAAGATAAATTTAAAAAAAAAAAACTGCTGCTATGAGTAAACATACCAGCAGTTTGAGGAAGGCTAATGTAGCAGAGCAGTCTCTCCTAAACTGAGGTGAAGAAACTGGGATCATTACATTTGTTTTTCATTTTTCATCAGATTTACTGAACATATAATTTTGTGAATGATTACTGTTACATTAAAAATTAATTTAAAATACTTTTATTGTTATTTTGTATAAAATGTGTGAAATAAATTAACATTAAAATACTGTCCTGTCATGTGATCAACTTACATGATACAGTCAATGTGATGCTGTCACTCCAGTGTGTGTAGAAATTTCCCCTTCTTCCTATGCAGCTGACTCAGTAGCTGTGATGATTTTGTATTCATTGGATGTTTCATGTATGTTTATTTGGCCTCGTCTCCATTCATACGTCCACTGAGCTCCTTCACCTCCCTGAATCTCACATCTGACAGTGACTGTCTCACCTCTGTATATCCGAGTCCAGGATGGCTGCAGGGTCACAGTGGGCTTAGGAGGAGCTGTTAAAAATATGTCATGAGCAGGCAAATAGAAATACAAATTTAACGCTGTCCTGCCTTTTTTGCTCTTGTTAATAGTAATAATTTTTGCATCCCGTTGGAAATATCACTTGCAATAAAAAGTTCTGACATATTAATTATTACTTAAAGAGATAAATACATGACTGCGTTTCTGATGTCATATGAGTCTGTGTCAAGGGGAAATTGTACTCGAGTGGTCAATATAAGCTTTTACTGATATAAGTTGGCATATGATAGAATACTGCATGATGACCTTTTTATGACTTAGACTGTTGTTCACTACAAGACTTGTTTTATAAATTCAATCTCACAGCGATAACAGCTGAACAAGCTGTTATTATTTCACTCCTACCAGGAAGAGGTGAGCTGGACACTCTTATCTGCGCTCCCTAACAAGAAGAGGGGCCGCGTCCTTCTGAATCTCATAACACACACACACACATACACCTGAACCACTCTTATCTTCACACCCTACACACTAACATTCCTCTGTGACATATTCACTGTTGCATTATTTTTATATATATGAATAAAGACAAGTGCAAGAACAGAGCGCACATCACAGGGCCCGCACTCTGGTGTGAGCGTTCTGTGATCGTCCTTGCAAGTAAATGCTGCAGCGTCTGTGTGTTTCTACCTTTAGATTCTTAGCTGAAGAAGTGTCTTTAGAATAAATATCTTGACAGTCTGAAATGTAGGTTTCTTCAAATTCTATTTCTTTTTTTTCGTTATTGCCTTGAAATTTTCCAGCAGAGCAGCAGCTGATGGCAGCATGTGTTCAGCCGAAGAGATTCAGTGACAACATTTAAAGTTTTTTTCGAGTTTAGCTGGAGGACATTAGCTCACATTCAGTTTTAGCCTCAAAGTCATCAGTCATTAAGAGAACTCAACATGCCAGGGTCACATGGTCTACGTACAGCATATCTTTGTGCATCAGCATATGCAAAATAAGAAGATGCACCATGTGTCTCCATTACATGTCTAATATTAAGCACATATAAGGAGAACAGGATCAGACTGACTCTATTGTGCTGAACACAACAGTAGTTTTGCCAAAATCTGTTTGTAATTTTATAGTCCAAGTCCAAACTTTTCTGCACCAGTCAATTCATACAAACTTTTAAAAGATATTCAGGAATGTAAACATGTGACAGGAAACTGTTTACAACATCAAGCACGTGAGCTCAACAAAAATCACAAGTTTACTAAAAACTTCATCAGCAGCAAATCAAGGTAACTCTCACTAATTTTCCATAAACAGCTGATCCAGATATGGAGCTGTTCTACATTAGAGGTTCTTCTTGTATCATTGAAGGTGAGACTCATGAACACCTGTGGTGGGTGTGGTTTGGGTGGAGCAGCAGGTTGAGGGGACGGCATCAGGGGTGGGTGGCAGAAACAGCTGATCCCAGCCGCACTAATGACCTTTTCCCTTATTTTAGTAGCTGCTGGGGTCTGAAGGAGGGGAGTCGGACTGAGACTGAGAGTCAGAGTGGAACAGAACGGAGCAAATGGCTCCAGCGTGTGTGTGTGTGTGTGTGTGTGTGTGTGTGTGTGTGTGTGTGTGTGTGTAAATAGAAATAAAAAGTGAGAACAGAATCCAAAAGCTCTCTACTTGTGTGTGTTTGGGTTGTGGTGCCAGGGACAAGTGGCAGAGTGCTACAACTACTATGTTTTCATCAATTTCATAATGTCATCTTGAACATAAAATAGTGAAATGAATCCAAAAGAAAGCTGTAATGAGAAAGGCTTAAATAGCAGACCAGCCTCTGATACACGTCTACTACATTTTGGTCAAACCTGAAAGCTCGAGGAATTAATGTAAAAATGCTAAGAAAAAAAAGACCTGATGGAACTGCAGCAATAGATCCACATGTGGAAATCATTTTGCCTTCCAGATACATTTGGATATTAATCTAAGAAAATAGTATTATTGAAAGTATTGATATTAAAAATATCTTGTTGTGTCATTGGATGAAACATCATGCAATGTAAATTAAAAAGAGTGAAACATGTCCACCTTACATGATACAGTCAGTGTGATGATGTCACTCCACTCTGTGAAGAACCTGTCTGCTCTGCCCCGGCAGCTGTATCCTCCACCATCAGACTCAGTCACTGTGATTCTGTATTCACTGGATGTTGGAGGTGTGTTTAACCTGGCTGGTCTCCATTCATACGTCCACTGAGCTCCTTCACCTCCCTGAATCTCACATGTGACAGTGACTGTCTCACCGCTGTATATCTGAGTCCAGGATGGCTGCAGGGTCACAGTGGGCTTAGAAGGAGCTGGTCAAACAAAAATATATCATTAGCACACTGATAACTTCACTTGAAAATCAACAATAAATGTCACGGTCTGTGTGGAGGGAGGCATGAAAGGACCCACAATGCAGACTCAAACATAGAGGCCAGGCTGAAACTCAAAATGGGAGCTTCATTGCTAAACACTGGAAAAACTAAACTAACCTTGGCAATACAAAATAAACTTGGTAGGTTTGGCAAACACAACACACAGACATATATGAGGGAGGACACAACACTGAACACAGGAAGACTGAGGACTTAAATACACACATGAGGTGATCAGGAGAAGTGGCAACACATGGACGAACAGCTGAAACATGAGCATGATGACGTCACAGGGGAAGTGTAAAACTAAACACACTAAACACAGGAACAGAGGACCTTTTTCAAAATAAAACAGGAAACATAATGAAACGCAGACATGACAACATGAACTTGACAACAAAAGACATGCAGACACAAAACACATAAGGATGAGACGCAGGGGTTGAGAACACAAGGGGAAACTAATAAACAAATGAACTTAGAAAACCCACTGAACGCTGGGACAAAAGACCCAGGATCGTGACAGTTAAAACATTGTTCTATTAAATAAATTAAATCAGGTAATTTACTATGTGTTTTTTATCTGCAGATGTTTCACTGTGAGTTATTGCTGTGTATTATTATAATTACATTAAAAGCTGTTGTACATCAGATTTAATATTTACATATTTAAATAAAAACCAAAAGCTTGAGGTTTGTTGAAAGACAAAGTATTTTGTTGTGTTCCTCGATGAAACATTGTGCAAGATAAATTTAAATGAGTGAATCCCACTTACATAATACAGTCAACGTGATGTTGTCACTCCACTCTGTCCAGGACGAGTCTCTTTTGCCCCGGCAGCTGTATCCTCCACCATCAGCCTCAGTAGCACCGCTGATTGTGTATTCTCTGGATGTTGGAGGTGTGTTTAACTTGTTTCGTCTCCATTCATACGTCCACTGAGCTCCTTCACCTCCCTGAATCTCACATCTGACAGTGACTGTCTCACCGCTGTATATCACACTGCTGTTTAACTGAGTCCTGGATGGCTGCAGGGTCACAGTTGGCTCAGGAGGAGCTGTTTAAATTAAAAATATATGATTAGGAGATTGACTTGTGAGTTTGACTTGAAAATCAGTAGCAGAATTATACAAATATCAAATCATCATTAAAGCTCAATTCAATTCAATTCAATTCAATTTTATTTATATAGCGCCAAATCACAACAAAAGTCGCCTCAAGGCGCTTTATATTGTACAGTAGATAGCACAATAATAAATACAGAGAAAAGCCCAACAATCATATGACCCCCTATGAGCAAGCACTTTGGCGACAGTGGGAAGGAAAAACTCCCTTTTAACAGGAAGAAACCTCCGGCAGAACCAGGCTCAGGGAGGGGCGGCCATCTGCTGCGACCGGTTGGGGTGAAGAAGGAAAACAGGATAAAGACATGCTGTGGAAGAGAGACAGAGATTAATAACAGATATGATTCGATGCAGAGAGGTCTATTAACACATAGTGAGTGAGAAAGGTGAGAAAGCTGTCCTGTTTTGTTTTTGTTTTCTTGATGTTGTTGTTGTTTGTTTGTGCTCTTGTTAATGGTAGTCATTATTTTGCATCCTGGTGACAATTTCACTTGAAAATCAACTTTCAGGAGGTTTGTTTAAAAACACACACACACACACACACACACACACACACACACACACACACACAGGTAATTTGATGATATTTACAATCTACCAGAGTGAATGAAAACAAACATACAAATAATCCTAAAATGAGGGAAACTGAGTTTTCTGTTCCACAAAGAGAGTTAACTTAGGTGTTCTCTCTTTGTGTAGACAGCTCTCTGTGTTTTGGTCTTAAAATTGTGTTTATAAATCTGTGGAATTATCAAAACATTGGTTCCATATAGAAAAGTTGTTTCTGTGGCTGGTTGTGATTTCATGTCAGGTCTCAGCCCATTACAGAGGACAAAACAGTAATATAGCTGAGTTCTGTACGGTCTGCAGTCATTCAGCTGATTTTTTCCAAAGCAAGTAAAGAGACAGTTTCAGTGATCTGTGTGAGGAGAAATAAAAACGTGTAAACGAGTGTCTGTGTCTTTAAATGATCACGTGTCTTTATCTTATCACAAAATAAATTATTTTGTGATAAGATAAACAAATGGCTTCATTTGTTTTCTATTTTCTATTTTTTTTTATTCTATTTTGTTGTTATTGTCTTGAAACTTTCCAGCAGAGAAGAAGCTGATGGCAGCTTATGTTCAGCCGAAGAGATTTAGGGACAACTTTTAAAGTTTTGTGTGAGTTTATCTGCAGGACGTTAGCTCTCATTCAACTTTGAAATAGTGGTGAAAACTGTGTGTTTGCAGCCACATACCTGAAGAAGCTGGGACAATTACATTTGCATTTATTTTTTTCATGTAAGAAACTTTTTTTCTTGTTTTACCCTGAGTGATTACTTAATATTAATATAATAACATTAAAAGTTGTTGTGCATGACTTTAGATACCAAACTAAAAAAAGAAACACACAGTACTTACCTATTACGCTCAATGTGATGACATTACTCCACTCTGTCCAGGAGGAGCTTCTTCCACCTAAGCAGCTGTATTCTCCACCGTCAGACTCAGTAACTTTGATTTTGTATTCATTGGATGTTGGAGGTTTGTTTGACTTGGCTGGTCTCCATTCATACGTCCACTGAGCTCCTTCACCTCCCTGAATCTCACATCTGACAGTGACTGTCTCACCGCTGTATATCTGAGTCCAGGATGGCTGCAGGGTCACAGTGGGCTTAGGAGGAGCTGGTCAAACAAAAATATATCATTAGCACACTGATAATTTCACTTGAAAATCAACAATAAATGTCACGGTCTGTGTGGAGGGAGGCATGAAAGGACCCACAATGCAGACTCAAACATAGAGGCCAGGCTGAAACTCAAAATGGGAGCTTCATTGCTAAACACTGGAAAAACTAAACTAACCTTGGCAATACAAAATAAACTTGGTAGGTTTGGCAAACACAACACACAGACATATATGAGGGAGGACACAACGCTGAACACAGGAAGACTGAGGACTCAAATACACACATGAGGTGATCATGGCAACACATGGACCAACAGCTGAAACATGAGCATAATGACGTCACAGGGGAAGTGTAAAACTAAACACACTAAACACAGGAACAGAGGACCTTTTTCAAAATAAAACAGGAAACATAATGAAACGCAGACATGACAACGTGAACTTGACAACAAAAGACATGCAGACACAAAACACATAAGGATGAGACTTAACGCAGGGGTTGAGAACACAAGGGGAAACTAATAAACAAATGAACTTTGAAAACCCACTGAACACTGGGAAAAAAGACCCAGGATTGTGACAATTAAAAAATGTTTTATTAAGTAAATTAAATCAGGTAATTTACTATGTGTTTTTTATCTGCAGATGTTTCACTGTGAGTGATTGCTGTGTATTATTATAATTACATTAAAAGCTGTTGTACATCAGATTTAATATTTACATATTTAAATAAAAACCAAAAGCTTGAGGTTTGTTGAAAGACAAAGTATTTTGTTGTGTTCCTCGATGAAACATTGTGCAAGATAAATTTAAATGAGTGAATCCCACTTACATAATACAGTCAACGTGATGTTGTCACTCCACTCTGTCCAGGACGAGTCTCTTTTGCCTCGGCAGCTGTATCCTCCACCATCAGACTTAGTAGCACCGCTGATTGTGTATTCTCTGGATGTTGGAGGTGTGTTTAACTTGTTTCGTCTCCATTCATACGTCCACTGAGCTCCTTCACCTCCCTGAATCTCACATCTGACAGTGACTGTCTCACCGCTGTATATCACACTGCTGTGTATCTGAGTCCTGGATGGCTGCAGGGTCACAGTTGGCTCAGGAGGAGCTGTTTAAATTAAAAATATATGATTAGGAGATTGACTTGTGAGTTTGACAGAATCAGTAGCAGAATTATACAAATATCAAATAATCATTAAAGCTGTCCTGGGCTTTTTTTTTAATTATTTTGCTCTTGTTAATGGCAGTCACTTGAAATTCAACTTTCAGGAGGTTTGTTTAAAAACACACACACAGGTAATTTGATGATATTTAGAATCTACCAGAGTGAATGAAAACAAACATACAAATAATCCTAAAATGAGGGAAACTGAGTTTTCTGTTCCACAAAGAGAGTTAACATAGGTGTTCTCTCTTTGTGTAGACAGCTCTCTGTGTTTTGGTCTTAACATTGTGTTTATAAATCTGTGGAATTATCAAAACATTGGTTCCATATAGAAAAGTTGTTTCTGTGGCTGGTTGTGATTTCATGTCAGGTCTCAGCCCATTACAGAGGACAAAACAGTAATATAGTTGAGTTCTGTACGGTCTGCAGTCATTCAGCTGATTTTTTCCAAAGCAAGTAAAGAGACAGTTTCAGTGATCTGTGTGTGGAGAAATAAAAATATGTAAACGAGTGTCTGTGTCTTTAAATGATCACGTGTCTTTATCTTATCACAAAATAAATTATTTTGTGATAAGATAAACAAATGGCTTCATTTGTTTTCTATTTTCTATTTTTTTTATTCTATTTTGTTGCTATTGTCTTGAAACTTTCCAGCAGAGCAGCAGCTGATGGCAGCTTATGTTCAGCCGAGGAGATGTAGTGACAACTTTTAAAGTTTTGTGTGAGTTTAGCTGCAGGACGTTAGCTCTCATTCAACTTTGAAATAGTGGTGAAAACTGTGTGTTTGCAGCCACATACATGAAGAAACTGGGACAATTACATTTGCATTTATTTTTTTCATGTAAGAAACTTTTTTTTCTTGTTTTACCCTGAGTGATTACTTAATATTAATATAATAACATTAAAAGCTGTTGTGCATGACTTTAGATACCAAACTAAAAAAGAAACGCACAGTACTGTGGAAATTATTTTGCAATGTTTTTGGACTTAAAATGAGAGAAATGTGTCCAACTTACCGATTACTCTCAATGTGATGTTGTTACTCCACTCTGTCCAGGAGGAGCTTCTTCTACCCCGGCAGCTGTATCCTCCACTGTCAGACTCAGTAACTGTAATTTTGTATTCATTGGATGTTGGAGGTGTGTTTGACTTGTATGGACTCCATTCATACGTCCACTGAGCTCCTTTACCTCCCTGAATCTCACATCTGACAGTGACTGTCTCACCGCTGTATATCTGAGGCCAGAATGGCTGCACAGTCACAGTGGGCTTAATGGGAGCTGTTCACATAACAATGATCCAGTTAGGAAAAGAGAAACATAAAAATTCACGACATTAGAGTAGAGTCACAACAAAACAGCCAGCAGTTGTAGTACAAACAACTTCAGTTTTTAAATTAGTGTTCAATCATTAAAATCATTAAAACATAATGATTAGTGCATAAAACATTCACTGGATAGATTTATGCACAGATTTATGCTAATACAGAGTCAGTACATGAAGCTTGTTTTGATACAAGGCCTTGGGAAACAGAGACGCTTATAGTGTCACAGCACCCTCTGGTAGAAACAAAATACAATAAAATAAAATAATAAAATAATATAACATAAACAGAATTATAGAAATATAAAATCATTATAAATATCTGTCCTGGTTTTATTGCTCTTGTTAATGGTAATCATAATTTTGTATTCTAGTGACAATTTGACTTGAAAATCAACAATAACAAGTTCTTTTTTTCATTAAGGATGCACTGAGCCTAATAATTATTAATTTGACATATTTAGTTTTCTAAGTACTGGGTTGAACAGTGATTCCCTCCATAATCTGGAGAAAGACATTTTTAACATGGAAAAAATATTTAAACTCATCAGTTTCCTGAATGACGACTGAATCGCTTTTAGTTGTGACTAAACTTGTGTTTCTTCTCCTTCCTCTGCAGGTGTAGATGCCTCCATCAGAGACAGCGATTGCACTCTTAGAGCTAAAAGAGATGATCTCATTTTCAGATGAGGTTTTTCTGAGCTCATATTCTATGTCAGCAGAATCCTTCACATCACAGGTCAGTGTCACACTGCCCCCTGCTGGTGTGTTTGTGCTGTCTGCTGTCAGAGTGGCCTTGATTTTAAGTTCTGTAAGTTAGAAAAATATGAGGCTATTATTGTGGCCCTTTTAGTGGAAGAAGGAGAACCCCACCACATCTGCCACACAGATGTTCCAGCTGCAGTTTTGTTTCCTACTGCAACTATGACTCAAACACAAGGTGAAGAGCAGGTGAGTCTGGTTTCTATCGACACAACCACCACCAGCTGAATAACGTCACATGAGCGAGTAATACGCCACCTGGTGGTTTGTTCTGAGTGTGACAGAAAGCCTGAGCTCAGGGTTAATGAACCCTTGACTTATAGGAAACTCTCCAAACACATTTGTGGATCTGTCACAGCAGAAGTGCAGCAAAGGTCACGGGTAAGATGATCACATGTGTGTGTTCAAGCCAGGGTTTTAATAGTTTTGCAATTTTCATTAGTTTTTATTTTTATTTCGTTTTGACTTCAGATTTTCAATTTTATATTAGTTTTAATTAGTTTTTACCAGTTGTTTGCTAGTTTAGTTTAGTTTTTATTTTTTTGAAAATCCTTAGTTTCAGTTTAGTTTTGATTAGTTTCAGTTATAGTTTTAGTTGTGTTTGCAATAATTAAGTGTAACAAAATCCCAGTTTCATCATATCAGTCATTCTCTTCTGCTTATCCTTGGGTATGTTGCTATTCCAGCTACCATACCCTGCACCCTGGACAGGTCGCCTGTCTGTCACAGGGCTAACACGCAGAGACAGACAACTCACATTCCCACCTATGGGTTCTTTAAATAAATAAATAAAGGCAGATGAACAACCATTGATACCAGGCAACTATAAAATGTATATCTTGGCCCCAATGAGACTATTAACTCTTGCAGCACCGGGTGTTAAGGCAATTGACTCACACAGTTATGTAGATATCCCAGTCCTGTTGTCTCGGGATGCATCACGCTGCCTTGCCTGGGGTTAGCTTCTGTTTCTGGGGATGAGGGTTGGGCGTGCTCCCTTACCTTCTCAAGGTAAGCTAGGCTAGGTTAGCCTTCTTGTGTGAGCTTTTCAAGTGCACTTTAAGGTTTGTGGGATTTTTTCCCTTTAGAAATGTCCCTCATAATTTGTCTCTTTCCACTACAAGACACTTGCTTTATCCAAAACACAGTCATATTCAAAGTAATCCCAAATTGGAAGCTGGCGCTTTCTCCAGACTTTTCCTGACATGATTCTGCGCGTGGACGGAGCAGCAACACAGACGACTCGACTAACGTACTTGCCACCTGCTGGCATAATGAGACACAGCAAGAAAAAACCTGGAAACTAAACTTCTTTTTTACCCTTGACTATTGTATGACACGCAAACATCAACGAAAACTAAACACATTTTTGCTATAAATTCAGTTAATTTTAGTTAGTTTTGTGAACACTCATTACAGTTTTAGTTAGTTTAGTTTTTTTTTTGTTTTTATTTTTATTTCCGTTAACGAAAATGTTTTTTCACTTCTAGTTTTCGTTATTTCGTTAGTTTTCGTTAACGATAATAACCTTGGTTCAAGCCAAACTTCAAGTCTTTCCAGCTGATAATATCAAAGCACACAGATGTTTTTACATATTTGCAAACCTGATTACACACACATGGATAATAATATGCACACAGGGGTTAAAATATATACCCATGATTTTGCGACAGTAAACTCTCCAAACTAAGCTACTATCATAGAAACACCAAATTAGAGAAAAAAGTATTTTGTGTCCATAGACTTTGT
Organism: Oreochromis aureus; assembly: GCF_013358895.1. NCBI lineage: Eukaryota > Metazoa > Chordata > Actinopteri > Cichliformes > Cichlidae > Oreochromis > Oreochromis aureus. Next base: position 24,432,230 of record NC_052944.1, read on the forward strand.
GTCCAAGTCCACAGACTTGTAAATATGTGTCTCTGTAACAATAAGCGGAGTGCAGAGGTTTCAACTCAAATGCAGGAGGCAAAATAACTTAAATAAAACTGAACTTTAATAACTAAATAGTCTAAAAATGGAAACATACAAAGAATCAAAACATAAGAAACTAGAAATAAATGCGCTGTCAATATAAACAACTAAGATATGAACACACGTGAGTGTTCACAGATGCTCTGACAAAGACTGAGGAAAAGACACAGCAGGGCTATTTATACATGACTGGGAATGAGAAACAGCTGAAAACAAACAGAAAAATCATAAAGGAGGAAGAAAAATAACACAAAGGATGAAAGAAGCCAAACCTTCAAATTAAAGAGGAAATAATCAAAAAACTAAACAGAGATGAGGAAGAAGCACTCAGAGGAAGACGATGAAAGATCATGACAGTCATATATAAATGAATCTGTATCAATGGTACTTTGTCCAGTTTGTTTCACTTGTTACTCTTGTGTACGTGAAGCTTTATTCATTTATAACTTTAACAACTTTTAGAGGTTTCTTTCAAGAGGACAGTGAGGCAGACAGCACACCAGGCCACTATAAATAACTGAGAGTTAGAATTCATAATAAGACTCTGACTGACCTGTGGTTGAGTCTGTTTTCAGATTCGAGTTACCTGAATTTACCCCAAACTCATCACGCTGTGCTGTAACAAATTCATGATAAATAAATGAAATAAAATGGCAGAGTAGCTCTATGAAGGTAACAGACTAATGTAAGATCAGATCAGTATTGCATTGACATATTTTACTTTGGTATTTCTTTTAATGTTTTATCCATATGTGTAGCTTTTGATGAGGATTTTGTTAATACAAAAAAGGACACTAAGGCAGTCAGCACACATGCTAATATAAGTGACATAATCTGCACTACATACACTCCTGCTGCAATCAGCTGTACCTGAGGTTGTTTGCTCTTCCTCCTCATCAGCATCTTGTGAATGAGTAATGTTATCTGTGAGGATGGACAGATAAATACTCATGAAAAGGAAATCAGTCAGTTTCAAGGCAACAAAGTCTAGTAAATATAAAGTTTGTGTAGTGGCTGAGTGAAACGTCTGCTCACATGATCATTTAAACCAATAAATGCAGTGGAGTGTGAGCTGTATCATATACAATATTTTGTCCCTCAGGTTATTCCTGAAATATAGTTTGTTTTAAGTTTGTCATATGACGGGTCACATTTATTCATCCTGTAAGTAATTGAATCTACAGTGTCGCTCAGCATATACGCTTCTTCCTGGTCTGCTCGTGTCAAAGTCCGCCATCTAGTGGTTAAATGGAGGAAGTGCCGAATAATAATGGCTAGAGCGGGAATGTGGTTGCTCGTGTCTGTGATAGTTCTGCATCTGTTGCTCTTGAGATGGGATAAAGTGTAAGTTTGGGCAGATGATGGATTGTTTCCAGGCACGTGCAGAGGGGGGGGCGGAAGGGGCTTGAGCACCCGCCCCTTTCCTGATGGGTGCCCAAAGTGCCCTTTTGTTGAGGCAATTTTTTTTTAAAATTTTTAATTATTTTTTTTTAAATGTGTGTGTGCGTGTGAAGTCCTGTCTGTGCCCCTCAACAATAATATTTAACTATTAATCACATTTTTGCTAAATAAAAGGATCTGGCTTGCATCAGTCACATGATCACCATTAACCAATGATCGCCCTTGACGGCAGAATGCGCTGGTTACGAGCCGGGAACGAGCTCACAAAGTGCACGCGCATTTTTTGCGGTCCGGAGCTGTAGGAGAAACACAAATTAACTCAGAGACACAGACTGATGCGACAAAACCAGTAAGTAGCTGTACAGCGCACACTGTAGTCTAAAGCACACAGGAGTATTAGCTTATTACGTACACGTTGGTAAGCTGTCTTGTGGCAACTGACGAACTGAAACAAATGAGCGTGCTGTGTGTGCAACAGCGCGACAAACTTTACCTGTCCTTTTATTAACTGCACAAGTAGTGCTGGTCATAGCTGCTGGCTCACTGGGTAAGGCTGTCATGGGTCTGTAGCTCTGTCCACCGTTTTAGGGAACATATTTAGTTTTAAAGTAAGTTACAGGGCTTTTCCTGCCTTTCTGGGGGGCTTATATTTCACTTAAAACGATCTAATATGCATGTCCACATAATAATGGATTATTATAATTATAATATTTTAAAAAACACGCTGTATTTTAAAGAACATACATTAAGAAACAGATTATACTAGATTTATATTTTAAATAAGACAAAATGCTGATTTTACAGCAGCAAAATTATTGTATCTCTACAGTTTAAAAATGTAATAAGCTTTCTGCCTGCACAGAGTGGATAGTGAAACAAATGGAATCATCATAAATACATTATTATAAATTTATTACTTTTTTTTCCCTCATTGCTTTATTATTGTAGCTCTAGTAATAAATAATAAGGGAAGGATTCTGGATCAGCACCGTGATGGAAACTTGTGCCCACAGTATATACAGTATTCTGAAGAAGGTCTAAAATGTCACTGTGTGTGCATGCATGTGTGTGTTTTATGTATATGGATTTTTGAATTATTACTCATGATATAACATTGTCCAGACATGGCTGGTAAGGACATGAGGAGGAAACAGTAGCAGCTGTGTGAGGCTACTAAAGGCAGTGAATCCCTCAGCAGCTGGATTACAAAGAGCACAGGTAACATTAACACATGTACCAGTTGTTGGAGAGGTATTCCAGTATAAAAATAATAATAAGCACAACTGAAATGTTTTGCTTCTATAACATTTTTCTGTCATCATTTTATTATAGATTAAGTGTAAGAGTTGTTAAGTGTGGATAATTAAATAATAGTTTATTGCAATAGCAAGTTGTGCCTTGTTCTCAGATGGACAGCAAGTGGAGAGTGATAGATGAGATGAGGGGATGGAAGGAGGAAGAGAGGCAAAGAGTGATTCACAGGCAGGGTCTAGTTTATTTCTCAGTGTTTTGTTGCCTTATGGTTCCAAGTGCTGTCACCAATCTTTGCATTTTGTTATTATCTCATGACACTTGTTTAATCAGCTACCATCTCTCCTATGGACTTTTAATGTCTACAGTCTCAGATCAGCACAGCCCTGCCCTCCAGCACTATCAGCAGCAGGAGCAGCAGCAACCCCTCAACAGCAATATTGTACCCATCAGGTAAAACATAGGCTACGTTTGCTTTGCCTCACAACAGTGATATAGTATGATGCAATCCTATATTAGATTCTTGATGAATGTGTGTTGTTGTTATTCAGCCTGGTTCAATGTGCCCCTTTTTAGCTTTGAGCACCCGCCCCTATAAACGTCTCTGCACGGCCCTGATTGTTTCTACATATTAGTGCTCTGTCCTTCTTGTGGGTCTGTGACGTTTGTTACATTACTACTGTAAGCTAACTGTTAGTGCTTTGTTTTGCCTGTTAGCATAAAACATGTCAGCATGTGATTATGAGCTTGCATTGGTCATGTGACATTTGTGCATCTACACTGAGATTAAATGTACCTGCTCTGTTTTGTTATTACAGTTTTACAGAATGAAAGTGGTACAAATGGTACATCAGTAAAAGCTCTGAAGAACGCCACAGTCTCCACATGGAGCGCTTACTGAAGCCATTTATGTTTAACTGCACAGGCTGAATAGAAGCATTGAGTCTGTGCAGAAGATAACATGTAAACACAGGGAAGATATTATTGTAGGAGATAACAGCTACATATATGAACTGGAAGAAAAGAATCATTTCTTACCTTCAGCATTTCCACAGATGACAGTACTGAGCACTAAAATAATGAATAAAACCTCATCAGACATTATACAACTGACAAGATCAAAACAAAAATAAATTAAGACATTATTAAAGATAAACAGTATTAACCAGTAATCTGTTTGTCAATAAAATAAAATAAACATAAAAAGTCTGTTGTAACACAGTGTGTAACTATAAGTGATGCAAAAAGCAGCAGCGTATCAAACATTTAAACACTTAAAGAATCACAAGTCTGCTTTGTTCCAGCTCTCAGGTAAACAGGTTAAAGCAGTGACACACTGTAATTCTCACAGATCAGAAACATTTTCATTAATCGCTGCCATTCAAACAATGTCAGACGTGTACTTACAGAAAAAGCCCATCATGCAGAGCAAAGAGTGCCCCATCGTCACATCCAGCCTGCTGCACTCTGATCCACAGATAATCAAACAGTTTTAGTTTGCAGATAAAGAGAAGTTGTGTTTAACATGACAAGAGTTTTTCTACAGTTTCTTCTTCTGTTTGGTCTGTGCTTCCTGCCCTTTCACACAAAACTCAAACAGCTCCTGTAGCTTTGACCGCAGCAGTTGGTTGACATGTTTATATTTGCTGTCCACTGCAAACAAACAGAACTTTGTATTTTCTGTTGTGTTGTTTCCTTTCTCTATAAAATGCAAAGCTGTTGTGTTGCTTCATGTCAGGAGACATGTTTTGCCCTTTTGGGGGATTTTTTGGGTGCAATATCCTTTTTCTCTCCTTTGATTGTTAACAGAGGAATTCAAGTTAATTCTTACTTTAGGCTGCATTAAAATGTGTTTATTTTATTTGACTCTTAGCTGAAACATCATCATGCAGTACTATAGTGAAAAGGCTCCTTTGACCTCAGGCCTGTGAAAGTTTCCACCTTGTGGTTAAATTCTGGTTTTAAGTTTGGTGGAGACCCAAACACAGGAAATGACTCAGTGTGTGGCTGAAGTGAGACTAAAGACCTTTATGTTTCACCAACTAAAGTAAAAGTTAAATTCATAGTTAAATGTATTATGTGTTGTCATTTCAAAGTAAAGCAGGAACTCATTTATTCTGCAGACTGTTCTTTGTCTTGCTTTGACATGTATGTACAGATGCACACTGACCTTAGCCTCTGACTACATGTAAACACAATAAAATAAAACAAACTGATGATGTGAAATAATGATTGAAACACTGTAATAATGATGTTTGTGTTGAACACCATATGTTACCAACCAAGATCATGTGATTCTGTTCAGAGTCAGTTCAAAAAGCAGACCCACATCCAGAGCAGGACTCAGATTACCAAACAAAGGTGACTTTTATTATGAAGCTGATAGTTTCAGGCCTCAGTTGGTAACAAATGAAGAAAACTGAGTTACAGATAACTGATCACAGGAACACAGAGACTTACCTGTGGGTCATCACAAAATCTTCCATATGGTCTCTATCAAGAAAGTTATAACTTAAACCCTCCAACATAAATAAATGACTGAGACTTAAACACTGTGTGATTCCACAGGCGTTAATCTGTCTGTCCAAATGATTCAGTGATGTGTGGACTAATATATCAGAAGATACTGTGGCGTATTACCTACAACATGACTGTAGATGGATCTTATCATAATTATTCCTGAAAGACTTTTACCTTTATTTTTACTCATGTTGCCATAGTAACTTTAACTCTTTCATAGCATTTTTATTTCTCTTTGCTATTTGGGCTGATTGGGACCTGATGAATGTAAAAACAAAGAATTACTTCTTACTTGATTTTGCAGTACAAGGGCCTGAGATCCACATATGGGGACATTTGTTTGAAAATTCGATAGAACAGTGGCAGTAAAATGTCCTCGTGAGTGGATATCAGGTCCTTGTAGAACAAAATTTAGTACTGTGGTCTAGACAAGCCAAAATGTGATGTCCACATATGTGGACGCCACCGGTTAAATCTTGAAAGCATGCTGAGAAAATGCACAAAGCATTGCAACAAACCACTATTGAACTGTTCACTTATAACTGGACCAAACTTCCAGTTCCCCTTTACACTCACTGAGGTTTGATAACAAGAATAAGACAGCACCACATTCACACCAGAGTTTTTGAAGTGTTTTAGAGCAGTGGGTTGATGTGGATGGTTGTTTGTCCTTGTATATTATGTGCATGTGATCACAGCCCTGGGCCCTGTCCTCAGGCCTACGTCTTCCTTCTGCTCTCTTTCAGGTGCTGTTTGTTTTCTGTGTCGTTTCCTCCTTTTTCTTTTTTTAAATCTCTTTCCTTCTTCTAATTTCTTCTTCCTAATCTGACCTCCCCACCTGTCAGCTCTGACACTGTTACAGTAAAGATGTGTAATTGTTTTTCTTTTACTTTAATAACTGCAAATAGTTAATGTAGCAGTTAAAGCACAGTTTCTATAATGAATTGTTCTTCCTCATTTTAACTCTGCAGGCTGGTGAAGAAAACAACAAAAGATCATTGAGGTTTGTTTCAGTGCAGAGATGGTGCAGATACTGTAGCTCTGTGCGAACTTGCAGTTATACAAATAACATTTTCCATCATTCACGTCTTTTTGAGAAGTGATCCTTCCTGTCACAGTCTGATCTACAGGTCAGAGTTTAAACACTTTCTGCATATGTTCATGGTCTCAATCATTAAAGTTTTACATCTTACTGACATGTTAATATTATAAAGTATTGTCCTCATCAGGGTATGAAGAGGACAATAAAGTGCAGTGTGCTTTAGGACCTTATGTTTGCTGGATACTGATGGCTTAAAATGAGACACTGCTACACACAAAACTGTTGGCTCAAACCACAGGCTGCATTTCCTCTTTTGTATGTGGCCGAGACGAAAATGAGGCCGTTCAGTGGATTAAAAATAAACCTGTGGCAGAACAGACAGTAACCACCAACAACCCTTCACACATGTGGGCACTGTTAGCTACCGCCGTGTGCGTCGGCATTATTCTGTATTGTTATGTTTGCAGTTTGATCATAAATTTAATACACAAACTGATGCCATGGTCCTCCAGTCCTCTCTGACTTCCTGTCAGTGCTGTTGTTGTTCCGCTCTCTCTCTCTCTCTCTCTCACTCTCCTGCTGTTCTCTCCACCTGGGTGGTGCACCATTCCGGGTTGCTGCCTTTGGCCAACGCAACTGCTGCTCATCATCCTCATCCGATGCATAAGGTGGTGGCTGAGGTGTAGGCTTTGCTGGATTGTTGTACTTATCTTAGTTAGTGTAACCATTAGAGATGGCACGATACCACTTTTTAATGTCCGATACCGATTCCGATATCATTAATTTTCATATCTGCCGATACCGATATGAATCCGATAAGGCGTATTTTGTAATCAATAAAACAGTTTTTTATAAATATCTTGCTGCATTTTGTACAAGTTCATACTCAAGTTTTAAAAGTCAAAAGACTGAAGCTTCTCTGTTATACCTGTATGCAAAAAATACACTCCACCCCAAAAAATTTATAGTTCAGCAACACTGGTTAATCTTATAAATTTAAACCTGCACCATCCTCCCTATTCTGGTATTTTAAAGAGTACTTAGTGGAAATATTAAACAACCTAACTAATAGGGTCGTAAACTCCCAGCAAAAGTATTAGGGAACCACCCCCCACCCTGAATCGATGTAACAAACTTTAATTTAATGCAAGTGTAAAACAAATGCACAGAAATGAATAATTTTTCTCTAATAATTAAATAGATTCAACATCTTTCTTCAACAGAATTGCAGACTGCACAGATGGTGCCTTCTCAAAGGAAAAAGTACTATAGCTTACTAGGGTGTATATTAGACTTATTAGTTACTATATACAATAATGGATTTCTATACATTTAACCAGATGACCACTTTTGTTGTAAGATTCAGATAATTATTTATTCAAAGTTTTTAAATGATATAACAAAGAAAAGTATATCTTTGTGCCCCCCTTTCCCTGTTAATGCCCTATCTGACCCCCAGCAAAACTTTGCTAGAACCGCCCCTGCACAGTTACCAGCTGTCAGCTATGGAAAAAAAAAAGGATCCTGGTGTTATTTGTCTCTCAGAAACAGTTCATAACTTCCCTTCAACTCATCCATGTCACCTAAAAGGCAAACCTGTTTCTCCATCACCTGTTCAGCTCTGATGATTCAGTAAGGACATCTCCTGGTTTCAGCTGCATGTTAAGCAGCTGAATGTTAAGCTTAAACATGCTGCTGTTGTTTATCCGCTGCTCTCCTCTTTCTGTATATATATTATTATTATAGCGCAAAGTGGGCGATAAACAAACAAGATGCGACTTGCGGCAGAAAAGCCGATAAGCTGATTATTGATCAGTTTCATCTTTGAAGTAATAACAGGAGAGGGAGGGGGAGTGAATGAGAGAAGTAGATGCAACTGCGCAGCAAAGACAGAATAACTCCAGCTTTGTGTCTATTTTTTAATTCTAGCTGAAGTACAGGACAAATTGCGTCCTTTTCACCTCAATATGGAACTCCGATGGCCAGTCCAGCTGTGTCTCAATATATCAGTTGTTAAGCTTAATGTGGAAATACTATGCAAAAATTCAGGGATGAACATACACACTTGCTTTACTTCTCTGGGATAGTTTTCGCCGAGATGAAATGCCACGGTTAGGAAGCATGTAGTTAGTTAGGGCTGGACCAGGTGACCCTGAATCCTCCCTTAGTTATGCTGCAATAGACATAGACTGCTGGGGGATTCCCATGATGCTTTGAGTTTTTCCTTTCCAGTCACCTTTCTCACTCACTATGTGTTAATAGACCTCTCTGCATCGAATCATATCTGTTATTAATCTCTGTCTCTCTTCCACAGCATGTCTTTATCCTGTATTCTGTCTCTCACCCCAACCGGTCGCAGCAGATGGCCCCGCCCCTCCCTGAGCCTGGTTCTGTCGGAGGTTTCTTCCTGTTAAAAGGGAGTTTTTCCTTCCCACTGTCGCCAAAGTGCTTGCTCATAGGGGGTCATATGATTGTTGGGTTTTTCTCTGTATCTATTATTGTGCTATCTACTGTACAATATAAAGCGACTTGAGGCGACTTTTGTTGTGATTTGGCGCTATATAAATAAAATTGAATTGAATGTAGCGAGGCTCCAAATGCTCCAACAGACCACCGATAGGTCTTGCAGACAACAGGCGCTCTATCACGTGACACATACTGCTCCGATGCGCCGAGCTGGATTACGCCAAGTAGCGCGTTTTGTGAGGTGATTTTGTGATACTTCGGATCGGATTACATTTTTTATTTCTCTCCGATATCCGATCCAGTAATTTAGGTCAGTATTGGACCGATACTGATATGTAATATTGGATCGGTCCATCTCTCGTAACCATGGTTCACTTTTTGAGCAAAAATGAGTTCAGCTTATTTGTGCGGCTTTTACAACAGTTCTAGGTTCTCGTGGGACCTCTCAGGAAAATGTGTTGCCAACCCTGTTTCAGGGTCTCTGTGCCACAGCAATGACCCAACGTCACACCTACACCGGTGTGACGTTGATCTGTGAGGTGCAGAGCAGTTCATCTACTAATTGGAAGGTCGATGGTCGATCACTGTCTGCTCCAGTCTGCATGCCTAATATCCTTGAGCAAGATACTAACCGCACGTTGCTGTCAGATGCATCCATTGGAGTATGAATGTGTGCGAATGTTAGAGAGAAGGAAAAAAGTGCTCGTGTAAATGGGTCAAGTTGTCTAAAGCACTTTGAGTGCGTTCTATAAGAACCAAACCATTTATCAGATACTACATGTCCTTCACACCTCGATGCTCTTCCTGATTGTGTTGTTTTTTCTCTCTCCCGTTCTTTTCCTGCAGGATGGTGGCCCTCTCTTTTTCTCTGATGCCCGCTGTCTGCATCACTTATTGTCTGGTGTAGTCAAGTAACATTCAGTAGTCAGGGACTGAGCGTTAGCTACCGATGATCTTACACACCACCTCAACATAGTATAGTATAACAGGTATGGGTTTATAGGTCAGCCTGTAAGCCTTTGTATACACACACAAACAACAACAAGTAAAGAATCAACAGCATAATATAGTATTTGGGATTTTTGAGGTCCCTCGGAGGTTCAGCAGTGCTGGGAATAGTGGGAGTGTTAGTGGGAGGTGCTTGGGTAACAAAAGGCCATGCAGCAGGTGTAGTAGGCCTCTTTGTCTCAGTCTTAGTTTTGTCTTAGTTTTAAAAACTAGTGTTAATGACGTACCAGCTGACTTATTATATTTTTTTAAGTTATAGTTAAATAAGTATGTAATCATTTTGGACCAATCAGCATTACAGTCAGTTTGGCTCCTTACAACTCAGCTCTGAGCCTGAAGGACTGAAAAGAAACCATTTCAACTTTCATGGCTGCAGAAAAAGATTCAGTGACTTTGTGATTTTTTTCCTTATTTTCCAGCAAAGACCCAAAGTTCAAACTTGTGGCCTCAGACATTTTCACGTATCTGAACTCTGTTTAGAGAGAGACGCTGACACCATGTGGACAAATGCTTTTAGGCAGGTTTGTGGGTTACAAACACTTTTAGCATGGCAAACCATATAAGTAATAATAATACTGGTTTAGTGTGGAAATATCTGTGTGTCGGTTATTCCAGTAAGTGTTTTTATTCATCATTTCTATGAGGAAAAGAAGAAGGGAAATGTTTTGACATTAAAGTGTCAAATTTATGAGAAAAAAGTGGCCCTTTAGTGCTGAACTGCCATCGACTGCAGTACAGTAACTGATACTCAATGTCTCATTTACAACAGAGACCTGTTTCAGACCAACATATTTAAATTACAACAACAGCATGTTTGTGATATCAGTGTTGTGACCTTTATATTGCATAATGCAGAAATTATATTGTTGGGTTTATCTATGCACAAACCCACTAACTGCACGACAAAACAAGGCAAGACAGAGCTCTTTGTCTTTGTGGCTCACGAGGGAAGTCAGTCAAAGTTGAGGAAAAGATTCCTTCACCTGAACTCAACCAACTTCGACTGATTCCTTCGCTACGGCCCTTTTTATTGTCAGCAAGCAATCATTCATGAATATGCAATTACAAATACACGTGACATTCTTAAGCAGGCATATCTGAACAACATCAGTGTCTATATTCTGTGTGTGTGTGTGTTTCCAGCTATACCATACATAGACATACAACCATTCAATGGACTTAAACTGTATGCAGAAAAGCAGAAGTAAGCATCTTACTAAACTATAAAAACAAGAACTTGTAATAGGTCATGTCTCAAACGCACATTTAAAGGTGTGAACTCTGGCACTTTGAGGTAACGAACAAGACAGTTTCTGAAGCTATAATAGAAATTATAACGTCAAGGCTGCTTCCTCTCATCTCATGGTACACAAGTGCACACAGACTTATCAGACCTAATAAGGATATGATTTTTATCAGCATACAAATGATTATGTATTTCTAAGCATAAATGACAATCTTAAATTATTAATTCTGACATATATGCTCACTCATACAAACAATCACGGATCATTTTTCATTTTTTTAAATCCTGTAAGAAGACAAATGTGATCCAGAGGAAATGTTTTAAGTGCACTGACGTCTGCTGCATCAGCAGTAAGATTATTTCTAAATTATTGAACCTAAAATCTTCAAGATTTAAGACGAGGATTATTTCAGAGGCTTAACTGCTGCAAACAGTCAAAACTCAACATATGATTGAATGATTTGTTAACATATATTTGATTATTACTTTTTTTTTTAAACTTTTCCTCTATGACTTTACTTTCTTTTTACTCAGGCCAGAAACAAAAGTAGGATAAATAAATATATTTGACAGAGAAATTATTTTTAAGTAAGAAAGTTTAAAAACAAAACAAAAAATAAAACAAAATCACATCTTTGTAAAAAAAAAAAAAAAATTATCGATTTAAAAAAGATTGCTATGGTTTCTGCAGGATGCAGCCTATAAGTTTGCTTAGAGGCGTGAAAAACAAAACAAACAGGACAAAAATGTCTTTCAGACAACAAGGATTTTATTTCTCACAGTTTTACTGACAAAAAAAACTGTATTTATATAATTTATTAGGCAAGAGAATTTAAACAAAAACAAAGTCAAGCAGTAAATAAATGTTGTAATGAATGAAAAACTATTTTACTCTTTTTCCACATACTAGATAAAACAGTAAAGAGTGGAGTTTGTTATAACACATATTTAAAGTGTTGCAGTCACACGTTTCTAGGATCTAATCCAGCTCATTACCAAAACTGTCTTTGAATAATTTTACAGAGAGCACAGGCAGCAGAAAAACAGAACAACAGAACCAAAGATTTTACAAAAACATCAGATGATGTCAGGAAACAGAGCAGTTTACTGTTGTTTAGTATAATAGTATTATACTGTATAGGGGAAAATGCATAGTTGTTATTAGGGCTGTCACAGACGATTATTTTGATAGTCGACTAGTGTAGAATTACAGGGATTATTTTACATAACCATCATCTTTATCATTGCATTAATTATCATTTCATCCAAGCATTTATTGAAGTTGCTGGCATTATGTTATAATTTGTATTACAGGGGTTATCATAATCACATATTAACATGTTTATTACAGGTGCAGTTATAACCACTTTAAATCGTTGAGTTAAATCTATAATCTTAAAAGCTTATATGCTGAGTATATTGTTACAGTAAAATAGTAGCTGAGCAAAGGCCTGAATGTATTCTTGTTGCATTTGAGTTTGCCTAGCAACAGGTGACGCAAAGAGGAGGACAAGTCCATGGGGACCTCAAAGGCCTGACCTCATCACCATATTTGGAAGAGGATGCCAGAAAGGGGAACTTCTGTGTCTGCATTTATCTCTTAGAATAGATCATTATCTGTAGAAGAGGCAAACAATGTTCTTAAGATGCAAATAATGTGCTTGTAAACGCAAGAGGGGGCGTTATAATACCCTGATGTTATAAAAGCAATCTGAAGTGTATTTTTGGACGGGGGTTTACAACTGATGTTTTGCAGTTTACATCTCCCCACGCTGCGTGTATTCATTAAAATCATTGTTTGACCGACCTCTTTTGGACCATCATTGTTTTACTCTCGTCCTCAATTTCGGACCCGTAACACTAGTCACCGATTATTTTTTTTAGATGATAGTTTATTAAACTTGTAATGAAATTTGCGGATGGTGGAGTTTAATAAACTCAGCCGTCTGCTCCTTGCTATCTACAATATAACAGGACACTGGAGTAAATTCTACTATCTCACACTTCTGTTTAATCAGTTTTCTGTTTGCCGTTTATTCAGCTGTGTGAAAACTTTAATCTCAGCCAAACCGATTTACTCAGGAACAAATAAAACACTGAAAAAAGCCAAACAATAACATTTTAAGTTATTCTAAAAGACAGCTTGACAACTCAACAAAGGGGGAAATTCAAGGGCGTAGATTTGGTTTTGGTATTGGTGGGGACGGATGATTCAACCACCGAACCCTGCCCTGTTTCTTTTTTTCCCCCCTTTTTGTCTTTGCTTCTTGACAGTGCTGCGTTTGATACTGTTGACCATAATATCCTATTAGAGCGATTAGAACATGCTGTAGGTATTACAGGTACTGCACTGCAGTGGTTTGTATCATATCTATCTAATAGACTCCAATTTGTTCAAGTAAATGGAGAGTCCTCTTCACACACAAGGTTAAATATGGTGTTCCACAGGGTTCAGTGCTAGGACCAATTCTATTTACATTATACATGCTTCCCTTAGGCAGCATCATTAGAAGACATAGCATAAATTTTCACTGCTATGCAGATGACACGCAGCTCTATCTATCCATGAAGCCAGGTAACACACACCAATTAGTGAAACTGCAGGAATGTCTTAAAGACATAAAGACCTGGATGGCCGCTAACTTTCTGCTTCTTAATTCAGATAAAACTGAGGTTATTGTACTCGGCCCTGAAAATCTTAGAACTATGGTATCTAAGCAGATTCTTACTCTGGATGGCATTACCTCGGCCTCCAGTAACACTGTGAGGAACCTTGAGTCATTTTTGACCAGGACATGTCCTTCAATGCACATATTAAACAAATATGTAAGACTGCTTTCTTCCATTTGCGCAACATCTCTAAAATTAGAAATATCCTGTCTCAGAGTGATGCTGAAAAACTAGTTCATGCATTTATTACTTCCAGGCTGGACTACTGTAATTCACTATTATCAGGATGTCCTAAAAACTCGCTGAAAAGCCTTCAGCTAATCCAAAATGCTGCAGCAAGAGTACTGACAGGGACTAGAAAAGAGAGCATATTTCTCCTGTTTTGGCTTCCCTTCATTGGCTTCCTGTTAAATCCAGAATTGAATTCAAAATCCTGCTCCTCACATACAAAGTCTTAAATAATCAGGCCCCATCTTATCTTAATGACCTTGTAGTACCATATCACCCCATTAGAGCACTTCGCTCTCGCTCTGCAGGCTTACTTGTTGTTCCTAGAGTATTTAAAAGTAGAATGGGAGGCAGAGCCTTCAGTTTTCAGGCCCCTCTTCTGTGGAACCAGCTTCCAGTTTGGATTCGGGAGACAGACACTATCTCTACTTTCAAGATTAGGCTTAAAACTTTCCTTTTGCTAAAGCATATAGTTAGGGCTGGACCAGGTGACCCTGAATCCTCCCTTAGTTATGCTGCAATAGACGTAGAGCTGCCGGGGATTCCCATGATGCATTGAGTTTTTCCTTCCACTCACCTTTCTCACTCACTATGTGTTAATAGACCCTCTGCATCGAATCATATCTGTTATTAATCTCTGTCTCTCTTCCACAGCATGTCTTTATCCTGTTTTCCTTCTTCACCCCAACCGGTCGCAGCAGATGGCCGCCCCTCCCTGAGCCTGGTTCTGCGGAGGTTTCTTCCTGTTAAAGGGAGTTTTTCCTTCCCACTGTCGCCAAAGTGCTTGCTCATAGGGGGTCATATGATTGTTGGGTTTTTCTCTGTATCTATTATTGTGCTATCTACTGTACAATATAAAGCGCCTTGAGGCGACTTTTGTTGTGATTTGGCGCTATATAAATAAAATTGAATTGAATTGAATCAATTGAATTGAATTGATTAAAAAAAAAAAAAGGAGAAATGTACGGTAGTATATTTCTCCTTTTGCTTTTAAACCATTTAAAATTACAATTGATAGTTTTATATGTGAATTATATAATGTTAAATTACTTAAGTATCTTAGACTTTAGTTTCCTTCAGCCATATTCCATATAAATCAGGTATCATACAAAAATAAAAATAGAGTCATGACAATAAAAGAATATGACTTTAAGGACTTAACAACATTACTTCAGTTATAGTACACCAACATCTCTGATACATTAGCACTAAGGGAACACTGAATGACCCGGTGGTTTTTGCCCATAAAACTACTCATCTAAGTTTACCACAAAGTAAAAGATCTCTCAGCAAAATTATGCAACATTTTAGGCACTGTTGCCCCGATCAACTCAGTGAGCTGGGATTTTTTATTCTAAACATGAACTACTGTTACAGCAACAGACTACTGGTGCCCCACACAACAACTCAATGTCCACTATGTGAAGGAGCCAAACACATGCCTTCTCCTCTCGTTAACTGAGATAAACTCCTGGCATATTTGTTTTCCATCTATACTGTCCAGTCTCTCCTGGTGGACATGGTACACAGCAACATTGTTTAATGTCATTGGAGTCACTGTTGACCTTAGCCATGTTTTTAGTCTTCTGAGAGCACTGAAGCTTCTTTCAGCCTCAGTACATGCGTTTTATCCTCAGATTAAAATTATTATGTGCTTGATGTGCCTCACCTTTGGCCCTGGCTCTTCCCCTCTGACTACACTAGGACATATTGCCACCTGATAAAATAACACATTGATTCGTACCATATAAAAAGTGAGACATGTCAATTCAGATTTTTTGTCAAATATACACTAATGAATCAATTTACATCAGCAGCCTAACAATTGTTATGATAATAAATAATAGTTAATCTATAGCACCAAATCATCAGTCAGTCATCTGTGACCTCGCCTCTTCCCCTCTGTCTGAGCTACAACATGGCAGAGCTGCCTCTGTCACCTGATAAATAACAGTGAGACATTCCAAATACATGCAGTCACACATGTGCTTCAAATACAGTCATGAACGACCAAGTCATCATCCAATTTCACCTGTGACCTTGTGTCACCATTACTCTCTGAGCTTTGTGTTGGTTCTTCTGTCACCTGACAAATAGGACATACATGACAATAAGAATAAAATGTGTAGCTGCTTCAGTGTTTCTGTCAATTTGTGCAGATCTTGACTCATCAGTAATGTTTGTAGGGTGAGTGCATTTTTAAAACAATTTGTGCAAACTGCACTACAAGGTGGAATATTTGCAAAATTATGACTACCTCATGATATTTTGTCTCAAAAATTAACCCTATGAATATGTCAGTACGATGAGGATGAAATTATTGTGTCACCAACATTTTAACGTTAGACATATAATTTTAACAGCCTCTGTAAACTAATATCCTGGCTTGCTCGAGGCTGCCGTTTTCTCTGACAGTTTCAATCAAAATTAGAAATGCTACTCTGGGAGACTGAGATAACTAATAGTGCTGCCTGTTGTGCATTTAGTTTCCAAAACACGTTATTCATGGTTACATACAATTTTAGACTGATGTGGGCCAAAGCATAGCATAGCCTGTAACGTTATTATGACGGACACATTTTATGAGTGAACTTGGCTTTAAGTGACTTACAGGTTTCTTTGAAAAACACTTTCTCATATCCAGGTTCTTCCTTTGTGCTGCCATCCTCCTCTCCTCCCTGCAGGTCCTCGCAGCGCAGGTTTGCCTGCTAAAACTTAACAGAGCTCCCTGAAAGGCACAGCCAATCACATTGGCCAGATTTGTCACATGACGTAGGACTCCAGTAGAGAACATAATTGAACTCTTTCGGCACCGCTGGGTGAACAAGACATTGACAAATCGTTTTTTTCTTTCTATCGGGTTTGTTTTTCTTTACTCGAAGAGATCAAATTATTGGTGGGGACAATTCAATCCGGTTGTTCAGTGATGACGCGACGAATCCTACTTCCGGGCCTAAAGTAGTCTGCGTTTAATATGGCTTTTGTGTTGTTAACATGTTTAATGCTTTGTATTTTCTTCTATTTAATCTCAAAAAGCTTCTAAAAACAGTCAGTGATCACCGTTGACCTCCCTCGGCTTTTATTACCGCTAATCATTTATTTAAGCTCAGTTTTTAAAACCTTACGATGCAACTACAGCACTACCCATGCAGCAGTATATGAATAACTAACCTCGTATTGTGGATGGATTATCTCAGTTGTTCTCCTGGTTGAAGTTTAGTCCTTTTACAGCATCCTGCCATCCGATTACATTTGTTCCTGACCACTGAGAACACTCACGTTAACGTTTATCGAGTGGAAAAAAAGTTAGCTTGTTTATATTATGCTAACATAGCTGTGTCGCTAGCGGTCACGTAGCACATCATTATATACCAGCTAGCCAAACTTCAGTAACCCTACAAACGTCACTGCTGTTTAGTTTTCTGTCTTCATTTATGTTGGAAGTTATAGCAGAGCTGTACGTTTGAATTTGTTTCTAAACCCCTGCAGTCAGGACATGCTATATTGTATTTAGATAGAAGCTAGCGAGCTAACTTCCTGCTAACTTCTAACGCCGTTAAATGTCATAAATTCCGTTTTCATGGATGCCTGGATGTTAAACTCAATTGTTACACCTGGTAGAGCAGAACGCTGATCATTTTATTAAAGATGAAAGACTTTAGACAGTGTTTTAACTCTCAGTAATGCCACAGTGATCATTTGATATATGGACCTGCAGCAGAGTTTAGGCCCAGACACGGCTAGTGACGTCAGACTGAACAACCGGATAATCGCTGGATATCGGTGGGGACATGTCCCTTCCGTCCATGCCAAATCTACGCCCTTGCTGCAGGCCATTCTGGAAATAAACAAATTAAGTAACACCTGTAGTTCTGGGCAGGTGACAATCTGTCTAGTGTTAACTGTAATGTAGTAATCTGTAGTGCTCTTTTTAGACGTGATCATGGAGGATGGTGATTCCACACCTACCCGAAGGAATGACCTCTTTGTCCTGGATTTTAGCTTTTAAATTCTCAGTGGTATCAGATGGCTCCACTTCGATATTTATTGACCTTCCAGTTAACGTTTTTACTAGATCAAGCATTTTTGCAGCACTCCTTTCCGACGCTGAGCTGACAGCTTAACGGAAAAGGATCTTCTTCTGCTTCTTCTTCTTCCTTTTCTGCTTCTTCTACTGTTTTTATAGTTGTCATACAACTCTTAGGTGCATTACCGCCACCTTCTAGATTGGCGTATAGATCAGAAACTACTGTACCAACATTATATTCTTTTTAAAATTCAAATTTAATTCACAAATTTAAAAATGTCAACAAAAACTATATCCCCATGAGTTTCTTTGAAATAATTCACTTATCTTTAAATTATTCTTGTTCTTATGAAGATTCCTGACCAATCTTTCTCTCTCATGTGAGTGCTTACTACAATCTAAGAATGTGTGCTCTACTGTTTCTATTTGCATGCATGATCACAATAACTTGTATCATGTTTGTTAATTATTTTAAGCATGCTATTTAGTCCTGTATGACTAAATCTCATCCTTGATATAACATCCTCTAACATCCTCATAACACTCTTTTTATAAACATGAGCCTGTCTGCTTTCATGTTCTAAACATACAGCTGGGTCTAAAGCACTACTACCTTTTCTAAATCCAAACTGATAACATTTAAATTTCTCCCTAGATTCTTAAAAGTAAATTAGTCCATCACTGACAATTTTCCCCAATTTTTTACCCAAGCAAGACTTGAAAGCAATTACTCCATAGCTTCTTCCTAAACTTAACAGATTAGATCCTGAGAAGAGATATTTTACTGTTATTTTATCATTACATTAGAATCATATAATAAGCATTGCATTAAAGCATTTATTGAAGCTATTGACATTACATTAACGTTTGTATTACAGTGATTGTTATAACCTCATGTTAATCTTCTATTTACAGGTGTTGGTATAATCATATAATCTTTCATTGCAGGTGTAACCATGATCATCTTTATACATATTGCCGCTTGGTGCTTATTATGGAGTTGTGCTCACGTCAGTAAGGGTTAAAAGCTACAGTCAGCGGGATGTCTGGCTGATCTATTGAGGGAAGTGACGTAGAGCGTAGAAGGCCGCACATGCTTACAAAACACATATATCATGTTATTTTATGATCCTTTATTTAGATATATCTTTTGTTAACCTTTAAGTAGTGTGTATTGGCAATAATTACTCATTAGTTCATTTATGTATCATCATTAATTGTTACTTCATTAGAGAATTTCTTTAGGCTGTCGGCCTTATGTTACAACTTGTATTACAGATATTGTCATGATTCCATATTAACATTTTCTATTACAGGTGCAGTGATAATTCTTTTGTATATACATGCATTGTATTTTTGTGCTTGCCAATGAGGGGGGCTCGGTCAACTAGTGGAGGGTCGGAAACTTTGTTCGGCGCGAAGTTCGGACAATCTATTGTGTTAAGGATCTTGAGCTATAGAAAGAACATGCTTACAAAACACATATATCATGTTATTCATCATTATCCTTTATTCATTTATTTTCTTTTTATTAAGCTTTGAGTAGTGGCATTTGATTAGAACATTTATTCAACAGATTACAGGTATGGTTTCAGTTAGGTTATTGCACACATGCAGAGTTGGCCTCTGTCCTTATAGACAGAGTGAATGCTGAGGTCGAGGCACACACGCACACACACAAGCAGTAGTTAAACTCATGTGTAGGGGAGAGTTCAAATATTTAAATAACAATCTGCAAAGCCTTGTAGCTGTTTGATTATGCTTGCAGGAGAAACTGTTTGTTCCAGGGGATAAGCAGAGTTAGAAGATTACTGGGAAGGATCTGGCCTCGGGAAGAAGAAGATGTTCTTTTAATGTGTTAAAAGTTGTCAACATTGATTGTATTGTACCTACTTTACGCATGAGGGGGCGTTCCAATACCCTGATTTTCATAAAACTATTGTTGTGTGGTTTTCGGTGAGAGATCTGGTGCTGTCTGCGTACAGCGTCCCATCTCCCACACGTGTGTTCATTAAAATCATCGTTTGACTTGACCCGGCCGGACCAGTGTTGTTATTTTGGTTTTCCTCCTGTATCCATCCCCAATAATTTGAACTCGTGACAATCCTTACCAGCAGTTGTTTTTCCAGATTTGTTTAATGCCTTGTTCCATTCTGATAAAGAAAACTTGATATTAATCACATCCTCACTGTCGTCTTCATCCTGAATTATTTGGATATTTCTCTGTAATGTTTTTTCTCATTCTGTTTTTTCTTTATTGTTAAGGTTTTTTACTTTTGTCACTGATTTTCTAATAATTCAGATTTACTTGTCTATTATAATATTTTCATTATCCATCATTGCTGGGAAATAATAATCTTTTGAATTACCAGACATTTTTTTTAATTGTACACCAAACCCTGTCCAGTGGTGTATTTTTACCCAGTGATTCACAGTATTTTGTCCAATAATCACTCTTACTTTCTTTATGATCCTTCTAACTTGTTTCATTTTGAAACTTGTTCTGTAGTTTAATTGCTAATGTACATTCTTGTGTGCACCATGTTGTTAACTTTTTCTTTTTGTTCCCACTACTTTTAAGAATAGAATATTTGGCTGCATCGACTATGCTTGTACTTATGTCTGAGTTCAGTTCATTTATTGTTTTTTTGAAATCCAGATTTTTTTAAGCTACCCTCACTCAGCACCCTAAATTTATGCTAGTTTGCCTTTTCAAATTTCCACTTACCCACTGGTTTTTTCTGTGTTCTCTCTGTGTCGACTCCTATGCTGATAAAAATTGGATATTAGTCACTACCTACTGTGTTATCGTGGAATACTCTCCAGCTGCTAATACCAGCCAGAGATTTTAAAACCAATGTAAGATCAATTGCTGATCAATTACCCCTTACACTATCCACCCGTGTAACCGATCCAATATTTAAAACTACCAACTCTTCATCCTCAGTTATTTATTCTAATATCCCCGATTACTGTCATCCTGACTCCCCCAGAAAGTGCAATGTGAATTAAAGTTCCCACACAAAACTATAATTCCTCCCCAATGATCCAGCATTAATTCAAGTTTTCCCTTTTTCTAACTGTGGTTATAAAAATGTATTACCTTAATATTTCCTTCATTCGTCCATACTTCTACAACTATGACTTCTAACTCCTCTGTTGTATTGAGTTGTATATAATTAAAGTTTTGTTTTGTGAATGTGGCACATCCTCCTCCATTCCCAATCACTCCATCTTTACGTAAAACAGAGTATCAATGATGGTTTTGTATTTAATGTGGGAATGAATCTTTTAAATTTCTGACCATTTGCTATCAGACTGTGGGCATTCAATTGTTATATTAACATTAGGTAATGTTTTGAGAAGCCCTTTAAGATGACCCTTCCTCATGTCTAAGATCAGCATTGATTTTTTCCCAAGATAAATCTTTCACATTGAAAAACTTTGCAGATGCTTTAACAATGATTGTTATTTTCTCTTTTTTAGTCTTTGCTTGTTCTGAACAGTTGATGATAGATCCCAGAAACTGAATCAATTTGTACAAAGTAATAATGAGGTGGATAATATCTGAAGCTCTCAGCTCACGTGTGTAACTCTCTTGTCTGTTCAGATTTGTTAGTTTCAACTCCTTGTTTCCTTATGACACACCCTTCGTATGCAGCTGTATGGCTTCCTCTACAGTTACAGCATCTTACAGAACTATTCCCACTTTCACTATAGATATGTTCTCTCCCCACATTACCACACCTTATCTTTGTTTTCCTTTGCTAATGTTAGCTGTGTGTCCATATCTCCGACATTTTTAACACCTGATAGGAGGCAGAATGTAAACTCTTAATCTGAAGCTCATTTAGCCTATCATAACTTTATCATGGAGCACTTTATCTTTGAATTACAGTAAAACAGATGTACTGTCCACTTTTTCTCCATGTCTGAAAGCCCGATGTCGTCTTATTCCTGTAATATCTCCTCCTCTAATTACTTTTTTCAATTCAAGATTTTCTCCCACTGGAATCCCTCCTGTTGCTCCTCTTTTCTCTCTAACAACCTTCCTTTCCAGTACACCAAATACCAAATAACTCTCATACTGTATTAAAAGCCAATAATTACAAATGTGGTTTTAGATGATTTTGAAAAGACTGACAGTAGGACCTCATCTGATGTGTAGGGGTAGATTATTCCACATAGGCCACACCAATGTGGCCTATATCGCGTTAAAGCCGGCCAGCTACCAGCTAGTTGTTGAATGGTGTGGATTTGGGCCCAACTCTATAAAGGGGAGAGACAGAGAGGAGGAATCTGGGAAGGGAAAGAGGAAGGAGGTTGTAGGACACAAGTGCAGCAGGTTGAAGCTGGTTGAAATTGTGTCTGTGAAGGTTCTCAGTCATCCAGGTCATCGTAGTCAAAGGAATTTGCAAAGAAAAGCGTCTGGACTTCTTTAAGTTGCTTGAAGATGTTTCACCTCTCATCTCATGGCCCAGGATGTGAGTGGACATTAAGGCGTCTGGGGAGGGAACTCAAGACTGGATTATAGATGGCAGACAGTTGGTGTCGTAAATGTAGAGGTACAGTGTCACCCATGTAGAGGTACATCCCCCGGCTACATAGGGGATGACATCCCCTATGTAGCCGGTGTATCAGAGAAACTCAGGAGAGTTTTCTCCAAGCACGACATCCCAGTGTACTTCAGACCCAGCAACACACTCAGACAGAAACTGGTTCACCCGAAAGACAAAACTCCAAAACACAGACTTAACAACGTGGTGTATGCTGTACAGTGCAGCGAGGAATGCCCAGACCTCTACATTGAAGAGACCAAACAGCCACTTCACAAGCGCATGGCACAACATAGAAGAGCCACCTCCACAGGACAAGACTCAGCAGTCCATCTGCATCTAAAGGACAAAGGTCACTCTTTCGAGGATGCCAATGTTCACATTTTGGACAGAGAGGACAGATGGTTTGAAAGAGGAGTGAAAGAAGCCATCTATGTCCACTGTGAGCAACCATCTTTGAACAGAGGCGGTGGTTTACGACACCAACTGTCTGCCATCTATACTCCAGTTTTGAGTTCCCTCCCCAGACGCCTTAATGCCCACTCACATCCTGGGCCATCTGACCTCAGGAAATCACATGACAGGGTGGGGCCAGGTTTCACAATGAGCTCACCCGAAACCCTGGCTGATTAGGTACCACACCCGCTTTCACACCTTGGCGCATGTGATTAGAGGATCACCAGGGGGTCCTTTGTCCCTCTTTGGGGGGATACTCCCACTGGGTTTAAATCTGGGACTCTCGGCCATTTGACCTTAGAACTGAAGAAGCTTCTCGGATGAGAGGTGAAACGTCTTCAAGCAACTCAAAGAAGTCCAGACGCTTTTCTTTGCAAATTCCTTGGCCTGGTTGAAATTGGATATTCCAGCGAGAGAAAAGAACATTTTAAAGGAAAATAGCTTTAACATGGCCTGGATGATTTTGCTTTTAAAAATAATTTAATTTTACTGAAAGCAGGATTTGTTTTACAGTTTTTCTCGATTGGTTTGGCTCATTTCCTGAAACCGAGATGACATTCTCAAAATAACATGGACAAATCTCCAAACCACCTTGCAATTGTTCACAACAGAATGTCATTTTTCATTGGTTTAATCAAATTGCAAATGCTTTAGTACATGTCTCAAGTGACTCTGTGCTTCTTTTCAAATGATTATGTACAAGTAGCTACAGTTAGCACAATGAGCCCACATTTAGCACATTTTCCAAATAAATAGATCTTGCCGATCTAAACTGATTAGTTGATTTTTCAGTGAAATGGTCACTCACTCCAAAACATATCAGCATGGTTTCATTGTGTAAGTCATCAAATGCACAATTGTCTGTTCAACTGTCAAAATTAGTCAAAGATATAATACCATGAAAGAATATCTTGGAACATTTGATAAAGTTATGACAGTACTTGACAATCAATCAGGTGAAATTAGAACTAACGAAGGAGCAGTTTCCCACATCTCAGATGACCAATCAAACAGGTTGTTCAGATACCTGACAGGTGTTGTCTATGATTATGACTGCTGCCAAAAGTATATAGACAGAGCTTGGCCCGGGGCCAGTTTCATTTGCAGTGTGAACATGGAAGCACCTCGCCAAGTACAACAGCAACTTCCTGCTCGAGGAAGAGGAGGAAGAAGAAGAGGAAGAGGAGGAGTGAGAATGCGTGGAGGAATAGGGGAAGAGGCCGAGGAGCACGGAGGCACCATGATGTCCCAGATGAAATCCGGGCCACCCTTATTGACCACGTTATAAACCATCGCCTCACAATGGCAGAGGCAGGTCGCCGAGTGCAGCCTAATGTGCCTCGGTCTACAGTCTCCTCCATCATCCAAACCTTTCGCAGGGAAAACAGGTACAGAACTATGCTATTGAACTATTCAGTGTTGGTGTGTGTGTAGGCCTAGAGTACTGTAATATCGTCATGTGATGTTATATGATACTATAAAATGACAAAGACAAAAAATGGAGAAAATACTGTGAATAGTATTCCAGTCACTGTGCAGTGCATCACACTTCTAGTACCATAAGACAGCAGTACAATTACACTGGTAACTCATTTTGTAACAAATTTACAGTGTTGACCTTTGACTTGTATGTCTAGGATTGGACGACAGCCTCAAGTGGGTGGCAGAAGAAAACTTCTAAATGAACAACAAGAACGAGAAATATGCAACATGGTCATTGCAAATAATGCCATCACACTGAGACAGATTCATAATGCAATCCTGCTAGACAATGTAATGTTCCAAAATATAAACTCTATCAGCATCTCCACAATAGACCGGTATTGAAGAAACATCAGATGACCATGAAACAGATTTACAGGGTACCATTTGAGAGAAACTCTGACAGAGTGAAAGGGCTGCGGTACCAGTATGTGCATGTAAGTCAACTACTGGTTGTCTATCATTGTAACACTATTACAGTAAGACATGGTTACCACTGTTTTTTTTGTTTTTGCGTTATCCTTTTCACCTTCAGAATCCAGCTTTGTGTGACTAGAGCATTTTGCCTAGAAATTGTCTTCAGTTTTCCACTCCCTGTTTGTACAGTACTTTAGATCCTCCCTGCAGTATCTGTCTCTACTTGACTGATTAGATTTATTTCTATTCTATTGTAGAGAATAATGGCATTAGAAGGCAACGAAACCCCTCACATCCTAGTGTTCGTTGATGAAGCTGGCTTCAACCTGGCCAAAGGTCGAAGGCGTGGTCGTAACATCATTGGCCACCGAGCCACTGTGGATGTCCCAGGCCAGCGAGGAGCAAATATAACAATGTGTGCCGCTATATCAGAAAGAGGTGTGGCCACACACATTCCCAGTTTAGGGCCCTACAATACACAAAAGCTCCTCAATTTTTGGACCACCTTTATACTGATCTGATCCCAGAAAATGAGAGAGGTGTAGAAGGACCTCAGCTACCACATTATGTCATTGTGTGGGATAATGTGAACTTCCACCGCGGCCCACGCATCAGAACCTGGTTCACCACCCATCCCCGGATGCTAATGGAGTTTCTTCCACCTTACTCTCCTTTCCTAAATCCAATTGAGGAGTTTTTTCAGCTTGGAGGTGGAGGGTGTATGAGCATCAGGCTCAAGACCAGAGGGCCCTGCTGCATGCAATGGATGCTGCATGTGAGGACATCACAGGGGATCAATGTAGGGGATGGTTGAGACATTCACGCCGTTTCTTCCTCGCTGCATCGCACGAGAAAATATCCGTTGCGATGTGGATGAGAATTTATGGCCTGACAGAGAGCAGCGTCGATGGCCAGGAGGATGAGGATGGTGGCCAGGAAAGAGAGGGTGACAATGGCGACCACTGAAAATATTACTGTACTATAGTTCTGAAACTTTATTTACAGTATGGTAGGCTAGAGTTTTTTTTGTTTTTTTTGTTTTTTGTTTGTGTTTATAACTGTTCACATTTACAGAATCCTGTATATGTTTTCTTTTCACAGTATGTTCTCTAATGTTAACATTTCTTTTTGTACGAATAAAAATGTTTACAGTTTCCTTGAGTATGAGTGGTTTATTGGAGGCTGATTTTACTGTAAAATCTTTTGGTTTTATTCATAGTGGTATTCTGTTGCTAGACCTGTGCCTCAGTGACAAAACGTCTAAGCATTTTGACTTGCAGTGCTTAAACAATGCCAAAGGTATAATGCATTTTGGGGGCATTGACTATTTATATGGGAAGGATATTTAGTTTTGACACATGGATAAACTCTTTTGGGAGAGATATGAGCTTTTGCAGGGGATCCATGGTGTTGTGCTAAACCATCCAGGTTATTCTGACAAAAGCACTAAATGAATGCACATGTGCCAAGGCAATTGAGAAGGATCTGTGCTATTTTGACTGTACTGACCTTTTATATGGGAAAGGAATCTGCTTTTGAAGCATGGACGAAGAGTTTGGGGAAAGATATTTGATTTTGCTAGTGAGCTATAATGTTGGGCAGCACTGTAAGACTGTTTGGCCAAATGACCTTATGGTTTTGAGAATGTCATCTCGGTTTCAAGAAATGAGCCAAACCAATCGAGAAAAACTGTAATTAGGATTTATGCAGATTTGTTGCTACAAAAGGATGGACTGGAAACTGTTGGTTTGCTGTGCCTGGGTATTAAGTTTAAGGAGGAAAAGCCTACTCTGTAACTCAGAGGTGATCAACTGGAAAAAAAAAATCACTCAAGACCTAAAATGTCATAGCTGTAAGAAAGAATGGAGGAGCTGATATGAACAATATTGTAACAAAGGACATTTACCTACTTCCCCTTAAAGTTACATTTCTTGTAGTTCCTGTTTTTGTTTTTATGTTTTCAGAAAAGTGGCATTGCTTTTTATTTACATTTTACACATGTTTAGCACAATTCATTATTTTTAATTGGAAAGTGGAGTAAATTGTTTATTGAGCATGGGAAATATAAAAATAAACTATAAAGGTGTTTTGTGCTACATAGGAGTCCAAAGCGGCATCAGTAATTATCCATGGCTCACTAACCTGACTCCAGTGGTTTTACTGCACTTATATAAGGATGGTATCAGACTTCTTCTCTGACTCTTGAAATGAGTGTATTTGAAATGTTGAGCTTTAATGTTTGTCACAACTGTGTCCTGGTTCTGAAACCTATGTAGAGAGAGAGGATCTGACTAACCTCAGCATCAGGCCCACAATCTGCACAGCAGACAAGGACGTCTGAGTTCTGCTGATGGTGGTTGAAGCCACTGTAACAACAATAGCTGCCTTAACCATGACATCAAGCGTCTCAGAAATGCGAGATTACCACCCTCCTTCAGGTTCAAGGGGCTGACACCTGTTCCACCTCTGATCAGAGTGTGGATCACAACAAAACATCATCTGTCCTCAGAGTGAGTTGTGCTTTGTGTGTCTGAAGCTCACTATTGAGTGCTTGAAGATGAATCCTTACTTCATCCTCTGCAGTGCCATCCATACCTGTGTGGCATGGAAACTAAGAGGCAGCAGTCACTCTGATTCATCACACATTACACACTCTCATGTTAAACGTTTCCTTTCAGATTTTATTGAAACAGAAGCCAAAAGTTTTACAGGCTGATTTGTTCTTGAACATTAAACAATATTAAATGATATCTGATGTATTTTCTATTAATGTTGTTTAACAAATCCATTTTAACAATAATGTTTCTTAAATTTAACTCTGTTCAACGAATTTCAATCACTAATAATCAAATCATTCAACGATTCCCTTTAAATCACCAGAATGTGCATTTAATGTCTGACTCATTGATACATGTAAGAGAAAAAATCTCCTGCAAAGTTATGGCAAACTCACAACACTAATCCAAATGAAACAGAAAATAAAATAAACATAGGGGTTTTTTTGTTTTACGTTTTTTTAACAATTGTATGGTGTTGGTAAAAAAAAATTGTCAATATGGTCATGAAAATCCAGTAATGTAAAATAAAAATTATTCTGGAAAAGCTGCAGCATCCCTCACAGGTGAATGTCAAAATAAAATCTAGTAGACTGAGATGTGTAAGGGTATTCAACAAACATATACAAAAGACTGTAATTATCATCAGGAGCAACTACACGCTGTGTCAACAAATATCAGACAAGAAATGTTTTCTTTTACAGCTTTGGGATGTTTCTAAATATCTTGAGTCTATAAAGAGTTCAACAAAGTGTATTTTCATATAGAAAGAACTTCAGCTGAAGCCAACTTTTTAAAAATAAAACTGATACAGTGAAATTAGCTGGTTAATATTTTTAGTGTGTAGTGGTATTAAATTCAGGAAAAACAAATAAATAAGAAAAGCAGAAGAAAACATTGTTTTTTTTTTAACTGTCAGTAACCCAAGGACATCCCTGTTGTGTTGTCCTGAATCATTCACTGCATTTATGATTACATCATAAATACATTTACATGAAGTGCGTTAATTTATTTTTAGTTTCCAAACGGGGAAAGTTTAAAGATTTTGAATATCACTCATACTGAATGTATCATTGTCTCTGTGTATTGTGTGATGTCTGCCTAGCTGAACCAGTTTTAAAAAGACAGAGCCGCACCTGATTTACAGAAACTACAAATTAAATCAGTACGCACAAACTGTGTAGTTAGACTTTAAACATATTGCCATCCTCGGTGCTGTAACAAATATATAACCGTCTCTCCGTTCTCTGTCTTGCTGTCTTTAATAGTCAAGATGGGCCTGACACATCAGGAGCAGGTAACTAAATGCAGATTTGTAACAAAAAATCAAACAAAGGTTCCCCGTCATTAGCACTGGGACAGAATCTCTCTAATACTCTTGGGCGATCGTGGCTCAAGAGTTGGGAGTTCGCCTTGTAATCGGAAGGTTACCGGTTCGAGCCCTGGCTCGGACAGTCTCGGTCGTTGTGTCCTTGGGCAAGACACTTCACCCGTTGCCTACTGGTGGTGCTCAGAGGGCCCGGTGGCGCCAGTGTCCGGCAGCCTCGCCTCTGTCAGTGCGCCCCAGGGTGGCTGTGGCTACAACGTAGCTTGCCATCACCTGTGTGTGAATGGGTGAATGACTGGATATGTAAAGCGCTTTGGGGTCCTTAGGGACCATAAAGGCGCTATATAAATACAGGCCATTTACCATAATATAACTGGAGGACAACTTCCACACACTGGTTTTAGTTGGGGATATTTCTTGTTATGCTTACCAGAAAGGATGTTGAACAAACTGTTTGGATCCTTGGGTCACTGAAGTGTTCTTTTGTTGTGTTAATAAAATGTTTCAAAAGACTGAATTCTTCCTCTCCATTTTTTTTCTTTTGTTACACCCCGGCCTAGGGGAAACCAGAGCACAACACAAAAACAAAAACAAACGAAAGATAAAACCCACACTCCCTGCTTCCAAGTAGAGACCAACACTGCCACAGGTTTGTGGTTTCACAACAACTGGATTTTTTATTAACCCCGAAAGGTAGCAAGCATCAGGGTGGGCATGGCCAAAAGAACAAACAAAACGCTCTAGAAATGAAACACAACTAACTTACCTATCACAAGAAATCCAAAAGAAAAATACAGGCTTCTTACCTGTCTCCCTAAACTAAACAGGAGAAAAAAAGTTTTAAAAGAAAAAAGCTCCCCAACCCTACAGCTACCAGATCAATCAGAAACCATCTATTTACACTATTTACAATATATACAAGAAAACCAAGCTCTTCTCATCAGGGAAACTTGGTTACACAAAGCACACAGCTAAACACAAGGTACAGGACTAAACGCGCAGCCTGTTTGGCAGCAGGAACGGGTCCCAGTTTATAGTCAGCCCTATTTAGTCCTCAACCAATGGTCAGCCTCCACCTGGAACTTACATAAGCACAAACAGCAGACAGAACGAACTACTACACCCTCAGGTGTAGCGAGCAAAGACGATACACAAAATCATGACCTGGATCATGGCACTGTACGCTTGTTGCCACTATTGGCACAAAGCTCACTGTTTTTCTGAATAGGACATTGACCTGTTGTTTCAAAATTGCAAAGTCTTTCCATACTTAGGTTTTTGCCAGCTTTGTCACCCATCCCACTGTTTTCATCGGTAGGCAAATCATCTGGACCTCCTCCTCCTCCACAAACCCTAAACACTAATCGGATGACAGACAAGTGATGTATTCCATAGAGACAAAGCTGGGTGTCGTCACCTTCTAGACGCTGATTTGCAAAAATCATCTGTAGATCCTCTGAAACAAACACACACACACAGTGTAAAATTTAACATTTATTCATGTTATTTACCGAGTTAGGGGAAACTGATGGATATTTATTATAATCAAATCAAATTTTGGTTGGTCTCAAAAACTAACATTAAATATACTTTTTAAAAATAGCTATATTTCTAAACAGTTTAGGATATTTTGGACACCTTTTATCCAAATATTGGGTTTGAAATTACAGTTTTTCTCAGTCGCTTTGGTGCGTTTCTCAGAACACCATCAACATTTGCACAGCAGTTAGTGCATTTCCCAAAACAATTAGTGCAAACTGCAAAACCTAGTGGATAGCCTGCAAAAGCACGTCACATGCACAGAATTGATTATCCATACCGCAAAAGCAAGTATCCATGTCAATGAAACTGCCAGTGCCATCAAAATGAAAAGTCTTGACACCATCTGTATGAACAAGATAGTCAAATGGCATTGTCATGTTTCCACTATGACAGTTTATAATTTCAGTGTTTCCCATTGCAAAAACAATTGGTGACACCTGAAAATGCTGACGACAGCACTATGGCCTACCTGTACAGCCATCTGAAATGTGCAGTGAAGTCACTGTAGATGTTATGGGAGTCTTGGGAGTAACTGAGACACTGAATACGTACGTTTCACATTTCCATTGTGTAGAAGTGTTTGTAATCCTACAGAATTGTGCAAAAGAAAAATATGCTACAGTCACTTGTTCACTGTAGAATACATGTAAACATAAAATCACCCATTTGGTAGAGCTGTGCACTAATGTGAACAATAAACAGCACATGTAACAGTACAGTAAATCATTCTGGCACATCCAGACGTTCCTGTCTGTCTGGCCACATATTTTCATCTACATCACAACAGATGTTATCCCTCGCAATGCAGCAAGGAAAGTATCTCCTGGAGTGGCGAATCCATCCTCTGCAGGACTCTGCTGTGATGTCATCACAAGCTTTTGTAGATTCAGTATGCACCTCATGCCAATCCTGTCTGTTGGTTTACATTATATATATACTTGTAGAGTAGGGGATACTGTAACGCGATTCACCTATGACTGGGTAGAAGAGGCTTTTCATTGGTTGCAAGTAAGAGTAACACACACCAATTTTCATTAGTGTGAGATAAGGTTCACCTGAGAAAAGTAATTTATGGAGATTTTCATGGAAACTCCTTAAAAATAGGGTTTTCAAAATGGATGTACAAATTGTTTGACAAGATGTTCAACAATTTTGAGTGCACTGACACAAGCAATGACATGAAGACTATTAGTTGTATGGACAATGACTATTCAGCCGGTACAAGTATAAATAATTGTGACATTCATGATAGAAGCAAGGAGATAGTGATGAATAGCAAGTCAAAAGTGACCATTCTTTAGATATTTGTACTTACTCAACTGCTTCATGTCCAAAGGCATTTGCCTTTGTACGAAATGAACATGTATCCTTTACTCTTTTACTTTTAATAGAGTATGTATAGTACTTATAGTTTACCTTTATTTATAGTTTATGGTTATGTTTAGTAATTTGGATGGTCCTTTATTCATTAAATGGGAAATTAGATGGTGGAATAGCAAGAATTTTGTTTGTTTGCAAATTCCAGTTTAAATACAATAAAAAATGCATCACTGGCATGTAGTTGTTTAGGACTCTGAAGTTGAGTCTTAAGGACACTGCCACTTTCAGACACTGACTTTTTTTGTCCTTGTGCGCTCGTCTTACAGCTAGCTGTGTGTGGAGACCTGTTCTATTTGTCTACCTCAGAGGATGACCCATTGTGATGGAAATAAATCTGCACCTTGTTATTAAGGTTTGAAAGAAGTGTTGCTGATTTTTTTCAGAAACTTATTAAACAACCTTTCACTTATAATTTATTGATAACAAACTATAAATATCTAACTTTACTGTTTCGACCAGGGAAATAATGTTATCTAAAAACTTAATCTCTACATCTTTCTTTTTTTTAACCAAGAACTGTGTTCTTCTAATAATATTCTTAGCAGGCAATTTTACATGTTGATCCAAACATGCTGCATAATGTACTTTACATTTTCAAAGCTTATTTTACTTTTTCTGTATTTACATGAAACACGGTGAATTGTAATGAAGAAGTCTGGCTGCTTATGAAGAAATGTTGAGAAATATGCTTGGTGTAAGAATTTTAAATGATTGCAACATGTGGCCCTATTTGTCTTAACATCATATCTAGGAAATGTCGGCACAATTTTTTCCTTCAGATCCTTCACGGTCAGCCTGTTAAACTCTGCAGAGGTGCTGCAGAGTTTAACAGGTTGAAGGTCAATCACCTTCATCTCGCCTTCAACTCCAAAAACCTTGACCGGATAAATCTTCTCCATTTGATTCTGTATTGTGGGAAGCTTGCTGCACTCCTTCTGCTGAGGATATTGGTAATGACAGGCACCTAAAAATGATAACAAATAAAAAAAGAAGAAGAAAAAACACTGATCACAATATTATGAAGTAGACAAAGAGAATGATAACACTTCCTATGTTACTTTCAGTAAACCACAGACATCCGCAGTTTGAGTGTCAGTGATACTGAATATGTGACTGGTTCTTTACATCATATAAATAAAATTGTTTAAAACAAGAAAGTAAAAGGCTGTGCTAATAATTTGTACAAAGGTTTTCTTTCATTCTCACTAGATCTCAGGTATAAAATTAGATTGCAAATTCAGCAAACCATTGAGGCACTTGAGTTGTTGAAATGATTTAAAAATGTTAGATAAGATTTCCATACTTTTTTTGACAGTCTTGTCTCCCATTTCACCACCTTCTTCAGGTAACTCTCCACCTCTCTGCCTTAGAATTAGGTTTAGTATGGACTGGTGTTGGATTCCACAGTCACTGAGACAGAGATGAACCTTCAGCTGCAATTGCGTGACTCTGTGCATGCTTTTTCAAATACAGACATCACACAGCGTGCAGTGCAGCAGTTTACCAGATTGGGAACTAAGCTCATTGGGATTGAGATTACTAAAATGGCTATCATAGGAGATCTATTGTTTGCAGTAAGGCTTTAAGACTTTTTTTTAAATCTATCTATCTACTCAGATCTTGTCTGAGGTCAAAGTTCAATGTTGTGCAAGACAAACCACCATCTTGCTCTTTGTGGAGATAAGAATGCGGGTGCAGATGTAAATGGGAGCTAGATGTGTTTTGTACCCTGACAAAAAACATGGCAGAAAAGTAGTGATAGCCAAATGAAGCTTTCTGAAGCATTGAAACTTGTATTGAAAAATGATTCTTACTCGAAGCTTTTCAACACAGTCCTCTTTACTGACATTTGGTCAAAAATATGATGAGAAGCTTGAATCTACAAATTAACCTCCTAAGACCTGAACTCTTTCATGGCATGTATTTTTAATTTCTCTTTGCTATTTGGGCTGATTAGGACCTGATGAATGTAAAATAAATAAATAAATAAATAAATAAATAATAATAATAATGCAGGTTTTTTTTGGTTTTGTTTTTTTATTACCTGACTTTTGTTTTTGAGAAAAATGAGATCCACTTATTAGGACATTCCTTTTAAATTTTGATAGAACAGTGGCAGTATAATGTCCTCGTAAGTGGAAATCAGGCCCTTGTCGAGCAAAATTTAGTATTGTGGTCTAGACAACCCAAAATGTGATGTCCACATATCTGGACGCCAGGTCTTAGGAGGTTAAAATGAACTGCTTCCTTATGATTGCCAACTAACTCTACAGAGCTGAGTGGACAGCTTCACCTTAATATGTTGTAGCCTCTTCTTACTCCTACCGTGTAATATACTGACGATTTGTCACGTCCTGAGGCGTTCCTCGGGAGCGCAAAAGGTAAACTTCCACATTCCTATGATCCACGCCAGGTTGTAGATGGAATCCAATAGATTGGGCTAGCCCGTGGTGCTTTGAACACATATTTTTCTGGGTGAAATTTTTGTTATGTGTCATGCGCCGAGGCGCGCGTGCACAAAAGGATCCAGAAGCAGACTCAAGTGCTAGCAGGAGAAAACACTTTATTATAAATAACGAAAGGCGACCCGGGAAAACCAGAGGAGCAAACAAGGAACAGGAAAACCCGGGGAAACAAATGACGCGGGGAAGCCGAAATCGGGACCGTGGGAGGCTGCAACAGAAAGGGGAGAAAATTACTAGTGAGCCGGGAAGCAGGGGAACACAGCAAGACAGAATTAGAGTAGGCTAGTTGCTTACGATCGGAGTGGGACCGTGGGGCTCGGAAGGGAAGTGTGAAAGTCCGTGAGAAGGGAATCCGTGGAGTTAGTGACGAGCCCAGATGATGCACCGGGTGATCCAATCGAGCAGGAGGACAGGCAGGTGGCAGACACTGGACGCCGGATTGAAATCTTAAACACAAGAAGGCAGATTTAACGTAGTTCAAATAAAACATTAGCGCAACGCTTTCGCGGGAGACTAGTTACCACAGAGAGGCGATTAACGGACTGGCGTGGAGCATCCGTCAGCGCAGGGTTAATGGTGTGTATGTTCACACCGAACGCGATAGACGCGAGCGAAAACGCCCCAGACGCCCCTAATTTGACGCGTGCACATTTGCACCTCGACGCCTGTCCAACACAAATCAATCGCGCCTCAAAATTGCATATTTTGACACGCGTGAACCGGAAATGTGGGAGGAATGTGGAATGAGTGGTCCCTCATGTATTGCAGCACATGAACAGTAGTCGCAGTTCCACAGTGCAAACCTTTGTCGATTTTCGAACGTAAAAGTATTATTATGCCACGCTTTTTCTCCATCTGCGTCGCCACTTTTGTGCGCCTTTTCCCCTCGCGGTGCAGGTGTGTATTTCCGAATGAGGGTCATAGTCATGGGTGTTGTTGTGCTGTTGTTTCTATTGGACGTGATGGTTATCAAAACCAAACATGATACGTTTGGCAAGCGCAGGAGACACAGCATGGAGGAGATTTGTCAATCGGGCTGCAGAATGCAATGCGCATTGTTGAAAGCTGTTCGGTGTGATAAAAAAGAATCAGCGAAAAGGCGAGGCAGTGACGGATGAACAGCGGGACCACTGTATACTGTTTATTAATAAACAAAATATATTCCCCTTTGACCTAGGTCAGAGCCACGTCACCAGGCTCCTGATTGGTTGTCGCGGCGCGATTTGATGCTGGAGTTCAGATTTTCCAACTCGAGCGGTTGGCGCGATACGCGCGTATGCACAAAATGCAACACAAAAACTGACGCACGTGGTTTTATTTGCAAGTCAAACGCGCCAGAAATAATAATAATAATAATAATAATAATAACAATAATAATAACAATAATAATAATAATAATAATAATAATAATGATAATAATAATAAAATACATAATAATACAATAAACACAAACACTGGGTCAGTAACCCAGTGCTCTGACACAGTATTTTTGTGCTGTAAGGCCCCTGCCTCCACGTGATTTGTAATTACACAGGCGACAGGTATGTTTATATATAATATACAATAACCTATATAATGAGAGCTACAGTGTATTGTCTTTCTTATTTGCATTTTAGACCTGGGGGTAGAATTACTTATGATCTGTTTTTTATTTATGAAGAAGGTGTGGTGGCAGATTTCTTTTCTCATGTATTAATCGCACATTTTAGCCATATCACTTTAGTATAGTAAGAGCACTCCAGTCACCAGTTTGTATGCATGTGGAATGTGATCACAAGTGGGGCCCAAGTTTTATTGCACCTTCACAGCAGACTCATTTTCCTTTTGAGGGCTCTGGACATCCTGTTGTAAAGGAGGTGACGGTTGGTTGGAGCTTTTCTTAGACTGAGCAGTTAAGGATCTGCTAATAATTGAGCTGCTGTGGAATGTTCTTTGTTTAAGAGTGTCTGTGTCTGCGTATACAGGGCGGTGGCCACAATTCAGAGATGGTCCTAGTGTTTCACTGGGATGCTCTCTCCACATTGCAATGTGTTTATTAAACCCACTTCAAATCAAGCTCACTGGGTGTGTTGCAGATTATTGTTAAATTTTCCACAACAATTGATAACATCCTCTCTTCCTCGCTGTCTCTTATTCTGTCGCACATTGATTTGCTATCATCACCACAACACACCACAAATCCTGCAAATCCTGAAGTAAATCATCCTGCAAATGATTTACTTCAGTGTGTATGTCACACACTGAAGTAGCTTCCGCGCTAATCACCCACCTAGCAGCGCATTATGAGCAGAAAAAGCGTGTGAGTTAAAACAGAAGTCTTTTTTTCCAAGTCCGGTGAAAAGTCACAAAGAAACTGAAACTTCATTTAGAGCTGCAAACCTTTGGATAACGGACAGAAAGTCTATTCTGATGAGGTTTTGAAAGAATGAGAATCAGAAAAGGGCTTATTGCCAAATGTTGAGCAGGTTTACAACATTAGGAAATTGCTGCTGTACTAGGTGCGAAACATACTATAAGACAAACACTTAAATGAACATAAAATAAAAATTAAAAGTGCTGAGCAGATTGATATATCCATGAATGCAGGTGATGATAATTGCAAACACTGTTAAAAAATGAGAAGAATGGCCTGGACTTTAAGGTGAAATCAAGGAGTTTGTGCAAACCAAACAAGAAGACATCCCACTGCTCCAGGACACTGAGTGGATACTTGACCTTGCATTTTTAAGATTCAAGATTTATTTATTGTCATTATGTTGTTAGAACACAACAAAAGTTATACACTTATGTCTTACAATTGAAGCTCAAACATTTGTGCAGAGAGATTTCTTTCACTAACCATAATAGCATTTCTTTATCATGTAGAAAAACTGTGATATATTATTTAAATTACGCTTCTTTTTTCTTATAATAACATATGTCAGGGCTTGAATGTGAGTTAAACGTCTTTACACTGACAGAAGGGGGAGCGTCACCGGTCTGGCCCACTTAAAATTAAAGTTTGCTGTATGTGGCCCAGGATGTAAAGTGAGTTTGACATCCCAGAAATTGAGGATAACCAGACATGTACCAACAAACATTCAGATGGTAGGGTCAGAGTTTGGCATAAACAACATGAAAGCATGGATCCATCCTGCCGTATATCAATGGTTAGAGCTGGTGGTGGCGTACAGTGTACCCATCCTCTGATGACGGCTTCCAGCAGGATAAGTCACTATGTTACAAAGCTCAAATAATCTCAAACTGTTTCCTTTAACATTAAAATGAGTTCAGTGTACTCAAATGACCTCCACAGTCACCAGATGTCAGTCCAAAGGATCAACTTTAAGATGTGGTGGAACAGCAGAGTCATGAATGTGCGGCAGACACATCTGCAACAGCTGTGTGACGCTATCATGTCTACCTCCTCTCGTTTGTTCTGTTTTCTCTCTCTGTGCAGTAGAGTTACTGGACAGTGTTATGTAGCATGCTTTAAACAAAGCTGGTCTAAGTAAAGTTGAGCTGGTATTAATAAAGCCACGTTATAAAGACGATACTTTTATGGTTGGTAGTACTGGTGACTGTCAGGCAGCTGAAAAGGGGAATAATGGTAAATGCACTGATTCTTATATAGCGCTTTTCTACTCTCCCGGAGTACTCAAATTGCTCTATACAACATGCCTCATTCACCAATTCACACCCTACAACCATACAAGCACTTCTAAACTCAAGTGACAAAAACCTTCACACACATTCACAGTCCGATGAACGCATCGGAGGGCAATTTGGGGTTAGTATCTTGCCCAAGGACTGGGGGAGCCAGGAATCAAACCACCAACCTTCCGATCAGCAGCTGATCCCCTCTACGACCTGAGCCACAGCCACTCCTATAATGTTGATGCGCCGGCTGTTCAAATGTAAGACAAACTTTCAATTTAAGACTCCTTTATTTGTTAGAAAAAATCCTTAAAATCCATCCAGAAAGTGAACAGGTAACATAAAAATCACTGCTACTATTAACAACATCACGTGACCCAAAGCTACGCCTATCCACAACAGGTAGTACAGGTTTCTTTTGTAATGTGCTATCATTGTAAATGTGCTATGAGTAAAATAACCCACTTGTTTTTCCACTGCTACTTAAAACGTCTCATTTTCGAAACCTTGAATTCATTCAAATTTAAATTGCAAACCAAAGCACAGCCGTGGGATGAGTCCACAGCAACTGTCTGTGTTTCGAGTGTTATTAAACTATGCTTCCGCCTCTCAGGCGTGCTTACCCGTTTTCAGACGTGATTTTAAAACAGCAGCAACAATAAAACAATCACTGCTTCAGTATAAAGTACCAAACGTACAGACACTATAACCCGTAAGTCCAGACAGCACTAATGATGATGTTTTCTAACAGTGAGTAGTAAAAAGGGAGGGTAAACAGGAGAGTACTCACCGTGCAGCCTATCTGATTTACCGACATCAGCAAACTTTAACTTTCGATACCGGAGAGAGGCTGAACAAGGAAGTGTGACAGAGAGGAGGGATACACACAGGTACACAGGAGCTCACAGCTGGAAGTACACACAGACCCTGAAGACTCGTGATTCCTGGCAAATTTAAGATTTATTTTAATACTTAAATGTGTGGCTGTCCTACTTCTGGCTGAGCATTAAAATAAAAGCGGAAGTCCTAAAAACTGCGAAAGCTGTGCCAACAAGGTAAGACATAACATTTCTCCCTTTATTAAAACGGCTGTTAATATCTTTAATTTATCCACTTAAATAACTACGAAGCCTCCTTCAAGTTTAATTTTATCTTCTTTTAAAATATTACATGGAATGATCTGGACGTGTCTAATGTGCCTGTATTAATTCAGCTCCATATTATTATGTGAAGTTGCACTGGGTTGGGATTGGTTGTGTGTGTGTGTGTGTGTGTGTGTGTGTCACATTTTTGGTGAGCCAATGGCTGTAATGGGGTTGGACTAGTTAGAGGCAAATGTACTTGATTGCACTGATACACTGGTCTACTTATAGCCCACACTACAAACACTGCTGTGTCATTTTGTCTCTCTGTGCAGGCCAGGGCCTATTATATGCCACAGCATATAGTTGCAGAGTTGCAGAGGCTGGAGTGACCACTGGCTATCTATTTGCAGGGTTGTGGGTCTCAGAGGACAACTGCTAACCCTGTTGAAGTCAACACATGGAGTGCAACAAATTCAAGATTTGTCAAAAATGACTTTTTAAAAGCAACAACCAAAGTTGAACAATTAAGTTTAGGTAAACAAGTATAATTCATGACTTTTATTTAATGGCCTTCTTGTCCAAATTTGGGGGATTTGTTCATGGAGATTAAGAAATACTGACACCTCCTGACTAGAAGCACTAAATTTAGAAAAAGAATGAAGAAAAAACAAAAACAAACAATCATTAGTGACAATGGGGGGGAATGCAAAGAGCAGGACACACTTTTTTGTAACTGTCAGTAACCCAAGGACATTTTCCTTTTTGCTGAGTTGAATCATTTACTGACTGAACATGATGTCATGACATGAAGTAGTGTCCATGTAGTGTTTAAAGAGTTTGAGTGCCACTGATACCAAATGTTTCACTGGCTCTTTATTATGTGGCAGAGCAACAGCTGATTTATACAAACTACTAAACAAAATAAATCATAAAGACAAAATCTGTGGAAATGGGATTTTAAAGCACCATCATCTTTAGTTCAATGGGGTGAATAGAAAACATTCTCTCAGTTATGTGCCTTTGAAAGCTTTCTTCCCATCCAGCTTCAGTGCTGAGAATCTCTCTGATATGACGGGGGTGGGGGGAGGGTCCTCTGGGCACTCGGGCTACTGACAAGTTGTTCTGTGGTGTTTTTGAAAGGATTTACATGTCAGCTAGGTTTTCCATACTTTGGGTTTTGGGATTCTTGGGTCTTCCCTCAACACCTTGTTCATGTTGCTTTCCCCCTGTAAGCTTTAAAACTATCCATAGGATGGACCCCTGTTGAATTCCATAATGTGTGAAAGTGCAACTGTCCAACAGCTCATTTCCTTCAAAAATAATCCCTTGTTGATCTGAAACACACACAGACAATAAAAGTAAATAATACACACAGACTGCCAAGCAAGACTGAGCATTTCTGCAAAACAAATGAAAAGACTCAAGCATCATTTATCATTTAGAATTATTTTAAAAAAAAATCAACCTCCAGAGAGGTCACGTGATGTACCGACTTGAACAGATGTGAAAATATCAGCTCTTAATTGTCACGGTCCTGGGTCGGTGACCCAGTGTTTTTAGTTTCTTGTGTATGAGTTTTTTGTATTATGATCTTAGTTCCCTTTGTTCCCCCAGCTTATTCTTTAGTCCAGTGTCTTAGTTTGGCTTTCTTGTATTCTCTTTAGTTCTCTGAGTATTTAGTAGCTGCCCTCTGTGTCTCTTTGTTGTTGTTCTCTGTGTTTCTTAGTTGCTCTGTCTCCCCTAGTCTAGTTCGTGCCTGTGCTACTTCCTGTTTTACTTTGAAGGTCCATGTCTCATGTGAGTGTTTCCTACTTTGCTCCCTCGTCTCGTCAGTTCTGATTTCTCCCAGCTGTGCTCCCCTTCTGTGTCTCATTCCCCTCGTTATTTCCCAGTGTATTTAAGCCCTGTGTTTCTCTGTGTCAGTGTCGCGATCTCCCTCATGCTGTGTGTTTCTACCTGTGGCTCCCTATGTGGGTTTTGTTAGATTTTTCTCAGTTTAGGTTTTTGTAGATGTTCTTGGTTCAGCAATAAAGGCTGCCATTTTGAGTTCAGTCCTGTCTCCAGTGAGTTTGCGTTTGGGTCCTATTCCTGCTTGCACACAGCCGAATCATGACATTAATAAATTCCTGCACACTTTTGTCATTCAGCCATTCGTCTGCCAGGAGAAAACTCCTTTGGGTAAAATTAGGTTGCTTAAATCTTAGCCAGGATCAGGAAGATGCCCAGACCTCCCTCTCCCAGCCACGGGCTGATACACATGAAACATAAAACAAAGCGAGAAACAAACTTGAGTAATAACTAAACTGAAAGCTATGACTTAACAAAGAAAACTATGAATAAACTACAAATTAGCTTGAAGATGCCACAGGGGAGAGTGAAACTAAAACAATGAACACAGAACACAAGACTTCTTTAAAAATAAAACAGGAAACATGGAGACTTAGAAATGACATCACAAGCTTAAGAGACCTGGAACACATGACAGACTAGACAAGAAACCAAACACAGAAACCAGGGAGGCAGATGATAAATAATGGCTAACCTTAACGTCCACTAAACATAAATAAGAATAACACACAAAGTTATAATCATCAACCTAACACGAAAAGCTCAAAAAATACAGTATAAAACTCAAAACTCTGGATCAGAGACCCAGTCTCTGACATGCTTATTTAATAACAGGCTTTACAATCATTTTAAGCTTGATCCTAGTCTGATCGGCTGGGTCACAGACTTTTCGACTAACAGGTCGAAAATTCTGTGAGAGTGAATAGTGTACTTTCTGATGTGGTCTCCTCTTCTACCAGATCTCCCCAGGTTGGCTGCCACTCACCCCTTCTGTTCATTCTGTATATGAATGAGTGTCGCAGTAATTTCACAAACAGACACAACCTGAAGTTTGCTGATGACCCAGTGATCGTTAGTCTTCTTGTGGGGGACGCATCAGGCTACAGGCAGGTTGTGGAAGATTTTGTGACGTGGTGTGATGAGTCCTTCCTTTCATTAATTCATCCATCCAGCCACCCATCCATCCATTCGCTTCCGCTTATCCTTTTCAAGGTCACAGGGAGCGCTGGAGCCTATCCCAGCTGTCATAGGGCGAGAGGCAGGGTACATCCCGGACAGGTCGTCAGTCTGTCGCAGGGCTAACACATAGACAGGGATTGTGGGGAGTTATAAGTATTTAGGTACTTGACCATAAACTGTGTTTTGAACCTCATGCTGATGCCACTACTAAGCAAAGACTGTTCTTTTTAAGGAAAATGTTCTTTTTAAGGAAAATGAGATCTTTTAATGTCTCATCTGAGATGTTGTCCTTTTTTTTACAGAAGTTTTATTGAATCTGTTATATCTTTCTGTATCGTTGCCTGGTTTGGTAACATGACTGTGAAGAACAAGAATCGGCTGGGACTTTTGGTAAAAACTGCCAGCAAAATCTCAGGGCGTTGACAAGACGGACTTTGGACATTTAGAACAAAAATGTGCTTAGAAAGGTTCATTCAATTGTTATTTGTTTTAGCCACCCACTTCACAGTGAGTCTGACTTGTTGCCCTCTTGCCATTGTTTTAAAGTACTTTGAGGAAAACCAAAAGACTCCAGGTTTCTTTTATCCCTACTGCAGCCCATCTTCTTGATGGCAAATAACTGTCTTGTAGCTTTTTTTATTATTGCTATTATTATCATTATTATTAATATTATTGTTGTTGTTGTTGTTGTTTACTCTTATTGTTCCCTTGCTGCTAAACTAATTTCCCCTTGTGGGACAATAAAGTATTTGAATCAAATCAAATCGAACTGAACGGAAATGCTCAGGTCAGTGCATCTGTACACTGACTGAGATAATAATTGTATAAATGAGTTCATGCTTTGGTTTGATATTTCAACAGATAATAAATTCAACTATGAATTTAATTGTTATCTTTGTAACTTTAGTTTGTGAAATGTAAAGGTGTTTAGTTTAACAACAAAGAGAGTCATTTCCTGTGTTTGGGTGTCAACCAAAGTAAAATATAGAATTTAACCACAAGGTGTGAACTCTATGCTGAGATAAAATGAGCCTTTTCACTATAGTACTGCATGATAATGTTTGAGCTAACAGTCAAATAAAATCTACATGTTTGTACGCAGCCTGATGGAAGACTTTTATTTGTGATTCTTAATTTTTAATTCTGATAAATCATCATGTGGCAGGGTGTGATTGGTGGTTTGGCTGCAGGGGAGGAGTGCAGCAGCGGGTTCAGGTTGTGGTGTCAGGGTAGGCCTGTCTTCGCAGACAGTGAGCATCATCTAATTATGGCTTCTGTACTTCAGTGACGGCCGGGGATGGGACATCTGATCAGAGCTGCTGGAGCTTGCAGCAGAGATCACAGAGTACAGAGAACCAAGAGCAGAACACTGAGCACTGCAAAGTCCAGAAGTGCAAAAGTGCAACACATAAAATACAAGTTTGCACAAGCATCTGGGCCTTGCCGTGTCCTTTTTGTCTACAAATCAAAAGGAAAACTAAACTAATTAAAAACACTTTACTGAAAATACACGCACCAAAGTAGAAAAGCTAGAAGTGATTACACTTATGACTGATGATAAGTTAAAAAAAAACCTGTGACCACTGAAAGAGATATAAAAATACATCTGTGATTTATATGATTCCATCTACAAAAAATGTTTAGAAAACTAGTTGTGATAAACTGAATTATTTCAGTTTTATACCTGTGTCTGACTGTCTGTCTGCATCATGACTCTATAAGGAAAATAATTTCTATAATGACTAAAAAATCTCATTGTCAGACTGCAGAAAGATGGGAAAGTATACAAGAAGAACTTTGACGAACTATAGGTTAGGTTATAAAAATACAGCAGTAATCAAGACGTATAAAATAACTTCTGTTATTGATAATAAGAGCTTTCCTTAAGATAATGCAATTTAAGGTTGACATAGCACTGAAACAGAGGCAAACAGTCTTCAGACTCTCACTGTAAAAATGTGATGGCAAGGGGCTGAGTATGATACATGTTGGGGAGATGACATTTATGCGACTGTTGATATATATTAAGACACTGGCTGATAGATTGACTCCCAGTGAGACCTGCAGGAAAAGAGGAATACTGCAACATGATAATGATGCACAGGAAGCTGCAAAAATCACTTGAGAATGTTTACAGAATAAAGTAATGAAAATTATGGCCTGTTTCCATACATGAAGCAACAGGACACGTTATTTATATTATAGAGGAAGGTAAGACATCACAAGAAACAAGCTTCTCTGTGTGCAATGGACAGGAAATGTAAAAATGTCACCTAACTGCTGTGGTCAAAGCTACTTTGCTAGCTGTTTGAGGTTGTAAGAGGGGTAAAAGAGAGGGAAGCACAGAGAGACCAATCAGAAGAAGAGGGTGTAGAAAAACTCTATACACAACACAGCTTCTTTTTTTCTGCAGTAAAACTGTTTGAGATCATATGTGGATCAGAGTGCAGCAGGCTGGATGTGACGAT
Source organism: Oreochromis aureus (assembly GCF_013358895.1). NCBI lineage: Eukaryota > Metazoa > Chordata > Actinopteri > Cichliformes > Cichlidae > Oreochromis > Oreochromis aureus. The sequence goes on from NC_052944.1 coordinate 24,476,569, forward strand.
GGGGCACTCTTTGCTCTGCATGATGGGCTTTTTCTGTAAGTACACGTCTGACATTGTTTGAATGGCAGCGATTAATGAAAATGTTTCTGATCTGTGAGAATTACAGTGTGTCACTGCTTTAACCTGTTTACCTGAGAGCTGGAACAAAGCAGACTTGTGTTTGTTGAGATTCTTCTAAGAAAGATTTTTGATACATTGCACCTCTTTGCATCTGTTATAGCTAAACACTATGTTAACATTGTTTTAATTATATTTTTTAGAGCCTGTTTGACAGAGAGCAGTACAGAAATTTCTTGATTATTCTTCCACCGAAAGTGTATTTTTAAAAATGCTTTATATTGATTTTGTCAGTTGTATAACGTCTGACAAGGTTTTACACATTATTTTAGTGCTTGGTACAGCCGTCTATGGAAATGCTGAAGGTAAGAAATTGTTTTTTTTTCTTTAAATTCACACACAGTACATGTAGCTTTTATCTCCAATAATTAAAGTTGGGAAGTAACAAAGTACAAATACTTCATTACTTATTGTACTTAAGTACAATTTTCAGGTGTCTGTTCGTTAATTGAGTATTTATTGTTCTAACAACTTTTTACTTTTGCTCCCTACATTTTTACACAAATGTCTGTACTTTCTACTCACATTTTCAAAATGGGCTCGCTGATAGGTTTGTCTAGCACAGACCTATTGCTGGAACGACCAAGACCATTCTACTATAATGGCAAAAACAAGACGCAAGTTACCAGAGCTCTTTGTATGATCTCGTGCACGAGGGAGATGCCTGAGACGAGCGCTGTTCCTGACGCTCGAACCCCAGTCACTCTCAGTCAGCTCCCCTGTAGCACTGCTCATTATTGTGGTTACATGAATATGCATAGGTTCATTAACATATGACATCATACACAGGCATACATGTGAACAAAGAGTACCTTGTCTGTGTGTAGGTGTGTGTGTGTGTGTGTGTGTGTGTTTTTTTTGTGTGTGTATCAAGATATGGCCCTGTGAACGCCTCCTTAAAAAGCCAGTACCAGGAGTCCAGTGGTCCACCAAAACAAAGGGCTATACTAAAACAGATACAGAGTAGGTGTCCTCCTATTAGTGATGGGTCGTTCGCAAACGAAACGGCTCTTAGAGCCGGATCTTTGACGTGAACAACGTGAGCCGACTCCTTATTGGGAGCCGTGGGTTGTTTTTTTTTTTTCTTTCTCTCACCCTCCTCTCGCACTTTTTTTCCGCTTCACTCCGCACGCGAGCCTTGTGCTTTGCGCTGGAAAGAGGGGGGAGGGGCGGTAGTTACACTCGCAGTAGCACAGAAACAGAGCGGGAGGGAGAGAGAGAGAAACAGAGCCAGGGACAACAACGTCACATTAGAAAGGTATAGTAATCATCCACAACTATTTTCAGTTGCAGATGATAAAGGATTCAGAAAGTTTATTCATGCAGGCCCATATGACAGAGAATATGCATCTTCTTTTTGTTTTCATATTTTAATTTATATTTAATTGTGTTGTGGTTTGCAATGTTTTGTGTTGTTTCACTTTAAATTTGTTTAAAAGGAAAAAGCTGAAAATTTAAATTGTTAAAAATTGAAATGTGAATAGTTGGTTTTTGAATTATATGATTTATTTATTACATTTTATGTGGAGTGAATAAATAAAGTATATTTATGGTGGCCCCTAGAGACAAAGTACGTACAAACTCCAAAACACGTACGAACTCCAAAACACGTAAAAACTCAGAAGGACGAACAAAGCCCGAAGCACGTACAAAAGACAACAGAAGTGTTCATAATTTTATATTATTGTTAATAATAAATTAATTAAAGCAACAAAACAACCTGAAGATCCGTTTCGGAGCCGAAAGAGCCGGTTCTCTAAAAAGAGCCGGAAATTCCATCACTACCTCCTATACCATAAATCAGTAAGAGAAGGTGCAATTGATTATATACCTCTAAGCATATATGATTATATGTTTCTAAGCATAAATGACAATCCAACAATATAAACCTAACACTCGCTACTTTAGTTTTAACCTGTAGGCCTTCACACATCAAACTGATTTAAGTTTAAACAATCAAAAATGAAAAGCAGTCCTGGTTTGTGTGTTAATCACCAGGTGATGCTCAACAGAAAGAGGGAAAACTGTGTAACACAGTCAGGGGTGCAGATTTCCACATTTGCAGTTGCAGTACTTCACCATCTAGCGAGCCATACAGAACACTGAGCCATTCCAACTGATTTTAGGGTTGCCTACCTGCTTAATCCCACTTTTCCTCATTTTCCAGTTTAGAGGCAAAGTTACCCTCTACAATGTAGGTAACAGAAAATAAAGATATTTTTTGTTTTCATTCTTTTTCTCTGCTCATCTTCTATCTAGCTGATTCTAGCTGAGTACATTTATTAGAATTAATATTTAGACTGAAATAAAGTTTGTATTCCTATCTACTAATATAATTTTATTATGACATTTAATATAGCACAAGGTTTGATTGATTGATTGAATCTTTATTTTGAACATGTTGAAAAAGTACAACAACATAGAATTAAAAGAGACAAATAAACAAACCAAAACAAAAGGAAAACAAGCAACCACAACTACAAATAACTTTCATGTTCAAAAAGGAGCAGGAAGAAGCATAAGCTTATTTAATCCCACCCCTTTTCCACTATCTAGTAATCAACAGACTACAGAAATACCTCCTTGCAATTACATTATATGTTATGTGTATTTTTTTTTATTATTATTATTAACCACTGAAGCGAGATCGATCAACTGTAGACCAGACAACAAACGACGGAGGCACCAGACGAATGCAATCAAACGATGAGTTTATTAACACAGGAGAGGCAACATCTGCATATGTCGTTCTCTGACAAAAATTCATCAAAAACTGGTTTTATACCATAGAACATTAACGCCCACACATATACGTCAATACAAGTCAAAAATACATAGTTGACAGACATGAGCGCATCTTATACATTTTAATAACTATAAACAGTCATATAACTTCTCTTTTCTATAACACCTGCCTTTTAAGGTAATAAACTTCAAGCTTCGGGATCGTTAAAAGCTAATAATTGATCCTCGTCACCAATCACTAAGTAAACTGAATTGGCGCAGGTCTCAAAAAGAGAGCAGAAGACACTTAGGCCTTCGCTCAGGCCTGCCACTAAATTAATAAGTGTATTGTAAGCATGCATGCAATTAACCTGCTATGTTCTCATCTTCCTTCAACATGTATCACCTGGACATTCTCACCAGTGAAGCTTAAAACCCTCTTGGATAGAACATCAACTCTAAACAAGCACAGTTATGCATTGTGTATAGAATGAACTCAACCTGTGAATAAAAGGTCAATGTAATGACAAACATATTCAATGCAATATGAACCCCATAAGAAATATTACTGATAAAATAATACTGTAGAACATGTCATTAATGCATTTATCATAAGGCAGATTATATGGTTACAGTAAAAGAATCCCTGAATCCTAACACCACCAAACAGCTAAAACAGCAAACGATTAAGCGTGAATCCCCGTTTACCTGAGGGCACATAGACCTACATGTCATGTGCTGAAAGCTGGCATCTCATGGATTCTGCAGCTGCAGGTTTCATCACTGTCTGACCAAAATTCACTGAATCAGCAGCAAAAGAAGATCAAAACTACGCTTAATATTTGAAAAACATCGTCATGAATTCCCTCTTACTTTGGCTGTTTCTCACAGCTCTCTTTCTAATTTTAAGTTGTTTAAGTTTAGTCTTCAACAAGTGAAATGCATGCTCAGTTGGGTTAAGACCAGGTGACTGACCTGGCCATATAAGACTATTCCACGTCTCTGTTTTAATAAACTTCTGGGTTGCTTTGGCTGTATGTATTGGGTCATTGTCTGTCTGTATTATGAAAAGCTGTGCAATCAATCTGACTGCATATAGCTGGATTTGAGCAGACAGGATGTCTCTGAACACCCCAGAATTAATTCGGCTGCTTCTCTCCCATTTCACATCATCAAAAACACTAGTGTCCCAGTGCCATGGGCAGCCATGTTATGCCCAAGCCATTACACTGCCTCCACTGTGTTTTACAGATGATGTGGTATGCTTTGGATCACGAGCTGTTCCATGCCTACTCCATTCTTTTTTCTTCCCATCATTCTGGTAGAGGTTGATCTTGGTTTCATCTGTCCAAAGATTGTTTTACCAGACTGTGCTGGCTACTTTAGATGGGAATTTTTTTTTTAAGCAAAGTTCAATCTAGCCTTTGTATTCTTGAAGCTTATGAGTGGCTGGCATCTTGCAGCCTGTGTATTTACTTTCATGCAGTCTTCTATTTGAGGGAGATCTGAATATCGATAACACCTACCTCCTGGATTTTTTTGTTTACTTGGTTGGCTGTTGTGACGTGGTTTCTCTTCACAGTGGAAATGATTCTGTGTTCATCAACCACTGTTTTCTTCTGTTTACGTCCAGCTATTTTTGTGTTGCTGAGTTCACCAGTGTTTCCTTTCTGTCTCAGGATGTGCCACACCAACTATTGTAGTAATTTCTCAGACTTTTTTTTCCTGTTTTCACAGCTTAAGTATGGGTTGTTTCACTTGCATGGAGAGCTACTTTGACTCCATGTTGTCTGTTCACAGTAAAAACTTCCAAATGCAAGCACCAAACCTCAAATCAACTCCAGGTTGTTTATCTGCTTAATTAATAATGACATAATGAAGGAATGGCTCACCTGCCCTTGAAAAACCTTTTGACTCCAGTTACTTTGGTCCCTTTAAAAAGACGGTGGCACATGTTAAGGAGCTGAAACTTCTAAACCCTTTATCCAATTTTAATGTGGATTCCCTCAATGTCCAAATATATATGGACAAGGGGTGCAATGATACACAAAATTCACGGTTCCATTCGTTTCAATACTTTGGTGTCACGGTTCAATATTGTTTTCGATACAAAAAATGTCTTTTTTAAGTTATTAAAATTATAAATGTTTCTTTGAACTCAAAAGTATAGTATTTAAATTAAATGTTGCTGAAACAACAAAATTAAAAAAAAAATGTATCTGATGAAGAAATCACTCATCTGTGGAAAAGAGAGTTTATTACAGAGAAATGGCTCTTTCCAAAATAAAAGCTATTTTGTCGACAGCAATAAAAGCAGTAATTGCCCTGTCTCTCTCTTTTCCCCTCTTAGAATCATGTGCTAACGGCTGTCTAAATGACTCGGGTAAAGTTTGTAGCATGCGTGCTTGTTGTTTTTTTTGTCTGCTTCCACTTGTCTTTGCACTAGCGTGATGTCGGCGTAAATGTGCAGTCATATTCGTTGTGTTCCCACCGATGTAATTGAGCATTATGTAGCACATCATACTTACTGTTGTACTTTTGTCCACGACGTGCTTACCATCAGGGTTATACTTCACATGAAAACCAAATAGTTCCAAACGCCAGATCTGAATGACGGTGGAGGAGGTTCAATTTCGGGTAGCATTGAGGCAGTTGCCATGCTAACTTGAGTGAATGCTTATTGGCGGCGCTCATTGGATCTCTGCTCGACAATAGAGCCTAGGCGGAGTAGTCGAGCTCCGATCCACTGAGCTCTCAACACAGACGGCATCATCAGAAGAAAAGTTGATCAAATAAATTAAAAATTTGGTATTGTTCAATACATATGCATACCGAACCGAAAGCACTGTGTCAAACAGTTCAATACAAATACATGTATTGTTGCACCCCTAATATGGACCTAACTGTATTGTGTAGCTTCCTGAAAAGGAACCAGTCATTATGGAGGTTAGTTCTCCTGACTTTGGCCGATAAGAAAGCAGCCATTGAGCCACACTGAACGGCTCCTTTTAGGACTCATGCAGTGTGATAACTGTCTATGTTGTGTTAGTAGCCAAATTACTTGGTAAATTTAATTAAGCGTGATCATTACTATAATAAATTTTTGAGGTGAGTGACAATGTTTTTCTTTTACTGTAAACTCAACAGTAAGTAAAGTAAACAGTAAGTAAATGCAGAGCCACATTGACTGGAGGAAGGTCAATAATACCAGCAGGGGGCAATGGGGGCCATGACACTGAGATGTTCTACAGTCATGTGAAGAAAACTAGGACACCCCATTAAATAATCGGCTCTTTATTAAGAAATGTTCACATATCAATGTCCAATCGTGTTTTCATGTATTACTGGAAAAGAAAGTGACTTAATTTCAATTAAACAACAAGAATTAAAAACATTTTACACATCAAAAAAAAAGATATGAACAAAAATGTCTATTTTAATGGAGGAAAAAGTTAGGACACCCTACCCTTAATAACTAGTGTTGCCCCCTTTGACTGATCTAACTTCAGTGAGACACCTTTTGTAGCCTTTTATCAGTCTCTGACATCGATCAGAAGCAAGTTTGCCTCACTCCTCAATGCAGAATTCTTTCAGCTGTGAAATGTTTGAGGGTTTTCTTGCATGTACAGCCTGTTTCAAGTGCCCTCACAGCATCTCAATGGGATTAAGATCAGGGCTTTGACTTGGCCATTCCAGGACTCTCTAATTAGTTTTTAGCCAGTCCTTGGCTTTGGGCTATTGTCATGTTGCAGTGTCCAGTTCCGCTTCAGCTTTAATTTTTTTTTTTACAGATAGTTTCACATTTTCTTCAAGCACCCTCGATATACAGTCAGATTCATGATGAATTCTATGATGGTGAGCTGGCCAGGTGCTGCTGCAGCAAAGTATTCCCAAACTAGGATACTGCCACTTCCATGCTTCACAGTTGGCATGAGGTTCTTTTCTTGGAAGACTGTATTTGGTTTACGCCAAACATGTCTACTGTTCTGGTGTCCAGATAATTCAGTTTTAGATTCATCTGTCCAAAGAACATTATTCCAGAAGTCATGGTATACATTCACTCTGGCAAACTTCAGTCTGGCCTTAATTTTTCTCTTAGCAGCAAAGGTTTTTTAGGATTTGATGACTTCTTTGAGCATATAATAAATAAATAATAAATTTTTATTTATATAGCACCTTTCAAGACAGAATCACAAAGTGCTACACATAAGATTACAAGTCATAAAAAGATTTAAAAAGAGAAAATAAAACAGGCAAAAAATTAACCAAAACCAGTTTTAAAAAGGTGAGTTTTGAGTTGTTTTTTAAAAACAGCTACTGAGTCCGCAGTTCTTAATGTTTGGGGGAGAGAGTTCCACAGTCTAGGGGCCACAGTGGCAAAAGCTCTATCACCCTTAGTCCTCCTCTTAGTATTTTTTTATAGCAAGTAAGCCCTGATCAGATGACCTCAAAGACCTGCTAGGGACATAGGGCTGTAACAGATCAAAGATGTAGGCAGGTGCCAGTCCGTGCACAGCTCCGTAGGTCAAGACCAGGATCTTAAAATCGACTCTAAATTTAACAGGAAGCCAGTGTAACTGAGATAACAACGGTGTCACATGTGAGTACTTGGAGGATTTTTGCCAAAAGCCTTGCTGCAGCGTTTTGCACAACCTGCAGACGATCCAGAGAACCTTTTCTTAGACACATAAACAGCGAATTACAATAATCCAAGCGTGACGAAATAAATGCATGTATAGCAATCTCCAGTTCAGGGCGAGATAAAATCGGGCTTAGCCTAGCTTGAATGATAAAAATAAGACCGAACCAGAGATTTCACATGCCCATCCAATGTGAGACTCGAGTCAAAGGTGACACCTAAATTCCTGATAGAGGATTTAACATAGAGTGAGAGAGGACCAAGGGTTTTCACTATCTGCGATAGAAATCTATCAGGGGCGCATACGAGGACTTCGGTTTTCCCCTCGTTGAGTTGGAGGAAATTTGCAGCCATCCAACGTTTGATCAAGTCTAAGCAATCATTCAGACGCTGAAGCTTAGATAAATCCTCGGGCATAAAAGAAACGTACAACTGAATATCATCAGCATAACAATGATAAGAAATGTCCTCAAAAGAGCCCATTATATGCTGGAGGGGAAGAAGATAAATTAAAAACAATAAAGGCCCCAAAACTGACCCTTGAGGGACACCATAAGTAAGGGAGGTAGAGGATGACCTAAAATCGGAGACTGCCACAGAAAAGGATCGGTGATGGAGATAAGAGGAGAACCACTCTAATGCAGTTCCAGATACACCAACCCATTTTTTCAGCCTTTCAATGAGGATGTGATGGTCAACTGTGTCAAAAGCTGATGTGAGGTCCAACATGAGTAGAACAGAGCATTTTCCTGCATCATTATCCATCAAGATATCACTTGACACCCTAAGAAGAGCTGTCTCCGTGGAGTGAAATTGACGAAAACCGGACTGAAACTTATCGTAAATGCCATGTTTATCTACAGCTGCCATAAGCTGCTTAGCCACAACCTTTTCTAGAAGCTTAGCGATTAACGGTAATTTAGAGATAGGTCTGTAGCTGCTCCAAAGAGAGGGGTCTAGTTGAGGTTTTTTTAAAAGTGGGAGAATAGCAGCATTTTTAAAATAAACCGGAACTATACCAGATGCCAGTGAAGAGTTGATTAAAGTGAGCACACATGGGCCAATAGACTGGAAGACATTTATGAATAAAGATGCAGGTATAATGTCAAGTGAACAGGAGGATGCTTTCACTGAATTCACTAATTTCACTAGCTCAGGTAGTGAAACCGGAGAGAAAGTATCCAAGACAATGGGCCGGGATGGGGTAGAGATTGAGATAACAGGTGCTGAGTATGTAAAACTCATTCTCACGTTATGAATTTTTGCAAGTCCTCGTTAGAAAAAATAGGGGCCGCAGGCAGAGCAGGAGTAACAATGTCACTAATAGTGTTGAATAGCACCTTAGGATTGCCTCTGCTCTTTGTAACCAAGTGTGAGAAATGGGCAGCCCTCGCATCTCTGATCACATTATTAAAAGAAGCTAAAAGGTCCTTAAGATAGAGGAGGTGAACATTTAGATGAGTTTTCCTCCACCTGCACTCCGCTTTACGACAATCATGTTTTAGACAACGAATACTGTCATCTAGCCAAGGAGGAGATTTAAAGGCAGAAACACTCCTCATCTTAACCAGACAGATTTCATCTAAAATAGAAAGGCAATAATTATTAAAAAGATTGGTTGAGAAATCAACACCATTTTGAGGAGATAGCTGTAAGTTAAAAGCATCCACAAATTTCTCTGCTGTGGAGGAGTTTAAGATGCGAGAGCTAACCATCTGTCTGACGGGGGACAAAGGCTCATTAAAAGACAAGTTAAAAACAATAACATAGTGATCAGAAATAAAAATGTCCTCAGAGCAAATAAAATCAATATTCAAACCGAAAGAAAAAATAAGGTCCAGTGTGTGACCTTTGCTGTGTGTAGGACCGGACACATGCTGAGTCAAATGAAAAGAATCCATAATGCTCAAAAAGTCTCTGGCGAATGGGTCGGAGTCATCATCAACGTGAATGTTAAAGTCCCCAACTATAAGCACCCTAGACAGCTTCATAGTAGCGGATAAGAAGTCGCTGAGCTCCGATAAAAATAACCTGTTATATCCAGGTGGACGATACACCACAGCACAGTAGAAAGGATCCTTGTTACCAATTTTAAGCAGCTGCAGCTCAAACGAGCGAAAAAGTCCAGTTTTCACGGAGCGGCAGGAGAAACGGTCCTGGAAAGCCACGGCAAGCCCACCACCCCGACCAGACAACCGAGGCTGGGTAATAAAAGTATAGCCATCCGGGCAGAGTTCAATAAGTGACGAGTAGTCTACATCCCGCTGCCAGGTCTCAGTCAGGAATAAAAAATAGAGTTTTTTAGATAATATAAAATCATTCAACAAGAATGATTTATTAGACAGAGATCGAGCATTAAAAAGCACCCTATTCAGTGAGCTAGAAGCCTCATTATTTGCAGAGGCTCGAGTTAAGGGATGTAAATACATAGGGTTGGAGCAGTCACGCTTGTAGAATCCACTCACCGAGGGAAGAAAAAGCCAGCCCGCAGAAGAGTCTGGATAAACCCTCCTAAGGTGGCAAGGTCTCAAAGAGCCGGGCCCAGCGTATCCAAACAGGGCCGTGGAAAACAAGTCCCCCTCCATGGAGCTTTTCTGGACACCGGAGACAACGCACGCTCGACGTCGCTTACCAGCCAAACCACGCCGCCAGTACATCCTGAGCTTTACCTGAATACCTCCTCTTCTCCCTCTCCTTCTCCGTGGTCTAGAAGGACCACTGAAATCGTCTGACGAGGATCCAGCTAATGGAGGAGGATGGAAAATGCCAGAGGACGACGAGACATCGTATGGCATCATAGAGGATCGGATGGATAGCAAAGCCAGGTGATCATACACCAGGGCAGCAAATACATCATTAAAACTGACTGAGAACAGTAGAGCAGAAAAAAACAACACAACAGTAGTAGAGCGCGACAAACTGCAAACGGCAGCAGCAGAGCCAAACACAGGCGCCATCATACCGGAAGTGCGGTCTGCTCTGGGGGTGAATATGCTTGGATGGCCAGACCTGGGCATGGTGGCAGTTGTTTTGAATGTCCTCTACTTGTAAATAATTTTCTGGATGGTGGAATGGCTGATGTCAAATCCTTTCCCCTCTGGCATTTATCATGGCAGTGGAGTTGGTCATGCGGTGGGTAGTGGGAGGTGAGAGACTCAAGAGTGGCCTTCGTCTTCCTCCCATTAGAGCCTACATGGATGACATGACCATCATAACAACAAAACCATGTACTAGGCGACTGCTATAGAAGCTCCAGGAAAACATAGAATGGGCAAGAATGGAGTTTAAGCCAAGTAAATCTCACAGCATCTCCATCATAAAAGGAAAACTGACAGCCGAGCAATTCTTTATCAGTGGAGAACAAATTCCAACAGTCTTAGAGAAGCCCATAAAAAGCCTGGGATGGTGGTACAATGCAGACCTCAATGATACGTGGCAACTAGAACTACTAAGGCATAACTTGGCTACTTACCACTGCACTCCGTCAGGTGAGGATGGGTATTGTTTAGGTTTTATCTGATACCGGTGCCAAACCGGTACTTTTGAAACGGTGCCGGTGCTTAAACGGTGCTCGAACTGGTGCTTAAAGAATGGAGAACACAAACTTTGTCCAAAAACCTCTCATGTTTAGCTAATGTTTTGTAAAAAGATAACAATGTTAGCCTTTTCTGCAGCTATAGGGCATATATGGTATCACTCTTGGCTGGAAGCAGTGCTTAAACAATGGAAAAAACACAAACTTTGTCCAAAAACCTCTCATGTTTAGCTGTTTTCCACTTTTTCTTTGGTCATTTTAGCCTTTTTGGCCAGGGTGAAGGGAGTATCTGCCATCAAACAAGAAGACAGCCGCATGTAACTACGACGGTGTTTGCTAGTTCATCTTACATGCATTAATTTAATAACGTGGTTAGCCTACTCAACGTAAATTACACACGAACAACATTAAGTTGCTCAACCAGAGAGGAATGGCTGCTGCTGCCATCATCTGTTCTTGGAAAGGTAAAATGATTGGCTAGAATCCAAAGTGTATGACATCTCAGGAAAAAAAAAAAGCACCGAAATAAAGCACCGAAATGTGTGCTGCTTTTCGTGTTTATGTGTGTTTATGTCGGAACTGGTGACATAATGGCACCGGATATTGGTACCCATCCCTACTCCCAGGGAAACTGAAGCTCTGATGCTTCCAGTTTGGGTGATTACCCAGACTACTGTGGCCTTTGACAATGTACGAGGTCTCACTCAATCATGCCAATCAACTAGAGAGGCTAGTGAGCTCTGACCTACGTTAAGAAGTGGCTCGGACTTCCCAAATGCCTCAGCAGCGTCGGAGTGTATAGCGACAGGATACTGTCATTGCCTATCCCTAGTCTGGTAGAGAAGTTAAATGTGCAAAAGTGAGGCTTGAGATGTCACTCATGGACTCCCAGAACCCAATAGTGAGAGGCACAGCAACGGGAGGAAGTGGACCCCAGCCATATCAGTGCTACAGGCCAAATCTGCTCTTCAGCATCGCGAAGTGGTGGGTCACGTCCAACAGGGCAGAGGAGGATTTGGTCTTGGAGCAGTAACACCTCAGTGGCAACAGGCATCTGTAACCGAACGTCGAAAAATGGTGGTGGAGGAGGTGCATCGACAGGAGGAAACAGCCAGACATGCCAGAGGTGTAGCACTGGCCAAGCAGGGTCGTTGGATGAATTGGGAGAGTGTGCAAAAGAGAAAACTGTCATGGAGTGAAATCTGGGGAAGGGGAGTCTAACAGACTAAGTTTCATCATCTGAGTGACAAACAATGTGCTGCCTTCCCCAATAAATCTGCAGCTGTGGTTTGGAAAGAGCCCATCCTGCCCCCTGTGTACAGTCCCAGCCACACTCAAGCACATCTTGGTTGGTTGTAGGACTAGCCTTACTCAGGGCAGATTCACATGGAGACACAACCAGGTCCTTAGGTGTTTAGCCGAGTAAGTTGAGCGCAAAAGAAAATCCATCAACGCTCAACCTTTCATGAACCAAGAGGAACGACGGCTTTCATCAACATTTGTCCGGGAGGGAGACAAGTCGAGGGCAAGCCCCTCAACCCCGGACCTGGGCCTACTGAAGGTTGCCAGGGATTGGCAGATGCAAGTGGACTTGGATCAAAGGCTAATTTTTCCCACAGGGATCGTACCAACTACTCTGCGACCAGACCTTGTCCTGTGGTCTAACTCCCAAAAACTTGCGTACGTCATTGAGCTGATGGTACCATGGGAGGAAGCAATTGAGGAAGCATTTGAGCGTAAGAAGCTGTGGTATGCCAACTTGGCAGCTGAGGCAGAGGACAGAGGCTGGAAGATCAAGGTGCGCCCAGTGGAAGTGGGGTGCAGGGGTTTTGTTGCCAGTACAACAGCAAAACTACTTAGAGAGATTGGGATCAGAGGACAGGCCCAACGGCAGGCTATAAGAGAATTAGCTAACACTGCTGAGAGGACCAGTCACTGGCTATGGTTAAAAAGGGCTGACATCACTTTGGCAGCTAAGGCAGTCAGCTAACCATGAGAGAAAAGAAAATATTGTGCTCTTCTCCCCTCTGCTCTTCTTCCCTTTTCTGGGAGGCAGTGGGGAGGTAGAGCGTACAGCCCGATCCGGTATGGTGTAGGAAGCCAGATCGGGCGCCCCCCTTCCGGCTCTCCTCTCTGCTCTCTCCTATCTTGTCCCTTTTGTCTTCTCTCTATCACCTTTTCTATCCCTTTGAAGAAGAGAGGCTTCATAAATGCTAAAGAGGTAAGTATTATTTCTCAGTTTCAGTGAATAAATAGGAGAAAATAAACTGTAGAAAACTAAACAAAAGAAAGAATAAGAGAAATAATAATTTAACATAAACCAGTGACACACTCCGGGGCCTGATCAACCCTGGTAGGGCCTCCTTGGATGAGGGTGTCTAGTGATAATGGCCGAAACACCCGATGAATCCAAGGTCCACTACTGACGATGTGTCCCAAATCTTAATATGATAATCTAGATCGGATCTCTAATCCCCCCCCAAAATGGCAGATTAGCTTGGGTAAAATACCAAAAGTTGAGGCACACAACAATGTGTGCTGCTGGTAAAGTTTCTGGGCTGCCTTTCCTCATAACCGCCATCCCTCAAGATTCTCACCATTTAAAGCAATGCATTATCGGGGACTACAACATCTAGTTGTTTTACTGAATGAGATCTTTTTGAATCCCTTACCAGAATCATAAGTGGCCACAATCTTCTTTCTGAGGGCATCAGACAGCTCTTTAGGTCTCACCATGGCGCTCACTTCAACACTTCAACAATAAGGAGCACACCAAACTAAATCTGAGGTTTAAATAGGGAAAGGCTCCTTTAAAATGCTGGGTAACGATGTACTGATCATGTACACCTGACGCGATACACCTGTGTGTGATTTTAACCATTTTAAGTGGGATAACATGTGGGGGTGTCCTAATTTATTCTTCATCAGAAATTTCATTCTTTTTAAATAATATTTCACAACAAGGTTTAAAAGGCTTTTCTTATTTTTTAATTGTTTAGTTATATTATCTGGATCCCTCAGTATCATTTAAATTTATATTAAATATCCATATTTCCAAATATACTTTAAAATATACAGGCTTTCATAGGGTGTCCTAATTTTCTCACATGACTTATGAAAGACAGTGCGGAAAATGGAGATACGCATTAGTGTCTCACAAGATCTGTACCACTTTAGAGGAGTGATAGGCTATCTGGTTTTCTCTTTCTCATAGAGAGATTACATAGTTAAATAGGAACTGGGCAAATGGAACTTATTCACTTTTGTTGTTATTCCAAGCATTGGAGGAGCTTAAATCAGCTGTTTAGCAGTCACTCTACTCTTATGTTATAACAGAAGAATTTTTATGCTTCTCTTCTCCTAACTGGATCATTTGTATGTGGACAGTCCCTATTAAGCCCACTGTGATCCTGCAACCACCCTGGACTCAGATATACAGAGGCGAAAGGAGCACTGTGAGATGTGAGATCCATGATGAAGACATTGAGTGGGATTATGAGTGGGAAACAAACAGTCACAGAAAGCCTCCAAATCAAAATGAATACAGGATTATATCTGCATCATCATCCTACAGCGGAAACTATAGCTGTAGAGGCAGAATGAAAAGTTCACAACATAACAAAACAACTGAGTGGAGTGATTCAGTTAGACTGGCAGTTTCTGACAGTAAGTCATATTTCCTTTCCTTTCCTATTTTTGGACATTTTATAAAATGTGTTTTTGTTAGTATAGATTGAGATATTTATATATATACACACACACATATATATACATATATATATATATATCCCTTAGTCTTAGTTTTCAATAAATATTTCTATTTGCAATTTTTTACAATCTGTACTCACTGTTAAGATACTTTACTACATGTTCATTCTGATATTTATTCAACAGATAAACCCCGTCCTGTCCTCACTGTGTCTCCATCATGGCTGAGTCCTGGAGCCTCAGTAACTCTGAACTGTGAGGTTGAACATCCATCCGCAGGATGGAGCTTCTACTGGTATAAAGCTGTTCCTGAACTGAAAACATACAACTATAGATCTTACAACTTTGATCTGCTATCAGACAACCCTTACAGTAATAGGCTACCTGATGGCAATACAACTGCACAGGACTCCTACATCATTCATGAACAGACAAGCACAGCAGGATATGTGTGCAGAGCTGGAAGAGGAGACCCAGAGTATCACACTGATTACAGTGAACCAAATTTTGTCTGGTCTGAAGGTCAGTTTATTTCTCTCTATCCTTTCAATAAGGTGATCAATTAAAATATATTTCAATGCTATTTAGTTTTGGTAATTGTGCTGCAAAATGTCTCATATACTGTAGAAATAATCTAAAACACCATAACATAGAATTATGGCAGAAGCATCGAAAAATATTCTATTGTGTTTAGTGATCGGTATCAGGTCGATACGTGTTGAGATTATTGACTCAAAGATCGTTTTGTCACATGAGCCTTACCCAGCTATACATGAGCTGCAACATCGAAGTTTCAAAATAACCTGCAAACACCCCCAGTGAGCATTTTGAAGTGGTTAATTATCATATTGCAATATGGAGAGACTCTATTCAAAGACCTAAGCAGTCTCTGAAGATGGGCCACCGCCCTAATCCTTTCATACCTTGATCAAACTCAGAAAATTCCACAACACATCACGTGACTCTGTACTCTCAGAAAAATTATGGCTCTTAAAGATTCAAAGATTCAAGATTCAAAGTGTTTATTGTCATGTGTCCAAAGAAAAAAGGCATTTCTCTGTGCAATGAAATTCTTTCTTTGCTGTCCTCAGATGCCGGTTAATATATACAAGAAAAATAGAACATATAAAATACAAATAGTACAAATAAATAAATGAAGACAGAAAAGGAGACAAAATGTGGAGATTTGAAACAGAGATGTGTGCAAAAGAGCTATAGCGTAATATGCTGGCGTAATATGCAGGATGACCTGATGTGCAAAAAATTATTACTACTGTTCAAAAAATAGGTCAGCTGTTCAAGAGCCTGATGGCAGTGTGGAAGAAGGAGTTGTTGAGTCTAGATGTTCTGGATTTCACACTTCTGAACCTCCGTCCTGAGGGCAGAAGCGTGAACAGTCCGTGCTGGGTGTGTGTGGGGTCTTTGAGGATGGAGGCAGCTCTCTTCTGGACTCTGTGATGGTGGATGCTCTGCAGAGAGGGCAGCGGAATCCTAGTGATCATCTCTGCAGTTTTTATCACTCTCTGCAAGCGTTTGCGGTCCATGGCAGTAGTGCTGCCGTACCATGCAGTGATGCAGCTGGTCAGTGTGCTCTCCACAATGCAGCTGTAGAACCTGCTGAGGATCCTGGCTGACATACCAGATTTCCTCAGCCTCCTCAGGAAATACAACCGCTGCTGAGCCTTCTTGACCACCTCTGTGGTGTTCAGTGTCCAAGTGAGGTCCTCAGAGATGTAGACGCCCAGGTATCTGAAGCTGTTCACCCTCTCCACTTCAAGGCCCCAGATAAACAGCAGCTGGTGCTACTGCATTCAGAGCAGAGTGCTTCTGGATTAATCTGGTGGGAGTTGCACATTTCACAAGGTACTGAGTTAAGTTATTTTTGCTCTTTGAGTGAAAAACGTCCAGTTTGGAGATCTTATTGGATTGCTACGTTCTCGAGCATCAATACAGGCCTGCAACGTAGGGTATATTTCTGCTGGCTTTAGGTTTAGTTTGGGACAGTAATTCTTTCTGTAACTAATGGTTTACACTGTATGTGGAAATTCCTGGTACAGCTGGTAAATTGCTATGTGTTTTGTTTGGGTTTGCCTGAATACTGACACCTGCTATTTTATTATTTTATTGTTTTCATTATTTTGGTATATTAAAGAAGGGTTGCCATGGTCTACTTTACATTGTGTATGGCATGATTTACTGCACTGTTAGACACTGATGTTCATTTTAGCGTGTAGTGCTACTTTTAAGCAAGCTGTAAGCTTCATTGATCCCAAATAATAAAATTTAATTTAAGAATATAGTATGAGAGTACACTGGGAAAAGAACCCATAGCCCACTTATTTAATAGCATTGTGTAAATAAGGGCTACAAATAGAAGAATGCATGAAAGTAAATACAGTCAAAAGACAACAACGACACTGCAACATGACAATAGCCCAAAGCATACCAGCAAATCCACCAAGGACTGGCTAAAAACTAATTAGAGAGTCCTGGAATGGCCAAGTCAAAGCCCTGATCTTAATCCCATTGAGATGCTGTGAAGGGACTTGAAACAGGCTGTACATGCAAGAAAACCCTCAAACATTTCACAGCTGAAAGAATTCTGCATTGAGGAGTGAGGCAAACTTGCTTCTGATCGTTGTCAGAGACTGATAAAAGACTACAAAAGGTGTCTCACTGAAGTTAGAT
The DNA here is from genome assembly GCF_013358895.1 of Oreochromis aureus. Taxonomy (NCBI): domain Eukaryota; kingdom Metazoa; phylum Chordata; class Actinopteri; order Cichliformes; family Cichlidae; genus Oreochromis; species Oreochromis aureus. Next base: position 24,493,980 of record NC_052944.1, read on the forward strand.
CAGCCAAAGGGGGCAACACTAGTTATTAAGGGGTAGGGTGTCCTAACTTTTTCCTCCATTAAAATAGACATTTTTGTTCATCTCTTTTTTTTTTGATGTGTAAATTTTTTTTAATTCTTGTTGTTTAATTGAAATTAAGTCACTTTCTTTTCCAGTAATACATGAAAACATGATTGGACATTGATATGTGAACATTTCTTAATAAAGATTATTTAATGGGGTGTCCTAATTTTTCTCACATGACTGTAGAACATCTTAGTGTCATGGCCCCCATTGCCCCCTGCTGGTATGATTGACCTTCCTCCAGTCAATGTGGCTCTGCATTTACTTACTGTTTACTTTACTTACTGTTGAGAGCAATGTTCCCTCTAAGCTGCGCACGTGCGCAATTGCGCACTGCTGGCACGGTCTCTGCGCACAGAAAATCTGCGTTGCGCACAAAAAAATCTAACCTGAATTGAAATTAAAATTAAAACTTTAACAATTCTGTTTTGCCGTGTTAGTCAGTAAGTGACTGGCTGCTCCCGTATGGGATTAGAACGATGCCACCTTATCCCATAGTCCAGCCAATAATGCGATTCACATTCGTATACACAGCCAATCAACGTCGTTGACAGGCTATGACAGCGTCCTTATGTGCCGACACCGGAGTTTTAGCTAGCAAAGCGGCGTGGCTGATGTGGAGTGAAGCCACGTTATTGACAACGTGTACAACCATTGGAGATGTGAGCAAGACAGACGGAACAATTGACGGAAAAAGGGTGGACTTTATACTAGTTTTTAAATTGTGTTGATAGGCCACGTAAAACCAGAGTTGTGATAAAAAAAAAATATGCAATGTTTGGTTTCCTTCCTGAATACTATCGTTGCTTATATTTACTGCAGGAAGAAACGTTAAAAACTGCGTTTTATAAGAAAAAAGGCTCGAAAGCACTCTCCGCATGTGAGCAAAAACAAACCCCCACCCCCTCTCTCTTCCCTATTCGTCCAAAAAAGTACCGTGTCGACCAATCAAAAAATGATATGGCAACGTGACATCTAGTTGTTAAGAAACGGGGGGAAGTTTTAGGAGTGACGGCGGTGTTTTGAGATGTGAGAGATTTGAGACGTTTAGCGCAAATCTTGTGTAGTTAGTGTGTAGTGTAGTCAATAGTTTTGTTGTGTGTGTCAGAACAATGAGATGACTGCTGAATGTTACAGGTGTTACAGGAGTGATACATCTCCTGTTGTCAGGCCTGCAGGTATCAGGCTGTTGCTCTCCTTTATCTCATAGTGGACAGAAATTATTTTTTGGAGTGGCACAAATAATTTGTGTGGCATCAAATTTGATGCAGAACAGCTGATTGTTCTTTAAATAGTTTGAAATGTTTATTTAAAAATGCCCTGGCTGCATTTAAAAAAAAAAAAAATAGATGCAAAAAACTTTGTTTGCCAAACTGAATTACTTTTTTGAGGAGTAACTATATAATGAATTGCCCAACATTGGTCATTATATGCTGTATTTTGCAGACAGAGAGTTACAGGACTCTCCCAGACCACAGACTCATAATACAAGTCAGAGTTTTATAAGAAAAAAAAAGAAAGTTGTGTTTTCGAAATTGGAGTTCAAGTTGTTTTTACTTCCAATTGTTAGGTGCAGGCTGTGTGCAGACAGGAATAGGACCCAAGGTGCAGACTCCGGAGACCAAAGGTGAACTCAAAACAGCTTTAATACTGAACTCAAAAAGGGGTAACATAACATGACTGGAAAAAATCAAAATACACTTAAACCAGAGGACTAACAGAACACACAGCTAAGTAAACGGTAGAACGCAACAGAGAGCACAGGAAAACACAGGGCTTAAATACGCAGAGGGAGTAATCAGGGAATGGGCAACAGGAGGGAAACACAGCTGGGGCAAATCAGGACTAACGAGACAAAGAAGCATAAACTGAACACACTGAGAAAAGACAGAGACCTTCAAAGTAAAACAGGAAACACAACACAGACTGAACTTACAGACACAGACACTGACTGGACGTGGGGATACAGCAAACAGGGGAGACAGCAACTCAGAATCACAGACAGAAAACCAGAACACTAAAACTCTAACAAAACCCACCCAGAGAACCTAAACTAAGAATAATCCAAAAACCCAAAAAGCAAAACTAGAATATAATGAAATAAAATGGTAAATGGCCTGTATTTATATAGCGCTTTACTAGTACCTAAGGACCCCAAAGCGCTTTACATATCCAGTCATTCACCCATTCACACACACATTCACACACTGGTGATGGCAAGCTACGTTGTAGCCACAGCCACCCTGGGGCGCACTGACAGAGGCGAGGCTGCCGGACACTGGCGCCACCGGGCCCTCTGACCACCACCAGTAGGCAACGGGTGAAGTGTCTTGCCTACGGACACAACGACCAAGACTGTCCGAGCCGGGGCTCGAACCTGCAACCTTCCGATTACAAGGCAAACTCCCAACTCTTGAGCCACGATCGCCCCCGAAATAACAAACTCAAAGAACCAAAACACAAACCACTGGGTCGATGACCCAGGGATCCTAACACCAATAGTGTTAACATACTACACAGGCCAATGGCTAGATTCTTTTTACATTTTCATTGTAAGTGGGCTAAAGCAGTTTAAAAGTAGTCTAACATAAATGTAAATGCTGTAATTTGATTATTTTAATAAACCATGTGACTTGGATGGATTAGATGCTGGTGTGACCACAGTGCACACGTCTGATGTCGCTCACAGTGGTCCAAGGGATCGCTCAGGGAGTTTGTGTGTTCGCTCAGACACATTAAAAATTAGAGGGAACATTGGTTGAGAGAGGCTTACAGAGGGTTGACTGCAAGGTGCCAGCCACTCATAAGCCTCAAGAATACAAAGGCTAGATTGAACTTTGTTATAAAAAAACCATCTAAAAATCTAACATCTAAAAAAAGCCAGCACAGTTCTGGAAAACATCCTTTTGGTATCGAGAAGGTGTGGAACAGTTCATGATCCAAAGCATACCACATCATCTGTAAAACACAGCGGAGGCATTGTGATGGCTTGGGCATACATGGCTGCCCATGGCACTGGGACAATAGTTTTTATTGATGATATAACACAGGACAGAAGCAGCCGAATAAATTCTGGGGTTTTCAGAGACATGCTGTCTGTTTAAATCCAGCTAAATGAGTCAAACTGATTGGGCGACGTTTCAAAATACAGATAGACAATGACGCAAAACATACAGCCAAAGCAACCTAGAAGTTTATTAAAGCAGAGAAGTGGAATAGTCTTATATGTCCAGGTCAGTCACCTGGTCTTAACCCAATTGAGCATGCATTTCACTGGTTGAAGACTAAACTTAAACAACTTAAACAACTTAAAATTAGAAAAAGTTTTCGCTGTCCAGATATTAATGGCTTGAATTATATATTAATTTTGTCAAATGTTAAATGACATTTTTATACAGTACTTTCTCTATGTTGGCTATACACACCACACTTGAAAGAATTTTAAGTTATAAGGCTTGTTGTCAAATTTCAAAAAATAAATCATAAAGTTGATCTTGAAGACCTTTGTGGATGTAAGCAGAATTATAATTAATTATTATAATGACCCCACTCTACACTCCAAAAAAAATTATCAGATTTTTAGATACCAGTCCTCTTGATGGATTAAGGGACATTTATAGCCCTGTCCAGCTCTCCTAGAGTATCTCTCTATCTCCTGGAATCTTCTACAATGCTCTTGAGAGTGTGCTGCCAGACACAGCAAACTGGCAATGGCACATTAATGATCTTCCATCCTGAAGGTACTGGACTAATTCCTCCAGGATGGTGTATCAGTACTGTTCCAGAAGGTTAATGGACTTGATACTATACTGTGATTAAAAAGTTTTTCTTTTAATTTAATTTAATTTTTTAGTTTCGTGTCTGAGCACTGATCCTGACCTCTCACTGCATGTTGTTTCCAGATGTTCATTCAGCAGCGTCTCTCACAGTGAGTCCTGACAGAGTGCAACACTTCACCTCTGACTCTGTCTCACTGACCTGTGAGGGAAACTTCACTGAGTGGAGAGTGAGGAAGTTCTCTGAGGACGGCCGACTGTACTCTTCTAATTGTCGGACATTGACTGGATCCACATGTAACATCAACACATCAAAGTCAGATACTGCAGTGTACTGGTGTGAGTCTGGATCAGGAGAGTTCAGCAGTGCAGTCAACATCACTGTACAAGGTGTGCTACAATACATTTTCTTCTTAATGATTAAGACATTACATAGGCAAGTGTGAAGTGAAGATTAAATTTGGCAAAATAAACAAAAATGAGAATTCCAGATAATTTTAGGCATCTCACCACAGCAGCAAAATTTTCTTGACTGTTGGTCTCATTTCACTCAGTCTTTTTATAATTCAGTTTACCAAATTTGCTGAGAGCAAGTATTTTATATTTTCTCTTTTAGTAATCAACCAATAAAAACCTCAACATCTCTGTCATTAAAGTATTGTTCCTAAAGACCATCATGTATAAAGGTGCAGGTGTGGTAAAGGTTATGCTGTATGTGAGTTCTCCTCAGTGAAGAGCTAGTCATGGAGTTCAGATAGTAGTAATAGTAATAGTCTTACTTTACTTGCACTGTGCACAGCTTCATGAACTAATCTGCCCCACCTCTCCTCATGCAGCTGTGCCGAAACCACACCTCACTACTACATCAATTTCATATAGAAATAGTAGGACTCATAAAATAATTTTTAAATATACAAGAGCAGATCTGAAAAAGCATTTGTGTAGTCTGTGGTTGTGACTGTTTTAAACTTTTTCTTAACGTTTGCACCAGCTGATCTGACTGTACCAATTGTGTTTAATTGTGTCACAGATTATCACAGTGGTCCCATCCTGGTGAGTCCTGTTCATCCTGTGACTGAGGGAGCTTCTGTTAGTCTGAGCTGCAGTTTGAAAAGAAAAAAAATACTTTCCAATGTGTTTTTCTATCACAATGACAAACTTATTCAAAATGATACCCGAGGGGAGCTGAACATCTCTGCAGTGTCAAAGTCTGATGAAGGTTTCTACAAGTGTCAATTCTTGGGAGAAGAGTCACCACATAGCTGGATGTCAGTTAAAGGTGAGCAGGATCAAAGCATTTGATTATTTTCCTGCTTGAGAAGGAAAATTGTCTGTTTTAAGACTTCAAGGCACCTGGCTCTTTGTGTGTTTTTATTAAAATTATCTTATGAAATAAGTGGGGCGAGTGGGTAGGCAGCCCAAACTACACCTTCTGTGAAGAAGGACCCAATTAAAGCTATAAAATCAAACTCAGGAAAGATAGCCCAAGGGTAGCCTGAGGGGCCTGATGACCACTACTGTGAGCATGGCAGTGGAAAGATTTGGAGTGGAAGAAGAAAGAAAGGCCAAACAGCCTTACATGAAGAACCAGAGAGCACCCACAATCCATAACATCAGGAAACAGTTAATGGAATAGAATAGAATAGAATAGAATAGAATAGAATAGAATAGAATAGAATAGAATAGAATAGAATAAACCTTTATTATCCCACGGATGAGAAATTTCGGTGTTACAGAGCTCTTACAGCAAGGGAAAATAAAATATAAAAGGAAGACACAAGGTGGTCCTATAAACATAAGCAACCAAAGTTCGTATATACAGGTTTATACAGGTAAGGTTGAGTTTCCCCCTGTCCCTCTCTGTTATTCCACCACTCCAGCAGACCACAGCACAGAAAATAGCAGACGCCACCACAGTGTTGTAAAATCTCCTTAGGAGTGTCCTCTTCACCCCAAAGGATCTCAGTCGGCATAGCAGGTGGAGACGACTTAGACCCTTTTTGAAGAGTGCATTTGTGTTTGTGGACCAGTCCAGTTTGTTATTGAGGTGAACAAATACCCAGGTATTTGTACTCCTCCACCGTTTCAATGTCCAAACCCTGGATGTTCACTGGTGTAATAGGGGATGGCTTCTTGCTGAAGTCAATCACCAGCTCCTTCATCTTGCTGGCATTGATGGGAAGATTGTTCTGTTCACACCAGCTGACAAAGTCATTGATGACCCCTCGTATTCCAGTTCGTTTCCCTCCGACACCCGACCCACAATGGTGGTGTCGTCTGAGAACTTCTGGAGATGGCAAGAGTCTGTGTTATAACTGAAGACCGCAGTGTACAGGGTGAAGAGTAAAGGGGCGAGTACTGTTCCTTGTTGGGCCCCCGTGCTACAGACTACCACCTCAGACACACAATCCCGCAGCCTCACATACTGGGGTCTCCTGGTGAGGTAGTCAATAATCCATGAGGACAGCTGATGGTCCACTCCTGCTCCCTGCGTCTTCTCCCTTAGCACTGGGGGTTGGATTGTATTGAAGGCACTGGAGAAATCAAAAATACATGACTCTCACAGTGCACCTGGCGCTCTCCAGATGAGAGAAGGCCCGATGCAGCATGTAGGTGACAGCGTCATCCACCCCGATGTTCGGCTGCTAGACAAACTGCAGCAGGTCTAGATCTCTCCTGACTAGTGGGCGAAGGTGGTGTAGTATGATTCTCTCCATGGTCTTCATCAGGTGTGAAGTCAGGGCAACGGGTCTGAAGTGGTTTGGCTCCTTGGGGTGTCTTTGGGACTGGCCCCAAGCAGGAGGTCTTCCACAGAATGGGGACCCTCTCCAGACTGAGGCTAAGGTTAAAGATGTATGTGATAACCTCACAGAGCTGATCTGCACAGTCCCTCAAAAGTCTGGAGCTGATTCCATGAGGACCCGTGGCCTTCCTGGTTTTCATCTTCCTCAGCTGACTTTGCACCTGGTCAGTTGTGATGGAGAGGCTGCAGTGTAGGGTGTGGGTGGGTGGCTCCTGATGACTGGCGTGGGGGGAGGAGGCAGTAGAGTCACTGAACGAAAAGGAAAAGGGGGGCAGGTGAGGTGCATTTGATGTCCACGGTGCGATGGGGGGTTGCAGAGAGGTGTGAAGGATGTGTGAAGAGTTCTGGTGGATGGGGGAGGGAAGGGCTACTGAATCAAACCTGTTAAAAAACTGGTTCAATCTGTTCGCCCAAACCTGGTCTCCAGACTCTGGACCCCCTCTGCTCACAGTGCTCCGTCCAGTGATGGTGTTCAGTCCTCTCCACACACGTCTAGTGTTGCTCTGCTGGAGCTGCTCCTCCAGCTTCCTCCTGTAGCTGTCCTTTCCCCTCCTTATCTCTCTCCTTAGCTCCTTCTGGACTCTCCTTCTTTCCTCTCTGTTTCCAGATCTGAAAGCCCTCCTTTTCTGCTCCAGCAGGTTCCTCAGATCTGGAGTCAGCCATGGCTTGTTGTTGGAGTAACACTTTACTTTCCTGGTTGGTACAGTGTTATCCACGCAGAAGTTGATAGGCTACGTCCACACGAATGCATTTTCGTTTGAAAAGGCATCTTTTTCTCTCCATTTTGGCCTCCTGTCCACACTGAGACAACGTTTTCGCTCAAGGAAAACGCAGCATTTTGGAAACGCTCTGGAAAACGAATACATTTGAAAACGGTGCTTTTGCGTCGCAGTGTGGACAGCGAAAACGAAGACTTTCTAAAATGATGACGCATGTTAGTCATATGATGCAGTCATGTGACCAATTAAACTAACATAGCGGAGTTCAATAGCGGAGCAGTTACTTTGTTTCCTCTCAATTTTGACAGCCCTATTAAAGATTAATATCAGTCTGTACATGCTCCAGATAGCTTTACTTCAAATTCTGTAACTCTCACTCACTTTTGCAACTTTGTACTTGTACTTTGTACTATGTTACTCGCAGTAACAACTCCACCTCATTGTTAGTCCATTTAAAAAACTCAGTGCTTTTCCTCAACATTTTGCCACAACATTTCAAAGAGCCGGAAAGTAAATGAGCGGCAGACAAAAATGAGGCAGGTTGAATCTTCTTGCGTTTCACGCACGCGCAGTACTGGAATGTAAGCATTTTTGGCCGTTTCAATGTGGACGCGCAACTCTGGGAAAACGACTGAAAACGCTAGTGTGGATGCAGAGCGTTTTCAGATGAAAACGCAGTTTTCAAATCTATCTGGCCTAGTGTGGATGTAGCCATAGTCTGTTATGCAGGTGGTTAGTGTCGATATCCTCCCCACATGGGCTGCATAGCACCTCCCAGTCTGTAGTTTGGAAGTCTTTCAGTGCCATGCTCACCTCTTCAGACCATGCTCTCACACACCTTGTGGTGGGGGGTTGTTTATACACAAAAGGTATGTATGAGGGAACCAGATGGACCAGGTTATGGTCTGAGCGACCCAGTGGAGGTAGGGGTGATGATGTATATGCATCCTTAGTATTTGCATACAGTAGGTCCAGTGTTTTGTTTTCCCTGGTAAAAAACAAAGCGGGATGTACAAGGTTATAGCGATGACTTACGAGAACTCCCGCGGCAGGTAATACGGTCGAAAGCTAATCGCTAATAGCTCCACATCTCGAGTACAGCGCTGCTTCTTAACACTGATGTGCCCCGATTTACACCATCTCTCGTTCACATACATCACAATCCTCCCACCTTTCCTCTTGCCGGTCTCCTTTGCGTCCCGATCCGCTCTCACCAGGTGAAATCCCGGAACAGTCACGTGAGAGTCTGGAGTGAGGTGTGTTAGCCACGACTCTGTGTAGCACGTCATGCTAACCTCCCAGTATGTCTGTGAAGGTTCTCAGTCATCCAGGTCATTGTAGTCTAAGGAGCTTGGAAAGAAAAGCGTCTGGACTTCTTTAAGTTGCTTGAAGACGAAGGACATCAGGGGGTCCTTTTGTCCCTCTTTTGGGGGGTTACTCCCACTGGGTTTAAATCTGGGACTCTCCACCATTTGACCTTAGAACTGAAGAGGCTTCTCGGATGAGAGGTGAAACGTCTTCAAGCAACTTAAAGAAGTCCAGACGCTTTTCTTTCCAAGCTCCTTAACCTCCCGGTACTCCCTCTGGAGTCTGGTCAGCGCTGCCAATTCCTCGATCTTACTGGGGAGAGATCTGACATTTCCCATAATGATCGAGGGTACCGATGGTTTGTACTGTCTCTTCCGCTCTCAACACTTAACTCCAGCTCTACAGCCCTGTCTCCTCTGCTGTAACCCCCTGGGGATCTCTGGTCTTTTTCTGGGGTGAATCAGCTGGTTGCTAAGCGCTAACAGCTGATCCCGGGTGTAATTAATGGAGCTGCTGCTTGATGGATCTCCGCGTACTGGGTTAAACAGTCCGTATATGATCAAAAAACACAGAAACAACTTCACAAGTTGCTTCTGGCTAGCATTCTTGTGACAGGTTACATGAAAAAGTGAAAAAAGCAAGGAAAAGAGATTAAATAATTTAAAACAATGGAAGTTGGTCTGAGCTCCTGTAACTGGCAGCCTCTCCCGTGGCGCCATCTTAAACAGGGCATTGAAGAAACAATATAACATCGCCAGAAAGGAAGATCAAGTCCAACTCGTAAATCTCTGTTCCATGCTCAGGAAGAGATTTGTGAGGTTGTGGGGGCCAGAACAACACCAAAGACAAAGGAGAGAGGGCTCTCCTTCAAAGGAGATTGAAAAGAGAGAGGGTTAGAAAGAGATCACCCTTTGTTAACAACAAATTTGGATTTGTCAAGCATCTCCTTGGCCAGAAGTGCAGTGGAAGCTTGACCTGTTTTAAAGAGGAATATCAAAACCTTGCTACCATCTTCAGTGACCCCAGCAGGGACCAAGACTTAGGCCCATGCCAAGCACAGCCACCAGAGCCTGTGGAACCATTTGACCCAAGAGAGCCAAGGAATGTAGTGAGGAAAGTTCAGGCAAGTTCAGCACCAGGATGTAGTAGAACATCATACAAGGTATATAAGCATTGTCCATAGGTTTTACATCAGCTCTGGAAAATTATCAGGGTCATTTGGAGACAGTTAAGGGCAACATGGCAATGGTGCTCTGCAGAAGGTCTGTGGGCTCCAAAAGAGGGAGATTCAAGAAATATCAGCCAGTTTAGGATTATGTCTGTGATCAGCATTGAAGTAAAAATCTTCTTAACATTGGGGCAAAATCTCTGGCAGATTTTCTCCTTAAGAAACAATGCATTGACACATCAGTGCAGAAGTATGGCATACCAGACTGCCTTGACCCCACTGGAGTGGTTACACAGTTAATTTGTGAGGCTAAGAAGAACAGGAGTGACCTGACAGTGCTGTTGTTGGACCAGCTTGTAAAGGAGATGCTGAGAGATATCATGTGCAAACTAAAGTAAAAGATCTGTTTCTGGATTACTGTGCTGACCAAACATTAGTCCTGATTTCCAGCCTGCATATCTCTGATGTCAATGGCCCTGAAGTGACTCTTAGTATAAGGTCAGCACAGTAATCATTGTAGCAATATACATAACCAAAATTAGAAAAAAAAGAGTCTCCGTCCAAATATTTATGGACCTAACTGTATAACAGGCTGTAACCATCTCAATCATTCTTTTTGCCCTGGTAATGAACAGGTTGCTAAAATCAGCAGAGCCAGAGTGCAAAGGGCTAAAGTCAAAGTCAGCCAACAATCCAAGCCTTCATGAATGACCTAACAGTGACTACAGAGTCTGCTGCAGGAGCCATATTGATCCTCGGGGGGCCTTAGAGAGTGTTGGGATAAGAAAGAATGGCTTTTAAGCCAGAGAAATCAAATTCCCTGGTGCTTAAGGAATGTCAAGTGAGCAGTACATTCTGGTTTACCATCACACGCCTGTCAATCCCAACCATCATGGAAAAACCTGTTAGGAGCTACAAGAAAATGTTCAAAAGCACACTTAAAGATGGAGCAGTGGTTAAGAATGTTTGTGAGGAGCTTGTGGGTTGGCTGAAGAAAACAAACAAAACAGATCTTCCGGGAAATTTGAAGATATGGTTATACCCACATGGCCTCCTGCCAAGGATTCTTTGGCCCTACTGATATGTGAGTTTCCCATGTCCACCACTGAAGAATTAGAAGGATTTCTGAAGATGGCTAGGGCTTCTGATGAGTTTGACCAACATAGCACTCAGTGGAAATAGAAACAAATTAAGTGTTAACTTGAAATCCATTATGGAGGAGTTTAAGCTGCTCTGCCAGCCTTCTGGCAAACCTCGAGATTGCTGTGAATGAAAAGGGAATATTTGTACGTAGCTGCTACAAATCATCACTTGACTAGCCTAGCATCAAGAGATATTTCATCTACAAATTGAAATATGCAATACAAGAATAGTTTATTAATGGTTAATTATTGTCATTACAGTAGCTGTGGCGAGACCTGGAAGCTTTTCGTCTCCTGTGTGGTTGATTGTTAGACTGGTTTATGGAGTCTCTCTCCTTATTATTCTCCTGCTTTTGCTGTATTGCTGCAGACAGCCCAAGCGTAAGAGCCTCTTCTTTTTCTACTGTATTAGAGAGTTTATTTGCTACATACACTTTAATTATAAAAAAAAATGCATGCATTCTGATCTCATGAAACAAAATAACAGTGGAACAATTTATACATCAAAATCATATAATAGCATATGTCTCGTTCACAGATTCCTGCTTCACCAGGTTGGTAAAATACATTTCATTATTATTTTAAACAAACATCAGTTACTTTTCAATTTATTGTGTTTGTTTCATGTTGTAGGCCAATCCAGTCTGACATTCAAAGTCTGGGCTTCACCACAAATCATGGAGTCAACCAGAATGAAATACATGAATATGACTGTCTTCAATATGGTTAGCTTTTAAAGCCAAACTTTATTGTCATTATTAATACAGATTTTTTAATAAATACTTATAAACCCTAATATTTCTTAGTTTCAGGAAGTATTCAGCACTCTCCATGAACATCTTTAACTCCTCTGTACTCCCTCTTGACTCGAAAATTGTAAAATAATTTTACTTCTATAGTTAAATAAATATCAACCGAGGTGTGGTGGTTTATATTATTGGTCATTCAAAAGGCCTTACTCAACATAAAACTGTACTATTGGCAAATAGATATATCTAAAGTAACAATAAGTATTCTACAGAAACATGTTCCCTGTCAGTGTTGAAGTGATCAATATTAGTGCTTCAGCTCTCTAAACCTGAGCACATTTCAAATAAATTTTAACACATAACCTCAGGACACTTTATATTGCAAGGTAAAGTTCTTAAAATAATACAAATAAAACCTAGAAAATTCCAACAATCGTATGACCTCCTTTAAGCAAACGCTTTGGCAACAGTGGGAAGGAAAAACTGCTTTTTAACAGGAAGAAACCTCCAGCAGTAATATGACTACATGATTCCTCACAGTGTTACTGGACCCCAAGGTAATGCTATACAGAGTAACTATCTGGTCAGATAACACAATTGTAAGAGTTTTAGGGCAGTAGGTTTTAGTACAATAACCTCAGTTTTATCTGAATTTAGAAACTGAAAATTAGAGGTCATCCAGGTTTTTATGTCTTTAAGAAATTCATGCAGTTTAACAAATTGGTTTGTTTTATCTCGCCTCGTGGACAGATAAAGTTGGGTGTCATCTGCATAGCAGTGAAAATGTATGCTATGCCTTGTGATGATACTGCCTAAGGAAAGCATGGATAATGTAAACAGATCATATCCTAACACTGAACCCTGTGGAACTCCATAATTAACCTTAGTGTGCAAAGGACCCATTTACATTAAAAAATTGGAGTCTGTTAGATAGATGAAACCAAACCAGCCCAATAGCTTTAATACGTGCAGCATGCTCTGATCATTGTAATAAAATATTATGGTCAACAGTATTGAACGCTACACTGAGGTCTAGTGCGCAAAGCACAGAGGTAAGTCCACTGTCAGGCCATAAGAACAATTGTAATTTTCACAAAAGCTGTTTCTGTACTATGATACTATGACTACACCTGACTGAAGCTCTACATAAACCATTTATCTTTAGATTATTAGCTGTTTTGCAACAGCTCTTTCAAGAATTTCTGAGATTAAAAAAGAAGGTTGGAGTTTGGCCTATAATTAGCTAAGAAAGCTGGGTCAAGTGATGGCTTTTCAAGTAATAGTTTAACTACTGCCAGTTTAAAGACCTGTGGTACATAGCTGATTATTAGAGATAGGTTGACTATTTTTAAGATTCGAGTGTTAATTAATGGCAGGACTTCTTTCAGCAGTCTTGTAGGAATGGGGTCTAAAAGACATGTTGATGGTTTGGAGGAAGTAATTAAGTTCACTCAGAAAGATCGATTGGAGAAAAATAGTCTAAATAAATATCAAAGCTATTGAGCTAAGTAGCTGTACATAATGTTACGGTTACGAGTAATTTTTTTCTTTAATGGTTAAAATTTTATTTATGAAGAAATTCATGAAGTCATTCAACAGAACTCTGACTTTTTGTCTGTCTGGTTACCATGCTGAAGTGCAACCTAGGGTTGTTTTCTTCAATCAGTGTTGAATAGTAAAATGTTCTAGCTTTACGGAGGGCTTTTTTTTAAAAAAAATAAAGAAGCAAACTATTTTTCTCTTATGATTAAATGATCATCTTCTAAATTTGTGAGATGCCATTTCCTGTCCAGCTTAGGAATTATCTGCTTTAAGGTGAGCATTTGAGAGTAATACCAGGGAGTCAAGTACTTCTGATTTGAGGCTTTTTTCAGATGAGCCACAGTATCCAGAGTCATCCGTAGTAAAGAAGCAATATTATTAAGAAGATAATTAACCTCTGTGGGATTCATGTTCAGGTAGCTGCTCTGCACTGTCTTGGCACAAGGCATTGAAGAAGATAACAGTGGGTGAATTACAGATAGGTTCCTATATATTTGTACACTGACATAAGTTTTGTTTATCTTACCCGTTTACTGAAACATATTCCAATTATCGTTATATAATGGACATGGTCATGATGCGTAGATATTCATTTGAGGGTATCCTCAAGGAATTTCAGCTTCTTAACATGTGCCACCCTTGTGACACCATTATGGGTGACTAATACAGTGGCTTGCAAAAGTATTCGGCCCCCTTGAACTTTTCCACATTTTGTCACATTACAGCCACAAACATGAATCAATTTTATTGGAATTCCACATGAAAGACCAATACAAAGTGGTGTACACGTGAGAAGTGGAATGAAAATCATACATGATTCCAAACATTTTTTACAAATAAATAACTGACAAGTGGGGTGTGCGTAGTTATTCAGCCCCCTGAGTCAATACTTTGTAGAACCACCTTTTGCTGCAATTCCAGCTGCCAGTCTTTTAGGGTATGTCTCTACCAGCTTTGCACATCTACAGACTGAAATCTTTGCCCATTCTTCTTTGCAAAACAGCTCCAGCTCAGTCAGATTAGATGGACAGCGTTTGTGAACAGCAGTTTTCAGATCTTGCCACAGATTCTCGATTGGATTTAGATCTGGACTTTGACTGGGCCATTCTAACACATGGATATGTTTTGTTTTAAACCATTCCATTGTTGCCCTGGCTTTATGTTTAGGGTTGTTGTCCTGCTGGAAGGTGAACCTCCGCCCCAGTCTCAAGTCTTTTGCAGACTCCAAGAGGTTTTCTTCCAAGATTGCCCTGTATTTGGCTCCATCCATCTTCCCATCAACTCTGACCAGCTTCCCTGTCCCTGCTGAAGAGAAGCACCCCAGAGCATGATGCTGCCACCACCATATTTGACAGTGGGGATGGTGTGTTCAGAGTGATGTGCAGTGTTAGTTTTCCGCCACACATAGCAATTTGCATTTTGGCCAAAAAGTTCCATTTTGGTCTCATCTGACCAGAGCACCTTCTTCCACATGTTTGCTGTGTCCCCCACATGGCTTGTGGCAAACTGCAAATGGGACTTCTTATGGTTTTCTGTTAACAATGGCTTTCTTCTTGCCACTCTTCCATAAAGGCCAACTTTGTGCAGTGCACGACTAATAGTTGTCCTATGGACAGATTCCCCCACCTGAGCTGTAGATCTCTGCAGCTCGTCCAGAGTCACCATGGGCCTCTTGGCTGCATTTCTGATCAGCGCTCTCCTTGTTCGGCCTGTGAGTTTAGATGGATGGCCTTGTCTTGGTAGGTTTACAGTTGTGCCATACTCCTTCCATTTCTGAATGATGGCTTGAACAGTGCTCCGTGGGATGTTCAAGGCTTCGGAAATCTTTTTGTAGCCTAAGCCTGCTTTAAATTTCTCAATAACTTTATCTCTGACCTGTCTGGTGTGTTCTTTGGACTTCATGGTGTTGTTGCTCCCAATATTCTCTTACACAACCTCTGAGGCCATCACAGGGCAGTTGTGGAGCTGTTTTGCAAAGAATAATGGGCAAGAATTTCAGTCTCTCGATGTGCAAAGCTGGTAGAGACATACCCTAAAAGACTGGCAGCTGTTAATTGCAGCAAAAGGTGGTTCTACAAAGTATTGACTCAGGGGGCTGAATAATTACGCACACCCCACTTTTCAGTTATTTATTTGTAAAAAATGTTTGGAATCATGTATGATTTTTGTTCCACTTCTCACATGTACACCACTTTGTATTGGTCTTTCACGTGGAATTCCAATAAAATTGATTCATGTTTGTGGCTGTAATGTGACAAAATGTGGGAAAGTTCACGGGGGCCGAATACTTTTGCAAGCCACTGTAACTAATAATAATGAAACTCACTTTAAGTTTTTTTTTAATGTTTTTGCACTTAATCTTAATGTGTTTTCCTTTTAATTAGGTCCTGCTGACCTCTATGAATCCATCATGCAAGTAGAAGACACAAGAAATGGTACAGTATATGTTTGCAATCTCTCTCGAAGATTGTGTAAATAGTTGTTTTGATGCATGCTCAATCATCCAGGTAAGGAAATCCCCAAAAAGTTGATTCATCTGGACGTAGCATTTTGAGTGGGAGAAACGTTTCATCACTCATCTAAGTGACCTCTTCAGTCTCAGCTGACTGCAGGTTTCCCCAACATTTGCATAATGACTGAAACTAGCACCATCATATGTCTGCCAAGCAAATGTATCCTGAGGTCTATACTCTTTCTCTCTTTGCAGTTGTCCTTCTCCTGGTTAAGTATTTTGTTTTTAATTCCGAATTTACTAAACAGTTGCATTAAATGATCTTCTTTTCACTCACAGGCAAATCAAGTCAGGAGGCAGTTTATTCAGAAGTCACATTAGGAAGCTCTTTTGGTAATTATGCTACCAACCAGAATGAATTATTCTCCAAGTTATTAAATGGCTAGCATTTAGAAATTACTGTCTTTTTGTGTTTGTCTTACAGGTCAGTGAGAAGAGCTGTAGTAGCAAAGCCAAAACGAAGCTATTGTTGCTCCCCTGCTCTTCAAATATCAACATGTTCATTTGATGTTAAATAATAATTTCATATTATTATTATTATTATTATTATTATTATTATAGATGTGCATTCCAGTTAATACATATTCTTTCCATATTCAACTCTTTTTCATTTTCATCATGGATTTTTCATATTCATTCTTGAGCTTTTATATAAAACCTTAAATGTATCCTGTTAAAACAGCAGTGAGAAAAAAGTTTGAAGTCTGTGATTTTTTTAGTAGCTGATAGCAAAAATTAAAGTCAGCAGTCTTACATTTGACATTGGAAAGCACTTGTAAGGACACCAACAAATATTTTTGCTGTCTGAGTTTAAAGATCTACATCATGTTAAAAGGAATTACATAATAAGAAAACACAATAATGTTTTATCTGTGCGTGTGTGTGTTTGACCATTTTCTCTGTTTCTAGGCAGAGAGAATAAAGAAAAGTTAGAAAGTAAAATGTTTTGAAACTGAACAATTTATGCGTATGCCTGATTTTGTTTTACTGTATAACATTCTCAACACACTAACAACTGTTAAGGTTCTGATATTGAGGAGGAATCCAAAATAATGACCAATGATTCTCCGGGTGCAATTAGATGACATTTTAATGGATACACATGTGGAGTCCAACACTGTGCAGTGTTGAACTGTCTTACAATAGTCAGAACAAAGACTTTATAGGGTTTCTGTTGCCAGGCAGACTCAATACAGCATACGTCAATTCAAAACCACAAATGTTCTGTTGACAACTTTTAACACAGTTTAAAAAAGAACATTGTCTTCGGCTCGAACCCAGGTGCTTCCCCCAGCTCGTCTTCGCTGTCGCTTATCTCTGGGACATCTGGTGTACTTCCTGGAACAGACTAACACGTATGCACCCCAACTTTGCAGTTATAGCAAAACATGATTAAACTCTTACCTACTCAAAGGAGTCTATCTAATATGTGCGTATGTATGTGTCAGCTTCTGCTGCCCTTTGTTTCACCTCTCAGCTCCCCAGCTAGACCTTGTAACCTTTCCACTAGACAGAAGGCCAGCACGTACACAACTGAAACTATGTGTGTGTATGTGTCTCGTCCTTAAATACTCTCTCCTCTCACCCTTTGCACTTCTGACCTTTCACCAGAACAGAGGCTCATCCTTACATGTAATACCCCAATTGGAACTATATATGTAATATGTTGAGTAAATGTTTTAATCAAGAGCCTCTACTAACTAACCTGCTTTTAACTTGCACTTAGACTCTGCTTTCAGTTGCACTTTTGCAAAGCATGTAACTTCAAAAACATGTAACTTCCTGTCTTATTTTGGCACAGAGTTACTCTACGTGGGGCCTTTTCTTTCACCATGCAGTCTGCATACAAACATTTAAGATTATAGATTCAACTCAACAGTTTAAAGTGGTTCTTCTTGGACCCGTAATACAAGCTTAATTGGGTGTCAATATGTTTAAACATCTAAATGCAATATCAATATTAATAATTAATGGAATAATAATAATGATCATAAAAATAGCAGCAAATAATAGCAGCATAATATTTTACCACTCCGGACACTCCCTCTCTCGACCTCTGGACCACCAGAGGTCGCCATACATTATGTTGGGTCACTCCTTGGCCCATTCAGCTGCTTCAGGACAGATTCAGGACAGATTTAAAAACACAGACTGGAATATGTTCACCCACACAGACCCGGACCAGTACGCCTCATCTGTACTGGATTACATCTCCGAAACCACAGACAGTGTCACCACCCAGAAACGGATCACCATGTACCCCAACCAGAAGCCTTGGATGAACCGGGATGTTCGTCTCCTCCTGAAGGCCCGCAACACCGCCTTTAGGTCAGGAGATGCACACGCCTACAGTACAGCCAGGGCTAATCTAAAGAAGGGCATCAAAAAGCCAAACACCATTACAAAAGAAGGTGAAGAACACTTCTCCAACTCCAACCCCGACGCATGTGGCAAGGACTCCAGACCATCACAGACTACAGGACCACCAAACCCTCCCCGCATCCTCTGATGTCTCCTTCCTCAACGAGCTCAACAACTTTTACGCTCGTTTTGAGCGAGGGAACCCCACAACCACAACCAAAGCAGATGTGATGCCAGACCACCAACCTCTGACTCTCTCCCCCACCGATGTAGGAGCGGTGCTGAGCAGGATCAATGTCCACAAGGCTGCAGGTCCTGATGGCATCCCCGGTCGTGTTCTCAGAGCGTGTTCTGGGGAGCTTGCAGGAGTCCTGACAGACATATTCAACCTGTCCTTGGCCCACGCTGTGGTACCGGCCTGCTTCAAATCCACCTCCATCGTCCCGATACCCAAAAACTCCAACCCATCTTGCCTCAATGACTACCGCCCAGTAGCACTCACCCCATCATCACTAAGTGCTTAGAGCAGCTGGTCTTAGCACACTTCAAATCCTGTCTCCCCCACCCTGGACCCCCACCAATTTGCATACCGCCAGAACAGGAGCACAGAGGATGCAGTCTCCATCGCACTGCACTCTGTCCTCTCACACCTGGACAACAACAACACCTACGCCAGAATGCTGTTTATAGACTTCAGTTCAGCGTTCAATACAATCCACCCTCACAACTCATCAGGAAACTGACAGACCTGGGCATCAGTTCCCTCATCTGCAAATGGTTACTGGACTTCCTGACCAACCGCCCCAACATGTCCGGCTGGATAACCACTGCTCATCTACTATCACAATGAACACGGTGTACCACAAGGCTGTGTGATGAGCCCTTTCCTCTACTCCCTCTTCACCCACGACTGCAGACCTGCTGATGGTTCCAACACCATCATTAAGTTTGCAGATGACACCACGGTGATTGGCCTCATCAGTGACAACGATGAGACCGCCTACAGGGAGGAGGTGGATCGTCTGGCTGAGTGGTGCGACACAAACAACCTGCTGCTTAACACCGAGAAGACTAAGGAGCTCATCGTGGACTACAGGAGGAATGCTGACCCACATCCACCCATCCACATTAAGGGGACGGCTGTGGAGCGTGTGAGCAGCTTCAAGTTCCTGGGAGTCCACATCTCCGAGGATCTCACCTGGACGACCAACTGCATCCTGGTGAACTTCTATCGCTGCACCATCGAGAGCATCCTGACCAACTGTATAACAGTCTGGTACGGGAACTGCTCTGCCTCGGACCGGAAGGCGTTGCAGAGGGTCGTGAAAACTGCCCAGCGCATCGCCGGAGCACCACTTCCTGCCATAAAAGACATCTACAGGAAGCGGTGTCTGAAAAGGGCTGGGAAAATCATCAGAGACCCCAGTCACCCATCACATGGACTCTTCACCCTCCTGCCCTCTGGGAGGCGCTACAGGAGCCTCCGGACTAAGACCACCAGGTACCAGAACAGCTTCTTCCCCACAGCTGTCAGACTCCTGAACTCTGCCTCCTGACATCTGACAGCCTCTGTAGAAATTATCCACACCCTCACTTATCTTAACTGCACTACTGTATAGCTCTGTGTAAATAATCATTCTGTACATACAATAATTTTTAACCTTACAACTGTTTACAACTTGCATAGTTCTAATTCTAATTCTATTCTATTCCCTGTCCACCCATGACGTCATGAACCTTAGGGTCACTGTTCCCGCTCTGACCCTCTCTAGGCATACAACCTCATGTCATCTAGGTGGTCTTAGTAATAAAATGCCAGCTCCCACTTGAAAACACTTCATGCTTAAGTGGTCTCTGCTCCTCTTCTGGGTCCCTCTCTTGTGGGAAATCTTCTCCTGTAAAGGAAACAAAACACCTTTTCCTCCTACTACGGCTTCCCTACCTTATGTCCCTCAATTGTTCTCTTTATTCAAACCTGATTCAACCTAATATTACTCAAAACATGAACCTCTATATATTATTCAACATTACCCCTCATTTTGTAAAACTCTTAAAGCGCTACTTTCACGTCTCTGCATGTGCTTCCTGTTGCTCCCTTATCTGATCATCAACATCCTGTGCACAAAACTGTCGCTGCTGCAAGTGCCTTAACTCTCATCTAAAGTCACCTATCACAAGAAAATGTATCAAGAAAATCACTATAACTGCTTATTCTACTAACGGATCAAAGAAAAAACTATGGGCTCAAAATGTGGTCATAAATATTTTGTACTTGTAAATCAGTTTTGTACTTGTAAATCAGGATTTGTATGTGTAAAAAAGAATTGTGTGTGCGTAAAAAAGATTTGTGTGTGCGTAAAAAAGATTTGTATGTGTAAAAAAGATTTGTGTGTGCGTAAAAAAGATTTGTATGTGTAAAAAAGATTTGTGTGTGCGTAAAAAAGATTTGTATGTGTAAAAAAGATTTGTGTGTGTGTAAAAAAGATTTGTGCGTGCGTAAAAAAGATTTGTGTGTGCGTAAAAAAGATTTGTATGTGTAAAAAAGATTTGTGTGTGCGTAAAAAAGATTTGTGTGTGGACTACAAGTACGGATTTTGACCCTATTTTTCTTCCTTTCATCTGATTGGTCAATGTCATGTCAATCACAAATGTAACAATCCAGGGGCAGTGTATTGGAAATGACAGTCTTCATTACAAAGCTTTCTTCGTTATGAATTAGCATACATGTTTTTATTGAACATTTGAAGAACCAGCAAAAAAAACAGAAACTCTTGTAGAGGACATAAAGTCAGAGATAGACACGACAAGGAGCAGGTGCATCTAGTACAGGTAGAGCTGCTGCAAAAACCCACAGAGCCCAGCAGCCAGAGCAACAATGTCTGGATCCTTTGCTTTTAGTTAGCATTAGCAGCACATCCTGCGTCCGATGTGAAAGGACCTTTATGCTGCGCACTGTGACTCACAGCAATGGTCCCGGGTCAGCCCTGACTTTGTGTTAAACTAATCCTAAAGTAATAATGTTGTTTCTAACCACTGACATACCACAACTTTATCCTTTCAACAGCTGCTGAAAGTTAGGAGACCTAGCTGCTATCGGATATTTATATAGAGATCCTCCAGCTTCAAATGGTATTACCCTTCAAGGACCTGCAGTTCAAAAAAGTGACCCTCCGACAGCCAAACCCATCTGTTCTCTGATTGGATTGTTACATTTGTGATTGACATGACATTGACCAATCAGATGAAAGGAAGAAAAATAGGGTCAAAATCCGTACTTGCAACTTGCAGGGTTTTTTTGTCTAAGTCCACACACAAATGTTTTTTACGCACACACAAATCTTTTTTACACATACAAATCCTGATTTACAAGTACAAAACTGATTTACAAGTACAAAATATTTATGACCACATTTTGAGCCCATAAAAAACAACCACTTTAATCAACTAAGTGTAAACATATAATCAATAGCTCCTAAATAAATTTCATCATAGCTAAAAGCTGAACTCTAACTGTATTTTAGAACTCACATTTCCTGTGTTATAACCTGTTTTAATATATCATTTTATTTCATTTTTCTGCTCTTAATGTAATGATACATTCTAATTTATACTTTATCAGAGTTAACCAAAAATATAAGCTTTCTCCCTTTGCTTCTGTTTTAAACAAAAACTTGGTCACTTCAACAAGCATTTGTTATTCTGTAACTGCATTTTATATAATAAGACTCATGTGGAGCTGCATGTGTTATCTCAATCTTTTACATGTCACCCAATTTAGTTACAAGCGAAACTCCTATTCAGTTCCTCTTTTCTGTCACTTGTTACAGGGCCAACTCAAATTCAGTTAAAAGCTAAAGGAATTTCAGGCCCTTGGCCTCGCCTATGTTTAAATCATGTGTGTTTGTAATCGTGAATGCTGTTTATCCTTCTATTGCTCCAAGTCCCCCACAATATATCGACTGAGACATCGCGCTCATCGAAGCTTATGACCTTAAATGGACCGAACATCAACTCTGTTAATGAGCACAATCGCAATGTGTAAGAAAAAATCATTTCCACTTATATAATCTCCAATATTATTCATTTGAGTCAGCGACACTTTTAACACTCTCTTAAGAAGCTCTCTGCTCTACCCCAGAAATAAATCTATTTACTATCTGTTTCTAAAGCCTACATTATAACAACTTATCCTAAAAATCAAAAAGAAATCACCCATTTTCTACTAGTAAAATCTTCACTAATCTTCCCCGACTGAGAACCTTCACAGACATACCCCGTTATTATTATTATTCCCACAGTTTCCCTTTAAGTTTGGTGTACAACTTCTTATTAACACAGCATTTTATCTTCTAAACCGAATTCAGTTCATTTTAATCCTTTCTTTAAAAATAACAATCTCTGCCCCAGTTTTACCATATCTAAGTTATCAAACAACCCCAATAGTTATAAAATCATACTAAAACCGATTTCAAATTAAACAAATTAAACCTTAAATCCCTCTCTTTTTTGACACATCTCATGTGGCAAAAAACTCAAAATGCTTCACCCAAGCTTAACAAATTAAAAGGGAAAAAAGGTTAGTCATATCATTTCTCATAACAGCTCAGCCATCCTCCTCTCTGGTATTTTGCTCCGGCCCTGAAAACCTGTGTTTAAGGAATAAAATCAATTTAATCATCATGTCAAATCTTCTCAAACTCCTGCTCCCTTCAAAGTCTGGATCCTTGGAATTTCCTGGAAACAAAACCTGTACTTTACATTTCATAACCAACTCCCCCTGTATGATCCAATCTGTGTCATAACAAAAATAAACTTAAACAGAACAGTTATTAATCATGTGTTACTTCAGTTAATGGTAACTTGAGTTACATCAAACAATATTTCCCCTATAGCATTTAGCATTCTCCCAACAATATAATGTAATCCCATAATCTAACCCCTGTAAAAAAGGAATTTTAGCAAAGCAAACATCAGCAACCCAAAATCAGCATCCCCAGATTTAAGTCTCCCACTTGTCCTGCTTATGGCAAAAGCAAAACAAAGCATCCCCTTTCTTTTCCTCACATGGTAAATTTTTTGTCCACATTTATTCATCCCTACCTTAGTCCAGTCACTCACATTCACCCATATGCATTCACACATGATATTTTTTGCTGATATGGGGCCTTCCACGCAAATAATGAAATGCTCCACATCACCAAAACGAGCTCATTCGTTTGTTTTATTTCGTTTTCCTTTTTAGGAAAATAGTTCTCCATACGTTTGACTGGATTGAGTCGCTACAATCCTTTTAGACAGAGACTCACAACCAATCAGGTCTCCACCGGTAGACTCCTCCGTCAATTATAATCTGTAAAGTCCACCTGATTTTCGTACTCGGTAATTTTGTCAGCGCCGTTAGACCACTCTCTTTCAGGCCTGCTTCAAACAAAAATGAGAAAAAAGAGAGCTGATTATTAGCTCATCAAAGTACCAAACAAAATCACCTGACAGGTTTTTTCTGAGTGCACTACTACAAACTTTTGGGCCCCTCTCAGACATATCCATATTTAATCAAACTCCCCCTCTTGAAATAGAAACAACAGCCTCAAAAATCTGAAACGATCTCAAAGTTCACCCGTTCACTGCAACCTGGACCTCGTCAAAAGATCAAATACCGTTTGCACAATGTCTCCCTTCCTCACTCTGCCATGTTTTCATTCAGCATAAGATATAAACCGATTTCAACAACATACCATCACTATATTCCTGCCCACCGTAATCAATTATCCTGTTACTTTACCATTATGTTTCACCAAATAATTCTCAACAGCCACCGCTCTGTTTCCTGAACTGAAAGCCTCCGACACACAGACACACAGGAAGTGTCTTCGTCACCACTCACTCCAGCTAATTTGCATACTGAGTCATAGCTCAACAAGCCAACTTGACAAGAGAAATACATACTTAAACCTTATCACCTTATTCAATTATTTTCATTTTCTTTCTATACTAATCACTTGCTTTGATCAATCAGTACAAGAGCACTCCTAAGTCACTCTTTTAGACTACTTTAATCACTTTTCTTTTGTTTTTTTCCATAGCTCACTCCCCTGTCATATAACTTCTTTGAGTCAACTTCAACTTCAAGCTTTAAGTCTATTTTATTAAACATTCACACCATTCTCTCACTCATACAAGCAGCAAGCTGATCTTCATTGCGTATGCTTGTGTTCTTAGCCAGGTTTAATCAATCTCTATGCATTAATCTTCATGAGCTTGTCTTTGTAAGGTTAGTGCATTTTCTGTTTGTATGTGTGGTTTTGCATATGTTGCTTTGCAGTATTTCAGACTCCTTGACAATTCTCCACTTAAACGGTCAGTTTTCTCCTTCCCCGAATTACTAACCCAAATTTTAATTTCCCACCTTGAATAAAAGCACTCCTGGTCTTCAGCCAGGAGTTAGGGCTTGCTTTTCAGGTTCATGGACACATCATTCTGTGAACAATTCACCCAGAAACTTGCCTTAACTTATCCATTGATGTTAACCTATAATTTCCTTCTGACTGCTGCATCTGGAGAATTGGTCCAGGTCTGCTTGCCCCTGAAAATAACAAAACTAAGAGATTTTCATTATTATCACGAGTGCTTAAACGACCCACTTCTCTCTCTCCTGTCACCAATGCCAATTATATCATGTTTATGTCATGAATATGAATATAAGCGTTTTCCTCGTTGCATTTCATGTTACTTGAGTGTAAGCTGCTTTCTTCGTTGCACGCCATGTGATCATCTTAATTAAGTGTAAGCTGCATCTTCATTGCATCCTATATTGTGCTCTTCATTGCATTTTTATGTATTCATATTTAATTTATGCATCTTTTCACTGAGCTTTAGATTCAAACTATCTCACTTCTGATTCATTTCAAAAATAATTTCACATGTAACGATTTGTGTATGTGTGTTTTCAATTTGTGTTTACCTCTTTTAAACGTGATATGGTGGACATCACTAAACAATCATGAGTTCCGGCTTCAATTTTCAATCCAATCATATCCTGTATTCTCGCAGTCAAACTCGTCCAGCTTCACCTGAGACTGGACCTTATCCCTTTCTCACAGTGTCCTTGTGTGGCCTTCAAAACTCCAACAAACACAGTCCGTTTCTTCTCTGTTTTGATCTTTCAGTATTCTTCTTTGAAGTTAAGTTCCAGTCTGGCAAAATATCACATTCAGCGCCTTCGACTCCGTGCCCCCCAGTCATGTCACTGTTCTTTACCAGCGTCCAGTTTCCTCGTGCATGTTTTATCACGGGGTTTCCTCCATTCTGCTTCTCGAGTCGTCAGTCAATCTTATTTTCATTTGCTCTGTTGTTCTTCTCCAGTCATCTTTTCAGTCTTCTCTTTCCAGATTACTTCAAGCATGGCAAATATGACACTCAATGCCCAATGCTTTTCCACAGTTCTTTATCCCACTGTTCGACTGCCCAGCCTGTAATTCACAGTACATGTTGCATTACTCGCTTTTCTTACATGCTGCTGCTGGTGTCGTCAGTGTTAATGGTTCAGTTTCTTTTGTCTGCTGTTAATTCTTCAACTCCACGATGTTCTGTCGGTCTTCATCAGGAGATTGACTGGCCTTTGAGCTTCTTCTGAGGGTCAAGGACAAAGTGACAGGTGAAGCTATAAATTTTAGCCCAAAAAGTGGCCTGTTTTTTCCCAATTGTTCCTCTATCCTTTTTGCCGGTTACTCAAAGTTCAATGTTGAGAGAAGTCCACCTGTATTGTATTGTACTTTTATGGGCATGCAAAGTTCCTGTCCCAGACACACACACACGGTTTCCTGTCACCGACACACCACAGGCACACATTTCCTGTTTCTGCAGACTCTGTCTCATTTGCTTCACAGTCTACAAACAATCTGTAATTCTACTAAATCTTGATCTAAAAACAATACACCTTCATTTCACTCACACACATTTAAATAGAGCTCTTTCAAACATCAGGACAATTAACACTTCTTCACACACATCACCATTCTTTAGGTCAGTTTTGTAGCATCAGTCACACAATAATTTCTTGAGTGGGTGTACCAAGTGTATACACTTATGTGTTTTCAATCAGAAAAAATAAACTCAACCTCTTGTAACATCACTCATGGATTTCTTGAATTAAAAGCACTTTCAAACTTTAAAACATCCTACTTTACATCACAAAAGAAATATATTTCACACCTTTATTTCATACACACTTTTAAATGTTCTAACCTCTTTCAGACACCATGAATCGTCTCACACACCCTACCTTTTCACTCACTCAGACAAATCACGCAGAGTCACTCAAATCAAATACTGACAGCATTCACACGGTTAAAATCACTCAAAATACACTTTCATATGAGTATTTTGGACATGGCTTCCATAATCAGAAAGAGCAAGTCAAAAAGAAAAGAAAAAACTGAAACCTCTCATCATCCTCACAGCTTCTCACCACACACACATAACTGAAAAAATAAAACACACCACCATTTATTACTCAAGAGAGGTTACTACAAGAAAATATATAGTGGTCTTAGGTACTGTACAATACACTCAATCTATATATATATGTCAAAACTCAGTCAATGACTATACATCCACAGTAATGAATTCAAACTCTATTTATACTCTTGTAATACGCAAAACCAGCCTCTTAATTACAGGCATTTAGCAATATTGGCAAACAATAGTTATAAAGCTCAATACTCTAAACCGAAACCACCCTCTCTGCGCGTCACCGCTGCTCATTTACATTCTCACACACATACCATCAGTGCACATCCGGCAGTGCATTGCTGACACAGAGACTGATCTCACACATAGATCTCATATTTTATATTACAGAGACGTCTTATAATTACAACTGCACAGAGTTTAGGCCTCTTAAAACCTATATAATTTTGACAAATTTAACGGTCCAACCGATAAAGTCCCAGACTTTTTTGCGACCAATTTTAGCCAGTATTCCGTCCCTGACGGTGGCCCGATTGCTAATGCCCTAACCAAATTTATCGTAGCCAAAAAAGCGCAGATACCGTTCCAAACGGCAAAGTGGTCCAACCACTGGCTTATCTCAGGATGCCCTGTACCCCACGGTCAAGCCAAACCGAGCTAACCCTATTCGCCGATAGGTCAACAATGCGCGTCTACATCTAGGAGGGATCGCAACATCCGGGCTATGCGCTTCTTAAGGGTCCCAGACTCCTCGTCCTAAGAGAATTTAGTAAAACTTCTGAAAACACTACATAAAATCACAAGTAATCTTATTAATGTCCAAGCCCAGCTTTATAGTCAATCAAAACTGCATATTCACACACATGCCAATTACCTATCATACTATATTCACTTAACAGTCCAACTGCTTTCTCTTTTCATTCCTTTATTCTCATTACTCAGTACTGTCACTTATACTTCATTATCATTACTTCAACCAGCATGCTCATGAGATTACCATCAAAATCAAAACAGACATTCACCAGTAATTTTCAGTGAGTAGACTTTAATTTTGTCATGTCCAATCTGGCACACTTTGGAAAATTCAACAGGTATGTGCCTTACCTTTGTATAAGCCGGCTTGTCACTCACTTTCGACCACTGACTCGTATCTGCCCGTCTAATCACCACGGACCCCGGATCTCTCCGTGATCTCTCCGTTTACACCTCCAAATTCCCCTCTCACCGGACGATGCCCCCAAATGTTAAGGGTTCAGAATATTATACAATATAATACAACACAACCACTAAGGTTTGGGAGGCTCCTGTAGAGGAGACTGTATAATAAATTTCACTTAATAACAGTTGGGCAAAGTTGTAATTGTTAAAGCCTCAGTTACACTATAGTACAATGTTTCCCAAACACTGTTGTGACACATAGGTGCACCATGAGAAATGATCAGGTGTGCTATAGAAGATTATCTGGTTTCACCTGTACTCTAAGCGACTGGCTTAAGTAACGGGCAGAACAATTACATTCTCTTCCACTAAAGGGCAATACAACTAACTGCTTTAATTAAATGGGTTGCCAACTGGCAGTAAAACAGAAGAAAATGAAAAAGAAATTACATAATAG
Organism: Oreochromis aureus; assembly: GCF_013358895.1. Taxonomy (NCBI): domain Eukaryota; kingdom Metazoa; phylum Chordata; class Actinopteri; order Cichliformes; family Cichlidae; genus Oreochromis; species Oreochromis aureus. The sequence goes on from NC_052944.1 coordinate 24,522,207, forward strand.
TCATACCGTGAGTGAGACAACGCTGTTCAGACTCAGATGAAGGTTCTAGCATGAGTGTTCAGAAGTAAAACACAAAAAGGTGTGCTGGGGACAAACCGAGCAAATTCCGCTATACCTGGTGCAAGCTGAAAAATTATCAATATGCTTTTTGTGACATTTTTGTTTGGTGGTGTGAAATATGTCCTTTGGCTCCAAAAGGTTGGGAAATACTGCTACAGTAAAAGTAGTAAAAATAAGACATTGTGGTCTCTGCATTGCTCCTCCTGCAGCAATGCAGAGGTTGAGCACATACAGCAGCAGCATGGGGCTAGTGTCCCACATCGTAAAGCAAGAAATCCTTGCTATGGTGTCTGAGAAAAAAAATTGTACCTGCATGTCTGTTAGGTAATATGGATTGGTACTGACATATGTTGTCTTCCTGGATTTCTCCCTCTCCGTCTCCCGGGGCTTTGTTTACGGAAGTCGTCTTCAGACGCTGGGTGGCATCCGACCCGGAAACACCTCTGCGCGGGTGCCACTGTGCCGGCAACTGATGCGGCGCTCAGCTGCTTCTAATTATCCGCCATCTTGGGAGGGCTATTTAACCACAGAGTCGGGCGACAATCCGACTCCGTGATGCTTACCATCTGGTGCGGATCCGTGAAGGGGATGAGTAGAAGACAGCGTTTAATACTCACCTGGGACATTTCGAGTATTTGGTGATGCCCTTCGGGCTCACTAACACCCCTGCAGTGTTTCAGGCACTGATTAATAATGTGTTACGAGACGCAATCGTTTTGTTTTTGTCTATGTAGATGACATCCTCATCTTCTCCCAGAACCAGGCAGAGCACGTCAAGCTTGTGAGGCTTGTGCTGCAGCACTTGCTGTTCGTCAAGGTGGAGAAATGTGAGTTTCACGTCCAAACTATTTCTTTCTTGGGGTTCATCTATGGGCAGAAATTTGTGCCATCAGAAACTGAATTTGAATAAGTTAAATTTGAATTTGAATTACTCGGATTGAATCTGAATTGTAACTTGAATGAAAGCTTTTGAAAACTGAATTTGAATTAGTCTAATTTGAAATTGAATTTATGGTTTGAAAATGAATTGATTTGCTTTGAAACTGCATTTTATCCTTTAAAAATTCAGCTCTCGAATAATTTCAGATTCACTTCTCACCATTCAGTTTCAGTTCTACAATTCAATTTCAGTTCCAAAATTCAGTTTTTTGGGACTTACATCCGGTTCCGGTTCAAGCGCAGATTAATAGAACTACAGACTGATAGCGTTACTGATGGAATCTATAGCGTCTTGAGCTGAATTAAGACTTCAGAAGTCATTCGTCATGTCGAATGACCAGCGGATAAACTCTCAGGTTGGTAATAAATGTATTACATGTATAAGAACAAGCGTCATGTTAACAAATGATAGCCGTACAGTAACTTTTATGCTTATTGTAGCTGCTAGCTAAAAACGCTAATTTAGCCTAGTTTGCCCTGGATTTAGCTTTGACAAACAAATATGATCGACTGTTTCTAGTAGAATTCCAAAGTTGTCATCTTGTACCCTGTCAGAGCCCTGTATGCTTGCAGAGACCCCTAGAGTAAGGAAACATGCAAAACGCTGTCCAAACCTTTGTATTTGAGCTTTATTTATGTCTTACACAGCATCCCAACTCTTTAGCTAACTTAATAACTTTAGCTAAAGTGAATAGTTAGTCTTATTCATTAGTGCAGCATTACTGGATCACCTCTGTTTGAAGTAATATAATATGATATACAACTATCACTGAAACAGCAAACTTTGTAAATAAACAAACAACACTTCTCATTCTCTAAACGTTTGGCCACAGCTGTAGATTACACTATCAGTGCTTGTTCACTCTTGACAATAATTACATTTCTAAATTCTCTTTGTGCATTTACAGGTAAACAATATCTAATATTTTATCTAAATGACTGCTTTGTCTTTGAAAAGGTGAAGAGCCTGAGGCCGGTGACACTCCAGTTCTACTCTAAGTACATCCTTACGGTGGCTCACAGGACAAGGCTACATTCCTGTCCTGCGAGAAGAGAAGAGAAACTTCAGAGTCTTCATGAATTTCAACCAAAACCTGTCATATGGAATATGACAGGGGTCTTAAACTCCATTCCTCGAAGGCCGGTGTCATGCAACTTTTCCATGCCCTCGATAACTGGAGTTTGAGACCCCTGCTGTATGGTGTTCATGCAGTTTTCTACCCCACAGTTACAGCATGTCTGACTGCCTGTTCAGCATATGCAAAAATATATGATGAGTTTAAGCACGTGATGACTAAGGCCTTCCATTATGGTGTTTGTCATCACATGTCACAGACATCTGGATGATCATTTGGAATAAACAAAAAAACAAAAAACTTGTTACTTCATCTTTTATCTTTATTATTATTATTGTTCTTATTTTACATTTTTCATTGTTAGGCATTGGGTTTATTTGTAGTAGTCCTTTCCAGCTTCTTTCCCTCTTCCATGTTACTGTGTCAGCTTGTCAGCATCTATTTGGGGTTGGGAGTGGAACAGGAAGTAAGGAACAGAAAGTGCCATTTAAACCAGGAGAGGTTCTTATATTTCAGAAGAAGGGATTAATTCAAAAGAAATGACCTCAATGCCATATTTTATTTAGGAACCCTAGGCTATGTCCACACGTACACGGGTATTTTTGAAAACGGAGATTTTCCGTTTTCGTTTTAAAAAATAATCCCGTCCACACGTAAAGGCAGAAATGAAGGAAAACGCTGCTACGAACATGCCAAAGCAGCAGGTGGCGATATATTCCTAACCGTGTAGAAATGTTGGCCAATCAGAAGTCTAGAAGCCTCGGCGGGAAATAGTAAACAAAGCTGGGGCATAGAAGCAGAACCGAGTCGTATGTGTGGAGGGACAGTAACTGTGCATGTATATGTAAGCATTTAGACACTGCAGAGAGTACAATTAACAGTAACAGTATTGTAGAAATTCATTTCACCGAAACAACAACGTGGCGCACAGTGTGACGTCAAAAAAGGCGCACACCTTTGACGCATGCGTTTTCTCCGTTTTCTCGTCCACACGTAAATGCAAAACGGAGTTTTAGAAAATATCCACCCTGGCGGAGTTTTAGAAATCTCCGTTTTCAGTGACCGAAAACGGCGTTTACGTGTGGACGAAAGGTGCAAACGCATAGAAAAATCTGCGTTTTCAAAAATACCCGGGTACGTGTGGACATAGCCCTAGAGAGCACTTTGCAAAATAACACATTCTTATAATTTCACCCTCAGATGAGCCAAGCTACGACTGTCAGGGAAGGTGATGTAGGTACAGAGCATGTGAGAGTGGTTAAGTTAATGTCTCTTGTCTAGATGAAGGCACAGGAGGGATCAATGGCACGGCGTAGAGATTCAGTATCTTCAGTCTTCAGTGGACACTCCATTTCTGGCACAAAACACCTGTAAAAGAGGGTCGATTTAGGAGGTGACCCGACAACTTCAGCCTGTCAAACATAGCAATGGAGCAGTATGTTAAAAAAAACCCCAACTAATTAAGCATGCACTCAGTACCCTAAGAATTATTATGGTAGTTAAACACAGTGATAGTTGTATATCATATTATATTACTTCAAACAGAGGTGATCCAGTAACGCTGCACTAATGAATAAGACTAACTATTCACTTTAGCTAAAGTTATTAAGTTCGCTAAAGAGTTGGGATGCTGTGTAAGACATAAATAAAGCTCAAATACAAAGGTTTGGACAGCGTTTTGCATGTTTCCCTACTGTAGGGGTCTCTGCAAGCATACAGGGCTCTGAGAGGGTACAAGATGACAACTTTGGAATTCTACTAGAAACAGTCGATCATATTTGTTTGTCAAAGCTGAATCCAGGGCAAACTACGCTAAATTAGCGTTTTTAGCTAGCAGCTACAATAAGCATAAAGGTTACTGTACGGCTATCATTTGTTAACATGACGCTTGTTTTTATACATGTAATACATTTATTACCAACCTGAGAGTTTATCCGCTGGTCATTCGACGTGACGAATGACTTCTGAAGTCTTAATTCAGCTCAAGACGCTATAGATTCCCATCAGTAACGCTATCAGTCTGTAGTTCTATTAATCTGCGCTTGAACCGGAACCGGATGTAAGTCCCAAAAAACTGAATTTTGGAACTGAAATTGAATTGTAGAACTGAAACTGAATGGTGAGAAGTGAATCTGAAATTATTCGAGAGCTGAATTTTTAAAGGATAAAATGCAGTTTCAAAGCAAATCAATTCATTTTCAAACCATAAATTCAATTTCAAATTAGACTAATTCAAATTCAGTTTTCAAAAGCTTTCATTCAAGTTATAATTCAGATTCAATCCGAGTAATTCAAATTCAAATTTAACTTATTCAAATTCAGTTTCTGATGGCACAAATTTCTGCCCATATTCATCATCGAGCAGGGGCGATTGAAAGCGGACCCTGCTAAGGTAAAAGCTGTTGTAGAATGGCCAGAGCCCAAGACCCATAAGGAGTTGCAGAAGTTCCTTGGATTTGCTAATTTCTACAGACGCTTTATCAAGGACTTCAGTAAGATTGCTCTGCCTCACCTAAACTGTCGTTTCAGTGGTCCTCGAGTGCCCAGGACGCGTTCACTCATTTCTACTCAGCTCCGGTGTTGGTGCAGGCTGACATTAACCATCCGTTTTATGTTGAGGTGGACGCTTCGGACTCTGGGGTCGGCGCCATCCTCTCCCAACAGGTTAGTGGCAAATTACATCCCTGCGCTTTCTTTTCCCGACAACTGTCCCCTGCTGAACGGAACTACGATGTTGGGGACCGGGAGCTAGCGAGCACCCAGTGGTGGTCTGGACGGATCATATGAACCTGGTGTATCTCCAAGCGACTAAACGTCTCAACGCTCGGGAAGCCAGGTGGGCTCTGTTCTTTGCACGCTTTACCCACACTATTACTTACAGACCCGGGTCTCAGAACACCAAGGCCGATGCGCTCTCTCACCAGTTTGCACCGGACCTGGACACAGAGGAGAAAGATAAACCCATCTTGCCCCTGTCCTGCATTGTGGGAGCGTTGACCTGGGAGATTGAGAGAGTGATAAGAGATGCCAAGGAGCAGGAGCCAGACCCAGGGTCGGGTCCTGCAGGGAAACTGTTTGTTCCGACGTCGGCCCAAGGCAAGGTCATCCACTGGGCTCACACCGCCTAGTTTGCCTGCCATCCTGGTAAGAACCACACCATCGCTTTGCTCCGACGCCAGTTTTGGTGGCCCTCTCTGTTTCAGGATGTCCAGGAGTATGTTGCGGCCTGCGCCATTTGTGCCCGGAACAAGGCACATAACCTGCCTGGGGGGACGACAGGCTAACCTGGGGGCCCAGGTTAGCTTGTCGTCTGGTTCTCATTCTCAGACAAATGGTTATTCATGGTTACATACAATTTTAGATGGATGTGGGCCAAAGCCTAGCATAGCCTGTAACGTTATTATGACAGACTCATTTTATGAGTGAGGTTGACTTTAAGTGACTTACAGGTTTCTTTGAAAAATACTTTCTTATATCCAGGTTTTTCCTTTTTGCTGCCATCCTCCTCTCCTCCTTGCAGGTCCTCGCAGCACAGACCTGCCGCTGCTAAAGCTAAACAGAGCTCCCTGAAAGGCACAGCCAATCACATTGGGCATATTTGTCACATGAGACTCCAGTAGCGAATGTAATTTAAATCTTTCTGCACCGTTAGGTGAATGAGACGTTGACAGATTGTTTTTTCTTTCTCTCAGGTAGGGATGGGTATCGTTTAGGTTTTATCCGATACCGGTGCCAAACCGGTACTTTTGAAACGGTGCCGGTGCTTAAACGGTGCTCAAACCGGTGCTTAAAGAATGGAGAACACAAAATTGGTCCAAAAACCTCTCATGTTCAGCTGTTTTTTTTGTAAAAAGATAACAATGTTAGCCTTTTCTGCAGCTATAGGGCATATATGGTCTCACTCTTGGCTGGAAGCAGTGCTTAAACAATGGAAAAAACACAAACTTTGTCCAAAAACCTCTCATGTTTAGCTGTTTTCCACTTTTTCTTTGGTCATTTTAGCCTTTTTGGCCAGGGTGAAGGGAGTATCTGCCATCAAACAAGAAAACAGCCGCATGTAACTATGACGGTGTTTGCTAGTTCACCTTACATGCATTAATGTAACAATGTGGTTAGCGTACTCAACGTTAATTACACACGAACAACATGAAGCTACTTACGCAGAGAACGGCTGCTGCTGCCATCATCATCCGTCATCATTTCTGCTACACTGACAGGGCTAGGGGCCAGGACTCTCCTCTTCGGGTTTTTGGGGGATGTTGCTAACTCCAGGTCCGATAACAGGCACCACACTCGCAGTAGATGTGCACGGTGTGAGGTCTCGCAGCAAGCTATCAAACACGGCGCATTTCTCGGCTTTAAAAAAACCCGCTATGCGTCGCCAGGTGTTTCATCAGATTTGAGGTGTTACCTCCTTTGACAGTATCACAGTATCACCTTAAAGCACTTGTTGCTGGCTGCTGAGTTTGGATCTTTTGCTATGAAGTACAGCCAGACTTTTGACCGCTTCGCCTTGGGTGTTTTTAATCTGTAGCTCTGCTCAAAAAGAACGTACATACCTGGCCCCGCCTACTATCCTCAGAAACGTAAAATGATTGGCTAGAATTGGCTCAGGAAAAAAAAAAGCACAGAAATAAAGCACTGAAATGTGCGCTGCTTTTCGGTCTGGTTACTACCGTTTATGTCAGAACATGGCACCGGACACCGGTACCCATCCCTACTCTCAGGTTTGTTTTTCTTTACTCGAACAGATCAAATTATTGGTGGGGACAATTCAATAATCGCTGGATATTGGTGGGGACATGTCCCTTCCGTCCATGCCAAATCTACGCCCTTGCGCACATATATAAAACAGGTCCACGGCTTCGTACCGTAAAGACATAAAACCATAAAGGGACCTCTGGCTAATACGTCGGGTTCCGTGTTGGGCTCGTAGCCAAAAACTAGCTTTACTTTGTTGTCTGGGTCAACTTTGCTAGCGAGAGACAGAGAGAAGTGTTGAAAGGCTGCTCCAACAGTAAACAGGAACACAGTGTAAAGTTGAGTCTTAATAGCTTACTTACAGCTGGGCTCGTCAGGACTCTTTTTGGATGCAGTGGTTATTATTATATCTACATGCTTCCGTCTCCCATTTCTGCTCAGTGAAAACTCGTTATTTTCGCCTCTTTCTCTCCCTCCCTCGCTCACAGACACATAATGTGTATGGCAGTCCATTCTCCCTGCAGCACGGACTACACTGCCCATGAGGCTACATTCTTTAGGGCTATGCCTGTAACACTCTGCCTACCCTCATGGCACCCTAAAGAAAGTTCCGCCCCTGCATAGCAACAAGATGCTATGTCAACCCAAGACCCCGAGTCTCCATTTTTGTGTTAAAAAATGAGTAACTTTATTCCATTACAGTTACCGTTTTAAAAGGTGGTACTGAGAATACAGTTACTTTGTTAAAATTAGGGATGCACCGATCCCGATACTGGTATCGGGTATCGGTGCCGATACTGTAAAATGTGTGCGTACTCGTACTCGTAAAAGTCAACCGATACCATGAACCGATACTAATGTAGCCCGGATGGGAATTTGGTAGTAGATACTCATAATTCCCATGGACTTGAACGCCACATAAGGTGTTCACAGTTCACAGAAGAGAACGGCATGGAGAGATGCACGAGTTTAGCTGAACCAAAGTGAGAGACTCGGCTAGTTTTACTGAGGTTAACTTGCACAAAAGAGTGTGTGACTAGAAAGCTACCTGTGTGAGAGCTTCGCAACAGAGTGTGGGTGAAGTGACTTTTTGTTTCAACGGTCGCACCACCGTCCGTGGAAAACTGTGTTTCCAGCCATGACTGCCGAGACTAAAGGCTAGCCCGGACTGCTTGGCTGCGCCACGGAGGCAGCTGCTATGGACTGTCGGAGAGCTGGACAGTGACTGGCTAACGCGCTGTAGCAGAGACAGCATCGGGTCCGCAGGGAGTGGATTTAGTGTGGGACTGGTGAACGGCGACCTACCGATCAGCTGAACTGTAAGTCAGACTTTTGTGCTCTTACTGGGGAGAAGAGGATTTTTCTCCATGTCCGGCGCGAGCAGCAAACAGGCCTGCAACAAGTGTGAATGTGAGTGTGTGTGGGGCCCATGTGTGAATATTGTATGTTTAGTGGATTTATATAACGTGTTTTGGAGTGTATATTAGTGAGTCACTTACCAAAAGGTGATAACATAAGTTGGGTTGTTTAATATAATTTGAAAGGGAATTATTTCATTTATACAGTGTATTTCATTTGGTTAAGGAATTGGAATATCATTTGAGTTTAAAAAAGGGATGTGTTGTACAGTATTTGTCTCTGCCCTTACGTTCAGTAAACGTTTCGTTTGTGTTAAAGAGTTGTGTGGGGTCGTTTCTTTACTACCGGTTAAGTTTAACTTGTGTGTGGCAGAAGTATTTTGTACTCGGTATCGGCAAGTACTCAGATCCAAGTATCGGTATCGGATCGGTTTGAAAAAATTGGTATCATTGCATCCCTAGTTAAAATAAATGGATTACACAACTGTCTTTTCCTGTTTCATATAACAGGCTATGTCCTCTCTATTTTTGGTAATTCTACGCCGGTGGAAACCCAAACAAAACACACATTAAGAGGCTCTAAGCCCTGTCTCAGTCTCATGGCCCATGTCACCCCTACTCATATTCTAAACACTCTACTGACGTGAAGAAATATTTTTCAAAATTATTTTTCAAAAAATTATTTAATATGAAGGCAATAGGCAGAATGCTACAGGCATAGCCCTAAAGAATGTGGCCTCATTTTGACCCTATTTTTCTTCCTGTCATCTGATTGGTCAGTGTCATGTCAATCACAAATGTAACAATCCAATCAGAGAACAGATGGGCTTGGCTGTCGGAGGGGCACTTTTTTGAACTGCAGGTCCTTGAAGGGTAATACAGTTTGAAGCTGGAGGATCTCTATATAAATATCCGATAGCAGCTAGGTCCGCAGCTGTTGAAAGGATAAAGTTGTGGTATATCAGTGGTTAGAAATACCATTGTTACTTTAGGATTAGTTTAACACAAAGTCAGGGCTGACCCGGGACCATTGCTGTGAGTCACAGTGCGCACCATAAAGGTCCTTTCACATCGGACACAGGATGTGCTGCTAATGCTAACTAAAAGCAAAGGATCCAGAATTTGTTGCGCTGGCTGCTGAGCTCTGTGGGTTTTTGCAGCAGCTCTACCTGTACTAGATGCACCTGCTCCTTGTCGTGTCTATCTCTGACTTTATGTCCTCTACAAGAGTTTCTGGTTTTTTTTGCTAGTTCTTCAAATGTTCAATAAAAACATGTATGCTCATTCATAACGAAGAAAGCTTTGTAATGAAGACTGTCATTTCCAAAACACTGCCCCCCCCCCGCGGTCCACAGCGCTGTATTAAACAGTAGACCTGTGACACAAAAATCACCAAACTCGGACGACCACAGACTGTTTTCCTTCGTGGTGATGAAGGAAAACGCTGGGTTGGCACGTAAAAGGGCATTTATTCCCTTCAAAGACCTGCAGTTCAAAAAAGCGCCCCTCCGACAGCCAAACCCATCTGTTCTCTGATTGGATTGTTACATTTGTGATTGACATGACATTGACCAATCAGATGAAAGGAAGAAAAATAGGGTCAAAATCCGTACTTGTGACTTGCAGAGGGGTTTTTGGCTAAGTTCACACACAAATCTTTTTTACACATACAAATCTATTTTACGCACGCACAAATCTTTTTTACACATACAAATCTTTTTTACACACACACAAATTCTTTTTACACATACAAATCCTGATTTACAAGTACAAAACTGATTTACAAGTACAAAATATTTATGACCACATTTTGAGCCCATAATCCTTTTCTACGTAGCTGACGGCTGGTAACTGTGCAGGGGCGGATCTAGCAAAGTTTAGCCAGGGGGGCCGATAGGGCATTAACAGGGAAAAGGGGGGCACAAAGACATACTTTTCTTTCTTATTCTCATTTAAAATGTCTAGCTTTTAATAAATAATTATCTGAATCTTACACCCAAAGTTTTAATCTGATGTAAAATGTATAGAAGTCTAATAGTTACTGTATATAGTAACTGTTAAGTCTAATATACCCTAGTAAGCTACAGTACTTTTTCCTTTGGGAAGATACCATCTGTGCAGTCTGCAATTCTGTTGAAGAAAGATGTTGAATCTATTTAATTATTCTTGAAAAATAATTTATTTCTGTGCATTTTTTTCCACACTGCATCAAATTAAAGTTGATTACGTCGATTAAGCATCATGAGGTGGAGGGTGGGGGGTGGTTCTCTATTTTTTTTTGCTGGGAGTTTGCAACCCTATTAGTTAGGTTGCTTAATATTTCTGCTAAGTACTCTTTAAAATACCAGAATAGAGAGGATGGAGTAGGTAGGTTTAAGTTTATTAGATTGATCAGTGTTGCTGAACTATGAAATATTTTGGGTGCAGTGTATTTTTTACATACAGGTATAACAGAATAGCTTTAGTGTTGTTGTTTATTTAAACATGAGTATGAACTTATACAACATGCAGCAAGATATTAAAAAAAAACAGTTTTATTGATTAAAAAACAGATATCCAAATTTATGATATCGGTATCAGACATAAAAAAGTGGTATCGTGCCATCTCTAATTTAAACCACTAAAAATCTCAACAACTCTGTCATCAAAGTGTTATTCCTAAAGATAATCATGTAAAAGGGTGCAGTGGTGTCGAAGGTTATGCTGTGTGTGAGTTTCCTTAGTGCAGAGAACTCCATGAACTATTCTGCCCCACCTCTTCTCTTGCAGCTGTGCTGAAACCAAACCTCACTACTACAGCAGTCACTTATAAACATGATTATAATTATCTGATATAGTCAGATGCTTGTTAAACATGTGCATTTGACATTGTAGTGTGGAAACCTTTTCAGCTTTGCAGCAACTGGAATTTGAAATACTTTAAATGTTTCTTTCTTTCTTTCTTTACAGATTTGTTCAGTTTTTAAAAACTAAAAATCTGTAGCACATCAACATAATGTAATAAACATGTTCTCATCCTCTCTAAAGCGAACAAGCCATACCTTAACTCAGACCTTCCGAAAGTGTGGGTCCATTGCAGGGGGGGCGCGGTATGAAAAGGGGAAAAAAAATGCTTGGACACTGCTAGCACAGGGCACCCACACAAACACAAAGCAGGATATGAAGCATCGCTGAATATGTTTCCAAACCAACTTCATTCTAAGCCAAAGATTAGAAAATATGGTGAAGCATATCTGCCCTTTGGTTTCACCTGCACAAGTGCCGAGGTAGGTCTCCCCTGCAGAATTGCTTTTCCCTTCATCGGGAGCACGCACTGGGCTGTTCAAATCACGGACAAACGGTATCCTACATTCTTGATTTTTAGTTCACAAACACTTGTTGTAATGACTAACTAAGCGAACATTTTTCTTGTAAAACAAAGGGGGGCCTAAAAGAGCTTGGGAACCACTGCCTTAACTCATCATCATCATCATCACAGTTTCTAAAGAGAACTCAGTCTCATATTTTTCCTTATAGGTTTGGTTGAGTGAAGTTTTTTGTTCACATGTGACCTTTCTGAGTGGAGCACATTTACTGAGGAGCTGTATGGCACTAGTGTGACTTACATTAATGTAGCATTTGTTATGCTTCATTCCTGTTACATAAAAACAATAACCGAGACCTTAAGAGATGAACTTTTCATGTTGCAGATCGCAATTCAAAACAAGTGCTATAGAAATTATTTGGTAAAAATAGGACACATACACTAGTTTTTAAATGCATGATCAGATCTTCATAATAAAAAGCATTTCTGTAATCCATCCTTGTTATTATGTCTCAGCTTTGTCTAACATTCCCCACCCGCTGATGTGACTGAAACAATTGTGTGTGATTGTTCCACAGATGATGGTAATGGTCCTATCCTGGTGAGTCCTGTTCATCCTGTGACTGAGGGAGCTTCTGTTAGTCTGAGCTGCAGTTTGAGAACACAAAAAATACTTTCCAATGTGTTTTTCTATCACAATGACAAACTTATTCAAAATGATCCCCGAGGGGAGCTGAAGATCTCTGCAGTGTCAAAGTCTGATGAAGGTTTCTACAAGTGTCAGTCCTCAGGAAGAGAGTCAGCACAGAGCTGGATGTCAGTTAAAGGTGAGCAGGATCAAAACATTTGATTAATCTTTATACATGGTTTGCATGACTTAATAAATCATGTTCTGAAATATGCAATATAACAATTATAGTTTATTAATAATTAATTATTATTTGTTGTTACAGTAACTGTGTCAGGAGCTGACAGCTCTTCATCTCCTGTGTGGTTGATGGTTGGACTGGTTTGTGGATAATAAAATTATTCCTCAAAAATACAACTTGCCTAATAATTCTGCACTCCCTGTAAGAAGCAATCTGACCACACGTAACATTTATTAAGTTTAGCTTCACAAATCCCATAATTTTCTCTTTCAAAAACCTTTCTGTACGTACAAGTGCCCGCTTTATTTCAGGATAAAAACAAACAAACAAAACCAAAAGTCAAACGTTTGGATATGTTTGATATCATGTTCCACACTAGAAGCAGAACATACGTGAAGGTGCTGCTGGAGACCAGCGCTACGAGGACTAAAGACCACAAGATCATCTGTTTAAACAGTGTGGTTCACAAGAGTCCTGCCAGTCATGCAGCCACTGTGTGTGTGTGTGTGTGTGTGTGTGTGTGTGTGTGTGTGTGTGTGTCTGTTCTGGTGTTCTCATCTTTGTGCAGTTTTGGGACAGTGAGGAGGGTTTCCACCTCTGGGTTGCAGAGTGCAGAGCTTCAGTTGATGCTGGATCATTGCAGGACAAACAGTCAGTGTCACTCTGGCTTGTAAGTCAAGACTTCCTTTTTGTGTGTGAAAATTACTTACCCGTTTTCTCCTTTCTGTCCAGGAATCTTGGGGAGGGGAAAGCTCAGAGACTTTTTGTAAATACTTCTGGAAAAGCTGTGGAAGGAGGTTTTTTTGTATTTGGAGAATCAGACCAGGAGCTGGGGATTACACTGCTGTGGATGTCACTTTTTTAACTGTTTTTTTTTTTCTCACCATTTTGACTTGTAAAAAATTCCCTGTTTCTGCTAAGAAAGTGCAGCTATTGAGTCCTGCTTCCCTGCTCAGTGGCAAAACCTGAAACTATTGGCTTAAAGTAGTTTGTTCATTCTCCTGACATCAACAAGGCATTTTCACCCAGATAACTGCCACTCACTGGGGATTTTCTCCTTCTGGTCTTTTACTAGTAAACCCAGATAACTCAGACCAGCCTGTCAGCCATGTCACATCCAATCACCTTTCTTCCTGATGCTCAGTTTGAAGATGAATAATATAGCAGACCAGTCACTAATAAAATGAGTCAATGAAATGTGGCCAAACCTGAACATTAGGCTTAAAATCTTCCTTTTTGAGAAAGTTTATAATTAGTTTATTTTGGGCATTTCATTTTCGAGCAGGAAGCTCAGAAAACCCCTGATGGCCGAACAGAACAGTGATCCGTTCTGCAAGGATGGATCACTGAAGTCTAAATTTTCAGCTGGAACGTCTCCTCAAGCCAAATTTCTAAATTTGAAGAAGTGGATTTAAACGTCTTGTTAAATTTAAAGATTGGAGTCAAGGGGCTTTAAATTTGGGCACAGTTACAGCTATTTGTCCAACAGACAGGGATTTTTCTGCTTCTGTAACAGACTGTCCTAAATGACAGATTCTGAAGGTAAAATCTTTGTCCTTTATCATCACAGGTCTAGGAAACAGACCAGACAGAACAAATACGTTTTTCTGTGTGCTCATTTTTCCAGTTTTGTTTGATATTGTACAGCACGCTGATGAAAACCAAAGTTGTGCATCAATGTGCACGTGCAGCCTCTCTCATCAGGTCAGGCAGTGTGAAGCAGGTAATGTTAGAGATGTTCATCTGATGGAAAGGAACGAGAGAGACAGAAAAATTACGAAATCAGATTGGGTCAGTTTGACGTAGCTGCAGCTCCTGATAAATGTTACTGAATATGTGTGAGTTGGTTTTTTCTTGTATTGTGTCTTGATCCATCAGTTTAAAAACATGTAAACACTACAACACTGATGAATTAAATTGACTAAAGTTCAAATATATATGTATTATTATCAGTGTTGGTCAAGTTACTTGAAAAAAGTAATCAGTTACTAATTACCGATTACCTCCCCCAAAAAGTAATCCCGTTACTTTACTGATTACTTATTTTCAAAAGTAATTAATTACTTAGTTACTTTTTAAAAACACAATTTACAACCTGAATAGGTGATAAAGCGATAGATCTTTCAGCCCAATTCTACTTTTTCTGCATAATCCATCATATAAAATGTAATCAAATGGAAAAGTCTCTTTTTAAAACGTTAAATCTTTTAACTTTATGCATCAAGCAAAAATTAAATTATATGCAACATTCTCTGACTGGAAGAAATTTGTTTAACATTTAAACCTATTTTCTGCACATTCCAGCACATAAAATAAAATATTTTTTTGTGTTTACACTCACTCTTTCAAATAGATGCAAGTAAAACACAGCAGAAAATAAATAAAATCAAAGACTCAGCGGCCCTGTTGCTCTATTTTCACCTGTAAAGCAGGACTGGGGTGCAGGTGTGCCGCAGCGGTCAGTTGAAGACTCCGCGAGTTTCTCTGTGAATTTCCCATTACAGTCGTAGCACACTCGCTGCTTGCTTGGAAGTTTAGGGGTTTTTTTTCGCTGTAAAAAGAAGTTTTCTTGCCACGCACAACGGACGCTAATGTTTTTGTCACTTTTTATGGAATCAAACTCAAAATAAGGTCAGTACTTCCACGCTTTAAACGCTGCACGCTCATACTCTCTCCCGCACTCGATATATTATCCATTGTTGATCTGTGAACAGCTGTTGTCACTAACGTCGCACTCGCTTACATCACTGTCATGAGACATTCTGGCAAAAAATCACGGTTTTAGTAACGCAGTAACGCAGCATTCCTACGGGAAAGTAACGGTAATTACCGTTTTTGCAATGGTAATCCCTTACATTACTTGTTACTTGAAAAAAGTAATCAGATTATCTCTGATTATTATTCCTTATCACAGATTAATTTATGTTTATGTGAGTATTTTCTCAAACAAGTAAAAAATAAAGTTTGGCTCCAGAGGAGATCTGTAGAGTTAGACCAGGATCTCTGAGTTTAGGGTTTCACTACAGTTAAATTCAATATCTCCATAAACTCATAAAAGTTACACAGTAAATGTTGGGAAATAATACCAAAACTTACATAGTGCATTATAAAATACTACAAAACAACAACATTACTGCATTTCGTAGCCTTTTACTTGTGACATGTGCAATGACAATAATTCTATTCTAACAACAAACAAAGTAAAACTCCTGTGCTGTGGTGTTTGAATGTTTGTGTCTCTGTGAGTTAGTCATGTGACACAGTGGTGACCTGTCCAGGTCTGCTTCTGGATGGAGGAGTAATAATATTTTAAAAACAAACAGACAAATAATGCAGAGCTGCACCTCACAGTTTATACTGACGATGTTTTTGCACCCAGCTGTGTTTTGTTCCTCTAGAAAGCCACATGTGGGACAAACACAGGACAGCGAGTGATGGCTCAACATCATCAAAGGCCATGACTGGATCATCAACTCACAGAACTCTGGACACAAATATCACTGCGACCTTTCTTTCTTCAATAATTAGTAATTAATAATAGTAGGAATGTGTATATGTGTAATACATGAACTCAAAGTACTTCTAAATGGAGAGCACTGCGCCCTACTGAAAAAATAAAAGGTAGTATCACAATGCAGCTTCAATAAAAGCTTTAAAGCAAATCATAAAGCCAAGAAAATCTAATCAAGTCCAAACAATCTTAAATCTTTACTCAGATTAAAATACAAGAAAAGGTGAAGTCAAAGTCAAATGTATTTATATACCATGTTTAACACAACAGAGCTGATCACAGTGCTCTACATTCAAAATAAATAACTTTAAGAAAAACTATGTAAAATCCAGAAAAAGTGAGAACAGCAAACAACATTAAAAAAATAAAAATAACATTCACAGCTTCAGATTAAAATACAAGAGAGATACACTAAAACTACAATAAAAGTATCTGACATTAAATGAATCATGAAGCAGCTTTTTCATGTTTTTATACCAAATAATTATTTTTTTTTTACACAATATAGATCTTTACACTCACACAGCAAAAGTATTTGTTGGTGTTCATACCAGCAGATCCTAATGTAACTCTGCTGACTTTAAGTCGTTGCTATCAGCTACTAAAAATCACCGACTTCAAACTTTTTTTCTCGCTGCTGTTGGAACAGGATACATTCAAAGTTTTATACAAAAGCTCAACAATGAATTAAAGTATCAGCTAAATATAAAGCGCATGAATCTGAAACAGGACACATCTCTGTGTGCTTTATGCTAAAAGACAGCACCAACTATATATCATGTTATTATTCAATATCATTAAAACTAAAAACTGAGTGTGTCTGATATTTGGGCAGCAGAGGAGCAACAGTGGATTCATAAAATGCTTCTTCTTGGCTTTGCTGCTGCAGCTCTCCTCACTGACCTGTAAGACAAACACACAAAGAACAGAAATGTCCAAGTTTTAGGATGTTCGCCATTTAATAAATTGAAGAATAACTCATCCTGCACAGAAGCATAATTACCAGGAAAGCTTCCTAATGTGACTTCAGAATAAACTGCTGCATCAGCTGCAGGACTTGATTTTCCTGTGAGTGGAAAGAAGAATTTAAGACCAGATAAACATGTTGAACAACATTCACTGAAGGTGATGGCAGACTTTGTTTACCTGCTTTCTTCTTGGCTTTTTCTTTTTTGGGGCGTTTGACCTCAGCATACATCAGACTGTCCTCTAAAAGAGAAGTCAGAGCTCAGGATACATTTGATCAGCAGGTATATGATACAGAGCTGTTGGACACGTGTGGATTTAAACTCTGCAGATCAAGTCTGATTTGAAATTCCAAATGAGGAAGCAGTAACACAGTACGAAGTCTTCCAACTCTTTTGAGAGACAAAAATGATCATTTCAGTTCATAAGTCCACAGTGATTGGTCAACTGAAACTTTTGACTGTGAACTCCACAGTGCTTTCTTCCGGTGTTACTCATCTTTAGCAAACTACATAAAGAACCTCAAACCTTCCTAAACAGCTCCATTTATACTCATGTGCCCGTCTGCATCACTCCCTTCTTTCATCCCTTATTAATATTTTCTATGCCCTACATCTATTCCACATACACACGTTTCCATCATACAGGGAGTGCAGAATTATTAGGCAAGTTGTATTTTTGAGGAATAATTTTATTATTGAACAACAACCATGTTCTCAATGAACCCAAAAAACTCATTAATATCAAAGCTGAATGTTTTTGGAGTAGTTTTAGTTTGTTTTAGTTTTAGCTATTTTAGGGGATATCTGTGTGTGCAGGTGACTATTACTGTGCATAATTATTAGGCAACTTAACAAAAACAAATATATACCCATTTCAATTATTTATTTTTACCAGTGAAACCAATATAACATCTCCACATTCACAAATATACATTTCTGACATTCAAAAACAAAACAAAAACAAATCAGTGACCAATATAGCCACCTTTCTTTGCAAGGACACTCAAAAGCCTGCCATCCATGGATCCTGTCAGTGTTTTGATCTGTTCACCATCAACATTGCGTGCAGCAGCAACCACAGCCTCCCAGACACACTGTTCAGAGAGGTGTACTGTTTCCCTCCTTGTAAATCT
Source organism: Oreochromis aureus (assembly GCF_013358895.1). NCBI lineage: Eukaryota > Metazoa > Chordata > Actinopteri > Cichliformes > Cichlidae > Oreochromis > Oreochromis aureus. The sequence continues at coordinate 24,540,126 of NC_052944.1, forward strand.
CACATTTGATGATGGACCACAGGTTCTCAATGGGGTTCAGATCAGGTGAACAAGGAGGCCATGTCATTAGTTTTTTTCTTCTTTTATACCCTTCCTTGCCAGCCACGCTGTGGAGTACTTGGACGCGTGTGATGGAGCATTGTCCTGCATGAAAATCATGTTTTTCTTGAAGGATGCAGACTTCTTCCTGTACCACTGCTTGAAGAAGGTGTCTTCCAGAAACTGGCAGTAGGACTGGGAGTTGAGCTTGACTCCATCCTCAACCCGAAAAAGGCCCCACAAGCTCATCTTTGATGATCCCAGCCCAAACCAGTACTCCACCTCCACCTTGCTGGCGTCTGAGTCGGACTGGAGCTCTCTGCCCTTTACCAATCCAGCCACGGGCCCATCCATCTGGCCCATCAAGACTCACTCTCATTTCATCAGTCCATAAAACCTTAGAAAAATCAGTCTTGAGATATTTCTTGGCCCAGTCTTGACGTTTCAGCTTGTGTGTCTTGTTCAGTGGTGGTCGTCTTTGAGCCTTTCTTACCTTGGCCATGTCTCTGAGTATTGCACACCTTGTGCTTTTGGGCACTCCAGTGATGTTGCAGCTCTGAAATATGGCCAAACTGGTGGCAAATGGCATCTTGGCAGCTGCACGCTTGACTTTTCTCAGTTCATGGGCAGTTATTTTGCGCCTTGGTTTTTCCACACGCTTCTTGCGACCCTGTTGACTATTTTGAATGAAACGCTTGATTGTTCGATGATCACGCTTCAGAAGCTTTGCAATTTTAAGACTGCTGCATCCCTCTGCAAGATATCTCACTATTTTTGACTTTTCTGAGCCTGTCAAGTCCTTCTTTTGACCCATTTTGCCAAAGGAAAGGAAGTTGCCTAATAATTATGCACACCTGATATAGGGTGTTGATGTCATTAGACCACACCCCTTCTCATTACAGAGATGCACATCACCTAATATGCTTAATTGGTAGTCGGCTTTCGAGCCTATACAGCTTGGAGTAAGACAACATGCATGAAGAGGATGATGTGGACAAAATACTCATTTGCCTAATAATTCTGCACTCCCTGTATTGGCACATCCAATACTTTCCTGTATCAAAAAAACAGCTTAAACAGTGCTCTGCTGTGCCTCCAGTGATCGAGCACACTCAGATTATGTTTTATTTGATGGTGTTTGGTTATGTGATTGGTGGTCTGGTTCAGAAGCTGTGGATGCTCTGATTCAGTAAATCCAGATGAAAAGTGGACTTTTTTGCCTCCCTGATTAAAGACTTTAATAAAAGGCAACCAAAAAGATTAACCTGTGATCTGATGAAGAGACTGAACTGAAACCGTGGAAGAAGTTTTTTTTTTAGTTTTCATCGTTCTTTGCAAACATTCTGACCTGCTGTGTTTCTGAATCACTCATTAAATCTGTTCAACTTCTACAGTGTGTTTGTGTTTGAGTCCTTTGAACAACACAGTATGACGTTAAATAAATCCACAGCTAAAAACCTAAATGACTGCAGATTAACTCTGCTGATGTGTAGTGGTAGTGTGTAGTAGGTAAGCTTGGTAAGTGAATAACTAAACTCCATGTTGACCTATAATAACCTGCAACATAATGAAATGACACATTTCAGTACAAACACTGAATGAGACTGTTGTGACTGTACCTGCAGCTCCCGTCTTCACCTCAGAGTAAACAGCACTCTGCTCTGGTTTATGATGCTTCCCTGTGAAGATCATCAGATTATTCAACATGAGAAAATAATTGACTGTTAAATTTTTTAAAATATTTATTTATTGTATTTTTACATTATATTTACATGTATTAATTTTAAACTGCACAAGTTTTATGTACTTACGCTTCTTTTCAAAGTTTTTAAGTTCAATAAGAGCGTATGTGACATCTGGATGTTCATCTGATCCTGAAATGTTCATATTTTAGTTTCAGGATTGTAAACATTTCACATGGAAATAATTTTATTAAATCAGAAACAAGTTTCATCTGTAACTGCTCTGTGCTTTTCAACACATATACTGCACCATTTCTGTTGTCTTCAACCTGCGTAACTGAGTCATAGATGTGATTGGTACCTAAAAAAAGACGAACCAGGGTCAAATTAATCATTTGAATAAAAAACTAAAGTTTAAATAATTCTGTTTAAGTCAAAACCAGGACTATAAGATATTTTCAAACCATGATCCCATAATGTTGTTACTGTTTGTGTTGTTTTGATATGAAACAACAACATTGGATTCTTTCAGTCGAGTTAAAGATACAATCAGCTTGTAAAATCCTGTTTGTTTCTCATTTTATGAGCATGTGTCAGTTTGCTGTTTGGATGTTTGTCCAACTGGATTTTGACAAACATTCTTTGAAAAACTGCTGAACACAAAATGAACCTAAAAACTGTTACTGTTAATGAAGACAGATATAAAAGTCAATATTAATAATGATAATAAAGATCAGTTTAAATACTGACCATAATGAGGAGAGTCGTACACATGAGTTTCATCCTGGTTGACTCCATGATTTGTGGAGGAGCCCAGACTGTGACTCTCAGACTGGATCGACCTAAAACAGGAAATAAACACAATAAACTCAAAAGTAACTGTTTGTTTAAAATAATAATAAAAAGTATTTTACCAACCTGGTGAAGCAGGAATCTGTGAAAGAGACAAATGTTATTACACATGTTTGTCATGTATAAATGTTCCACTGATATTTAGTGTCATGAGATCAGAATACATGTATATGTGTGAATAATTAAAGTGTATGCAGTAAATAAACTCTCTAATACAGCATGAAAAGAAGAGGCTCTTACACTTGGACTGTCTGCAGCGATACAACAAGAGCAGGAGAATAATAATGAGAGAGACTCCACAAACCAGTCCAACCATCAACCACACAGGAGATGAACTGCGTCCAGTTACTGTAACAACAAACAATAATTAATTATATAAAAGAAACACTCTGACAGCACAAACCTTTGCTAAGACAGCTCACTCTGTTGACAGTATTTACTTTTAAGGGGACAGTATTGTATTTTCTGTGGGGTTTTTATTTGTTTGTTTTATTTGTACTGTGAGAAGTTTGTAGTGCAGTAAAAATAAGTCCAGAGGCAGATTTTTTTTTCAACATGACAACAAAGGCAGATGTGAAATGTAAAAGTGAGGTCAGAGGTCAAACGTAACATGACATTTTAAATCTTTATACAGTATTTATATGTTGACAAGACACAGCACCTTTGTAAGAATCATAGTTTCTGTGGATTTTTATTTAGTCATAAAGTTGACCTTGAAGACCTCGGTGGATGTGAGCCAAATGTTAATGGATAGTTAACATGACTGCAGCTGGTCAGTGAGGTAACCAGGCAGGTCTGCTGGGATCCTTTCTAGGAAAATAAGATTTGTATGCTAACAGATTTTCCCCTTGTTTCAGTGCCTTCCTGCTTCAAGATTCGTTTTCATGTTGTTGTGTTAAATGAATTATACTTTGTGTGAATAAAGAAACTTTCACTGATTAAATCCTCTGAGTCCTGAATCACAACGATATTAAACCTGACATTATAGAGATATTATATAATAGTTTTATAAATCTTCTGACTAAATAGACCCAGTTGGGTTCAAACATTTAAAGAGATAGTATGATGTTATTTCTCAAGCATGAAACTCATTTAGAAAAATCCATAAATGTTTTGATGCTGCTCACTTTTAACTGACATCCAGCTCTGTGCTGACTCTCTTCCTGAGGACTGACACTTGTAGAAACCTTCATCAGACTTTGACACTGCAGAGATCTTCAGCTCCCCTCGGGTATCATTTTGAATAAGTTTGTCATTGTGATAGAAAAACACATTGGAAAGTATTTTTTTTCTTTTCAAACTGCAGCTCAGACTAACAGAAGCTCCCTCAGTCACAGGATGAACAGGACTCACCAGGATAGGAACATTACCATCATCTGTGAAAATAAAACAAAAACACAAACATATTGTTTCAGTCAGACCAGCTGATGCAAACCTTTTACAAAAAGCTGTGAGTCGTGTCTCATGATCTACAGGCAGACTTGGCTTCAGAGAGATTTTCGGAAATTTTCCTTTCGGAGATCTCAGCCTGGTTTTAATGACTGGAGAGTTTGAATAAGTGACAACATTTCAGTGTTTAGATGTTCAGTTCATCATGTGGATCATTCGTATAGTCACCATTTGCATTTTTTAGAAGGCTGAGAGTTCATGGAGTAAATAAATGCATCATGTTACAGTTTTATATGGAGATTGTTGAATCTGTTATGGTATCACTACATGGTTTGGCAAACTTTCTGTCAAACTCAGATCCCAAATTCTAAATCTGATTATAAGGAATGGAAATATAGTTGGATGCTCCCTTCATCTTCCCTGCAGGAGTCAAACTTTTAACAGTGACATAATTTAATGGTTTTAGGTGAAATTATAAACATTTGTATATTTGTGTTATTTTGCATGATGTGTTTGCCTACATTTTTCTGAATGGAGACAATAAAAGTTCATCTAATGTGATGACAGAGATGTTGAGCTTTTAAGAGTTTTATTCTAACAGAGAAAATATAAGATTACTGTGTGCAAGTTTTTACAAACGCGATTATGAAAAGATCGAGTGAAATGAGACCAACAACAAAGAATATTTTGATGCTTTTTTGTCTAAAATTGTCTCAGTTTTGTTTTTTTTGCTACATAGAATTACTTCACATACAGCAAAGCTGGGACAAATGTTCATGTGACGTCTAAATCATTCAGATCCAAGAACTAAATGTATAATAACATACTCTGTACAGTGATGTTGACTGCACTGCTGAACTCTCCTGATCCAGACTCACACCAGTACACTCCAGTATCTGACTTTGATGTCTTGATGTTACATGTGGATCCAGTCATTCTCCTACAGTCAGAGTACAGTCGGCCGTCCTCAGAGAACTTCCTCACTCTCCACTCAGTGAAGTTTCCCTCACAGGTCAGTGAGACAGAGTCAGAGGTGAAGTGTTGCACTCTGTCAGGACTCACTGTGAGAGACGCTGCTGAATGAACATCTGGAAACAACATGCAGTGAAGAGACAAAGCTCACAGATGTTAGGATTCAAAATATCACAGTGAAAATATTTGTTTGAAGCTTTTGTTCTGAAGATCAGTGATAATATTTTAATAAGATACTTGAATAAGTGTGTGAATGGGTGGATGACTAGATGTGTAAAGCGCTTTGGGGTCCTTAGGGACTAGTAAAGCGCTATACAAATACAGGCCACTTAAGATACAGATTTTGTTTGGTCAAACTAATTTTTAGCCTGAACATTTTATGTTTACTACAGACTCAATGGTCCAGAATCACTCCGCACACGAGCCTTGTGCTTTACGCTGGGATGAGGGGGGAGGGGCGGTAGTTACACTCAGTAGCACAGGAGGGAGAGAGAGAGAAAGAAAGCCAGGGACAACAACGTCACATTAGAAAGGTATAGTAATCATCCACAACTATTTTCAGTTGCGGATGATAAAGGATTCAGAAAGTTTATTCATGCAGGTGTCATGGTCCTGGGTCATGCGACCCAGTGTTTTGAGTTTTAGTTTATTTGGATGTTTATTGTTTGTTTAGGTTCATTAAGTTACTCCAGCTCATTTGTAATTATATTACCCTTGTGTTTAGTCTCTCTTGCCCTTCATGTGTGTTATGTCTGTCTGTCTTATGTTGTCAAGTTCTTGTAGTTATTTCTGCCATCTTCCCCTGTACTCAGTCTCCCTGGTTCTGTGTCTACGTTTCATGTCTATGCAGTTATGTTAAGTTCATGCCATGTTTCATTTCCATGTCTATGTCTGCGTGTTTCCTGTTTTATTTTGGAAGAGTCTGGTGTTCATTGTAGTTAGTGTTACTCTCCCCTGTATTGTCATTATGTTCCATTCTAGTCAGCTGTGTTCTCATGTGTCTCCACTTCCCCTGATCGCCTCATGTGTGTATTTAGTCCCCAGTCTTGCTGTGCTCAGTGTCGCGTCGTCTGTGTTCTCACCTCCATGTTTTCACGGTCAGTCTTTGCAGTGATCATCCTAGTCTCTGAGTCTTCTTAGTTTGTCACAGTATTAGTTTTCCCAGTTTAGTTATAGTCTAGTTTAGTCACTCTATCCCTGCTTTGTTTTGTACACTTTGTCTTCTTCAGCCATAATAAAGGCTCGCTTTCTGTTAAGTTCACTCCCGTCTACTAACTTGTGTACGCACCTGGGTCCATCACACACACCACCGCACGGCCTGTCTCCGCAGACCGTGACAGCAGGTCCATATGACAGAGAATGTGCATCTTCTTTTTGTTTTCATATTTTCATTTATATTTAATTGTGTTGTGGTTTGTTGTGTTTTGTGTTTGTTTCACTTTAAATTTATTTAAAAGGAAAAAGCTGAAAATTTAAATAGTTAAAAGTTGAAATGTAAATAGTTGTTTTTTGTATTATATGATTTATTTATTACATTTTAAGTGGAGTGAATAAATAAAAGTATATTTACGGTGGCCCCTAGAGACAAAGCGCGTACGAACTCCATAGGACAAGGGTCGGCAACCTGCGGCTCCGGAGCCGCATGCGGCTCTTTAGTCCTTGTACTGCGGCTCGGTGTGGTTTGGGAAAATAAATTAGAAGTATTTAGCTGAAGTGTATTTTATTTATGTTAGTTCTTTTTTAACTTGTAGTTCTAAATTGGAAGATTATTGTGATATTGAAATATAAAGGAAGGTCAGTTAACGCTAGAAAATAAAATCATGTTTTTTTTATATTAGTAATTCCTTTTGTGCATAATTTTATATTGTTGTTAATAATAAATTAATTAAAGCAACAAAACAACCTGAAGAGTCAGTTGGGAGCCGAAAGAGCGGCTATTTTAAGTGAGCCGGGATGAAAGAGCCGGTTCTCTAAAAAGAGTCGGAAATCCCATCACTACTTTAGACTGGCACACCAGTAAACCAGGACTCTCATGATTTTTGATCCCCTCTTTGACTCAGACTAACAGAAGCGTTTCTGTGGTCTTCTTTTGCGGCTGGTTCAGTGAATCTTGGTCGGCGCGTGGTGAAACTAAATGTTTTGGAATCTGCAGAAGCAAATAGCTGCAGAAGCTAACTAGCCTTTGTTTATATCATTACATGGAGTCTGGAGAATTTTTGGATCGCTTATGTTTGTTTCACATTTATGCAACTGCTCTTTAAATCATCACTTAATTGCTGTATTCGGTGGTTGTAGAAATGGCTTATTTGAGACTTTAAATTAGGGTGACCAACCGTCCTCTTTTCCCCGGACATGTCCACTTTTCACGTTCCATCCGGGGGATTTTCGAGATTGATAAAAATGTCCGGGTTTTTCTATAGTTCGATAGAGGACCCATATGTGTGACGTCATCCTGCTGCTTTGTGAGTGCTTGTTCTGCGCTCACAGGCCGGACAGACAACGCGCAGCAATGCGCCTAAAGATGTTTAAAAGATCCCAAAGCGTGGATCTTTTCAGACGAACTGCAAAAGAAATTTTCCTCATACCGTCCCGGTACTGGTAATTTTTCTTATGCAGATGAGGCATTATTTCTGTACCATTATTTATTATTCCAGAGGCTTTTAATTTTTTTTTTTTTTGCACTTGTTGACTTGTAAAAGCCTATATGACATATTTTATTTCTCAATTCATTAACTGCACAGAGAAGGCATCGTTTAAATATGTTAAATATGTTTCTTTAAGCAAGTTCTTCATGACTGAGCCAAGTGTCCTCTTTTTTGGAAATCGAAATATGGTCACTCTAATTTAGATAAGATTTTAAGGTTTCTGTGGATATTACACATGGTGATATTTGCATAAAAGGCTTGACATCATGGGTTACATAACTCTTAACCTGGGGCGTTGGAGCTTAATCTGTCAGCAGAATTCTTTCCACCAGTTTTCAAATCATACTGGCTGAGGTTAAAGGCAAATCATTCACGGGACTTTAGCTTTAACCCTGATCAGCACTAATAGAACAGACAACACTGAGTCTGACGAGCCCGTTCTCACTCCCAAGGCCTAACATCCCGACGTTTTGTCACGTCCCGCGGCGTTCCTGAGGAACGCGAAAGGTGACCTTCCACGTTGTTACGGTACGCGGCGGGTTCCAGCCCTGTATTGCAGCCCTAAACCTAACCTTATCCCTAAGCCTAACCATAACCCTATTTGGAACCTTAACCATAACCTTATGCCTAACCATAACCTTATTCCTAACCTTAACCAGCACTTTAATGACGTGAAATAGTGTTTTCCCAAGAGATTTTAAGCGAAGATGTGTAGATTGAGTACAAACGGTTCTCATATGTCCGCAGTTTTCCGATGTCGTCACGTAGGAATGCGTTGGGTGGCCGAAAACGTAATATGTTGACGATGTGTCACCTAGCGTAAAATGTTACGCTTTGGGAGTGAGAACGTGTTGGTCTGACAACAAGCCCTGAATCACACAGACAGTCAAATCAATGGAAAACAAAGGAGCCGAATACTGACATGTTTAAGATGATCTAACCCACATGCTTTATCTGCTGGCAGCTCATGTAGAGCTTGGTACACGTCATGTGACATCATGAGCTTTGAGTCATCACTCTCAGCATTATCCACCTGATACAGATCACTCTGAACACACTTCAGTCATTTGCTGTAATGTTTCTGTCATAATTCTGTGATATTGTCTGTTTCACAGATTCCTTCTACAGTGAGATATTTTGCAGCAGCAGGACCAAAACTAAAAACCTTTGAAGTATATTTGAAATGAACAATAACAGCAGCTGTTATTTGTGACGTCTTCTTCTAGCGTCCATCTGTAGTCAGTGTTTTTCTTGTATTTGTCAGAGCTGTTAACCTGCCTGCTGACATCGTTGTTTCTTTATTAACGATATTTGACTTTTTTATCTGAACACCTACCTGAGCACTAAACAAAGAGTCTTAACTGTGTAAATCCTGTCTGTGCACTAAGTAAAAATAATCAGTAACATGAGTTTAAATATCAAAGTAAAAGTATTCAAAGAGAAAACATTAAAAATCTCATAGATGTCTTTTGTTTTTCATGTTATCACACATGAGAAATAAGAAAAGGAATCAGAGAAATTCAGTTTGGTTTGAATATTCAGTTCAGTTCTTTTGTAAATCATATTGATGTACACTGATCTCAATGGTCATCATGGAAATAAGATTTTAATGGTCTAAATCTTGGTGAATAAAAATGATGAGCTAACATGAGCTTATTGAAAGGACAGAGAGAAACAAACTGACCTGCAGACCAGACAAACTCTGGTTGACTGTGATCAGTGTGATACTCTGGGTCTCCTCTTCCAGCTCTGCACACATATCCTGCTGTGTGTGTCTGTCCATGAATGATGTAGGAGTCCTGTGCAGTCCCACTGCCATCAGGTAGCAGCTCATAATTGTAGGATTTATAGTTGTATGTTTTAAGATCAGGAACAGCTTTATACCAGTAGAAGCTCCATCCTGCAGACTGATGTTCAACCTGACAGTTCAGAGTTACTGAGGCTCCAGGACTCAGCCATGATGGAGACACAGTGAGGACAGGACGGGGTTTATCTGTTCAAGAAAGATTTTCTCTCAGTGAGCATGTAGTACAGTCTCTGAACAGTGAGCTCAGTTTATACAAAGAATAATAATCTCAGTCTATATGAACAGAAACACATTTTACAAAGTGTTCAAACAGCTTAAAGGAAATATGACAGCAAGCAGGAGAAACCTGAGTGAGGGGAAGAGATTCAACAACAGAGCAAGTTGTGAACAGATGCATTTTTATTTCCAGTCTTTGACAGTGATGGTGTCTAACTTCAGTCTTGGGGATAAAATCTGTTTGATGTAGTTTGAATGAGGATTTGTTGGTTTTCTTTGGTGTCAGTTAGCAAGCATGCTATGTCCTTGTGTTCTTTACTGCATCTGCTGTTGAAGCCTCTGATAGCTAAGATGAGACCTAGTAAGTTTGTTTTATATTCTTTTGCTGTGGAAGCTGACATTTCCTGCTGATGTGCACAGATGTCTTTAGACCACAATAACAAATCAAATCAAAATCAAATCAAAATTTATTTATATAGCACATTTAAAAACAACAGTTTTGATCAAAGTGCTTCACAAATTAGGAAATAAAATACGACAAATACAACGCAGGACGAGACAAACATAGAAACCAACCAAATGATATCAAACTATCTTACAACAAAGCCAGAGTAAAAAGATGGGTCTTTAAATGAGATTTAAAAGACTGAACAGTCTCAGAAGAGCGAATGGCAATAGGGAGGTTGTTCCATAGTCTAGGAGCTGCAATAGCAAAGGCACGATCGCCTCTGGTTTTCAACCTAGACTTAGGCTGCATTAAGAGCATCTGGTTAGAAGATCTTAGTGCTTTTATAGGATTATACAAATGAAGAAGTTCTGCTAATTAGCTAGGGGCAGTGTTATTTAAGATTTTATAAGTGAGTAAAAGAATTTTAAAATCAATGCGAAATTTCACAGGAAGCCAGTGTAAGTTGGCTAAAACTGGAGTCATATGAGCATGCATTCTGGCACCCGATAAAAGGCGTGCAGCAGCGTTCTGTACTAATTGCAACCGGTGAAGAGAAGAGTGAGGGAGGCCTAAATAGAGGGAGTTACAATAGTCCAGTCTAGAGGTAATGAATGCATGAATAAGCTTTTCAAGGTCCTTGGGGGAGAGCAAAGGCTTAGCTTTAGAAATTTGCCATAGCTGATAGAAGCTGGATTTAACCACAGTAGATACTTGTTTCTCTAATTTGAAAGAGCTATCCAGGAGTACCCCGAGGTCTACAACGTGGGAGAGGTAGCTAGCAAGTGGGCCAAGAGTAACAGTTAGTTGATTCAATGGAATATGGCTGTCTCACATCATGAAGACAGTTAAACAATGTATGCAATGGATCTGTGACATTCAAACTCAAAGGGAAATAAATTTGAATGTCATCGGCATAACAATGGAAAGAAATATTATATCTTTGGAAAATAGATCCCAAGGGTAACATGTACAGAGAGAATAACATAGGGCCCAAAACAGACCCCTGGGGCACACCACAGAGAAAAGGAGCAGAGGAGGAGGAGTATTGCCCCATAGTGATAGAGAATGACCTCTCTAAAAGATAGGATTTAAACCATGATAAGGCTGTGCCCTTAAGGCCAACTACTTGCTCTAACCTTGATAATAGAATGTAATGATCTACTGTGTCAAACGCAGAAGTCAGATCCAGTAAGACTAGAACCACAGAGCAACCTGAGTCAGTGGTTAAAAGGAGATCATTAAAAACTCTTAGCAAAGCTGTCTCAGTACTATGTCGAGGCTTGAAGCCCGACTGGAATTTTTCAGAAATACCATTGGAATCTAAGAAGGTCTGAAGTTGTTTACAGACCACTTTTTCCGGGATCTTTGACATAAAGGGAAGCTTAGAAATCGGTCTATAATTTGAAAGAGCACTAGGGTCAAGATTAGTCTTCTTAATAACGGGTTGAACAACAGCATGCTTGAAGACAGACGGTACGCAGCCCGAAGACAATGATGCATTAAAAATTAATAAAATACAAGGCCCAATAGTATTCAACGCTTCCTTAAAAATACAGGCAGGGAGAATATCATGTGGGGAATTGGAGATTGTTAAGTGGTCAATTATTTCCTTTACATCAAAAAGAGTCACAGGCTCAAACTGCTGAAAAACAGCAGAGCATTTAGAAACTGGAACTTGATGTGGAACTACCGATAAAAACGGGGCCCTTAAAGTGGTGATTTTTTCAATAAAATACCTTAAAAAACATTCACAAAGAGCCAGAGAAACCTCCTTATGTGCAGTAGCACGAGGATTAATCACAGAGTTAAAAATCTTAAACAGAGCGTGGGGCTTGTGACAATTAGTCAAAATAAGACCTGATAAGTAGGCAGATTTAGCAGCTTTGACGGTCTTCTGATATTTTGGCAAACAATTATGGAGGATTTCCGCTGACACTATGAGTTTATCCTTTTTCCACTTCCTCTCAGCACGACGGCATTCGCGCCTGAGAGCACGGGTAGTTTCACTCAGCCAGGGTTGGCATGACGACTTAGTACGCTTAGTCTTAGGTGGAGCCACAATGTCCAGAATAGAGGAACATGTGGAATTAAAAAGGTTGGTAAACTCGTCAGCCGATAAATCCACAAGACTGACGGAGTCAGGGAGCGCAGAGTTGGCGAAAAGAGTAGAGAAGTTAGTAATGGTTCCAGAATTAATCGAGCGCATCTGGCGTAAGGGACCCTCGCAGTTAAGCTCCATATGTCGTAGCATAACATTAAACATAACCACAGAATGATCAGAGATCCCAGAGTCCTTGATATCCGTTATACAAATATCCAGACCGTAGGACAAAACTAGATCGAGCAAATGACCTTTTAAATGCGTTGGTTCACTTATCCATTGCGTAAGATTAAAAGTGTCAATAAGGGCAAGGAAATCCTTTGTTAGTGTGCTTGCCTCACAACAGACATGTATATTAAAATCACCAACAATTAAAACACGGTCGTAGCGTAAAAACAGGCTCCCTAGTAGTTCAGCAAACTGAAAAATAAAATCCTTAACAGATTTCGGGGGTCGATACACCACAGCACAAAGAATTGGGGGAGCACAGTTCAGTTCCAGTAGCTGCACCTCGAAGCTGGTGAAAGAGACAGGTGGTAGTTCCCGGCATCGAAATTTGTGTTTAAAAATCGAAGCCAATCCTCCACCTCTGCCAGAGATCCTAGGAGAGCTAGCAAAGGCACAATCTGGGGGAAGAAGTTCTGAAAAAGCAGAAGATTCCTCAGGACGAAGCCAGGTTTCCGTCAGATAAAGAAAATCCAGCCCAAATGAGAGGAAAAAGTCGTTTAAAATAAAAGTCTTGTTTGCCAGCGATCTAACATTTAGCAAAGCCATTCGAAGTGTAGTCGGGTTGTTGCTAGTTGGGACAGATCTCAGCAGGCGAAGATTGCTGTAGTTCAAACCACCTCAGGAAAGCCGCACCCAGCTCCGAACAGGTGGGCACTCGGCCGGGGAGTCTAGGTGAGCATAGTGTCCAACAGGACTTATCCAGCGATGGCAGGGCAATCTATAGCAGAAGCGGCCCCAGAGAGCATGAGAAGAAGATAGAGTATTTACAAATACGTGGTAGCTGGTCGCATTAAGTAAGCCTTGAGGCGAACATGAATGCCGCCCCGTTTACCCCGTCTCCTATGATGTTTCCTAGGTGGAAGGGTAGCTGGAAAGCGGCGTAAATGATCAGAGATATCCGTCGGAGTTGAGAAAAAGTTCCCTGATTGCCACTTGAAACCAGGCGTTTGATGAGTCATTGGTTGGAGATTCAGAAGAGTTTGACGATCATAGGTAAGAAGCGCAAAGGCGTCATGATAACACAGAGAAAATAGGATAACAGACAGTAGACAAAGCTCGAGGAGACGGCTCGCCGAAAACACTGGCACCATCTTATATCATCTTTACAACAAGCACGGTGAACATTACAGGGAGCAGTTTGGATGTGATTTCCAGCTGAGCTGTTAGGAATGCTGGAATAAGACTTCAGTGTTTGTGTTGCACAACAGGCCAGGTTTATTAGAAGTGCAGATCTTGGCGTTGAAACATGATACTGCTGAACCATAATGATCCACGTCTAGGAGATCTGAACTTCCACTGAAATCTTCTGTTCCTAATAATAATGTATACTTTATTGATCTCCATGGGGAAACTCCTCTCTGCATTTAACCCATTCACTCAGTGAAGCAGTTAGCAGCCACTGGGCGCCCGGGGAGCAGTGTGTAGGGATGGTACCTTGCTCAGGGGTACCTCAGGGTAGCCGTTCAGTGGATTAGAACCCCCGACCTTATGACCTTAACAAAACCCCTGGATTCCTGATGGATCAACTGATATTCCAGAGAAACTGACTCACACTTCTGAACTGTGGTAGGACTCCACCATAATCTCTGTTACTGCGACACACAGAGGACTTAATCCAAGAACTGATTCCACACCAGACTGTGACTGTGAAAGGTTTTCTCTGTAAATCTGTGGACAGCTGATTTTGTGCTTTCAGTGTTGTAATTCCATTCATTGTGTTGCTGTTGTACTGGTAACTCACTGTGTTACTGATTATTCCTAACCAGCCACTCTGCAGGTCTAGTGAGTGAACTGAGTCAACTTATATTGATCAGAGTTTGAAGAGCAGCTGAAAGAAGGCTGGTTAACCCTGAAGGAGCTAACACAGGTTAACTTGTAGTTAACACAGATATGAGTTCAAACTAATTTGAACTGGACAGAGAGAGATATTTATATTGTTTTACTTTTATTTATTATTTATTTTGTTCTGGTTTTTGGATGCATAAATTAATGTAAACTGGAAACTGTTTGTGTATTTTCGTGCCTTCTGTTTCCCAAAAACAAGTTCAAAGTTCACCCTGGTCTGTGGTCTGTTATTTTAGGGCTGCTACTTATAAACTGCTGGTGTGAACAAAGACTCTGGTCCTAGTTATCTGTAAATGTCTATGTAACCCATCGTTATTTTTATTGTCAATGTTTTTTTTTTTTTTAAGTTTACTTTTTGTTAAGTTGAAGTTTTCCCATGTACCTTGAATGCACCGCAGCGCTGCTCCTCCTAATTAGGCATGGATATCGTTTAGGTTTTATCCGATACCAGTGCCAAATTGGTACTTTTGAAACGGTGCCGGTGCTTAAACGGTACTCGAACCGGTGCTGAAAGAATGGAGAACCCAAACTTTGTCCAAAAACCTCTTATGTTTTTATTTTTAGCAGTCTCTTTTTTTCTGCAAAATGATAAGCACCATCCAGCCCCACGCACGGGGCGATCCGCGCTAACTTGCTAATGGAGATTTACCACACCTGCAGTAGATGTGCCCGGTGTGAGGTCTTGCAGCAAGCTATCAAATACGGTGCATTTCTCGGCTTTTAAAAAAACGCTATGCGTCACCAGGTGTTTCATCAGATTCCAGGTGTTAACTCCTTTGCACAGTATCACCTTAAAGCACTTGTTGCAGGCTGCATCTTGTGTACTTCACATCTTGCATGCTGTGAAGTACAGCCAGACTTTTGACCGCTTCGCCTGGGAAATTTTTAATCTGTAGCCAGTGTTGCCAACTCCTCAGTAAGGAAAATCGCTATTGGTTGTCCTAAAAGTCGCTAGAAGCCACTAAATGACGTCATCGCTTGATTTGCATAATTGGTCATGCTAATGTAATTGTAACGTACGTTGTTGGAGAGAGAAATAACATTGTGGAAGAGACATAAAGTGAGTAAAAAAAACGTCCTAAATGCATTTAGAGTTCATAGAGATTGAAAATGTGACGTCATTCAGGGGTAAAACCGCAAAGGATTCTGGGAACCCGTGGCAAGAGGTACTAGCGCACACAGGCTTTCAATTGAAATCAGTTACACAGCGATAAAAAGAAACACAAAAAATGGCAAGAAGCTGTTGTATTATTAACTGCAATAGCCGGTCGCATGACAGCCACGGGAAGCCGACGGGTAAAGAGATCGTTTTTTTTTTATCGGATTACGTCGTTGAAGAGGAATTGTTTAAGCCATGTTTCCGAAGTAACAAAGAGGTGACGGATAGCCTGGATTGCAGCCATTCAAAGACCAAATATAACGTCCCAGAACACTCCAGCTCACATGTTAGTCTGCTCCAAGCATTTCCACAAAGGTCAGTGTTTTGTAGTAGTTAATACGTCATTTTTCATAACATAATTGGTGATATAGGTTACAAGCAAGTCTGGCGCTGAACAGAAATTGTCGAGCTATGCTCCTTTATTTATTGTGCATAAATAGTGAATTGTCCTGACACAATATTGCGTTTCGCTTCTGTTATTACCACGGTACATTGACAAAAACATATACTTTTATTCACAGGATAAAACAGTTTTTTTTGTATCACTAATTGCCCAGTGCGATTACAGCATACAATATTATTGTCACTGCTACATTTCTGTAATGCCTACCAGAAATTATTTCCACTACTAATTAATTACCGTTGAGCTCAAAGGTCCTATTAATAAACGGTTAACGAATGTGTATTTATGAAGATGATTTGTGAGGTAAACTTACCTTTGTTTGTACGATGGTCTTTCGTTCTACACGGTGCATTTCAAGGTCCTGTACCCGGGCTTGTGTATGTGTATGCACTCACTCCAAGAATCGTATAATTATACATATGAGCGTGGTGAAAGTTGGGCAGCACGCTAACGTCTTTTGTCCACTCTGTGTGCTCGTAAGGGTCTGACCCTTTCACTCCTTTGATTTTTTCCTCGTATCTTTTCTTTGCCTTTTCGTCGAGTCTGTCTTTGTACGGTCCGGCATTGTTCTCCTTCGTTTTGTACATTCCTTTTTTGGGGGGCAAAGAAAAACCAAGAAGGTATTGGAACGGGAGAATGAACGTTTTGCGGTGCTGCAAATGCTTGCATTTGATGCGGTACTTGGATTGTTTTGCTACGGGTTCCCAGCATGCAATGCGCGAAAGTCACGTGATCTGTCAATCTCTATTTAGAACTACAAATTAAATTTCTTGTAGCAATTTGGTTTTTTTTAATGTCACAATCCCAACCCTGCTCGGATTCCAATACACATGAATACACATGAGGTTGAATACACCCCCAATTCCAACATCAAAACAAGACCCGAAATAGGCACTCTGGTGGAGTTACTGTCTTCTCCGGCGCTGATAATTGGCGTCTGTCTTGTGTCAGTGACGTAAAAGACGGATTTAATGTGACATGACCATTCAAACAGCAGTCGCTTTCTAAAACATCAGATATGTATCAGATTCAGTACCACATACGAAAGTGACCTGGGTCGGATTTGAAAATATCGGATTTGTGCCGTTCACACTGTCATACCATGATCGCATATGCGTCACATAGGGTCAAAAAGGTCGGATTTGATGCGCTTTCGCCTGCAGTGTGAACGCAGCCTAAGTTAAGTTACCACTGCCAGTCTCCTTACGATCCTAACTGAACCCAACAAGAGTAAATTACAGATATTTATTTTTATCTGATCTTAGATGACAGATTACTCTGAATTTAAATAAATTATGACTACTCAGTTAAAAAGGGCGACATCTACATTGCTACAAGAAGATGACCTGAGAAGGAAACAAACACTTCCGAGTCTTTAAGTTCTCTTAATCCTAACAAGTCAAAAGATTTGTGGAAATTAATTTTTCTACATTTGACAAAAAAATCTGTTAAGTGAAAAAGATGCAGTGTGTGTTTCTCATGAGACCAGACTCTTTAACTAAAACCTCTACGATTCATTTAAAAACAGATAACATGTTAAAAACAACTGAAGTAACTGCATCATATGTTGGTGCAACAGGAAAAAAATAAAAATAATACAAATACAGAAGAGAAAATATTGGATGTAACTGTTGTTCTTAGTGGATGTGGTGGAGCAGCTGAAACAGGTTCAGCATTTGTTCTGCACTTCATGTATTAGAGCTGCACAGCAGAGAAGTTACTCTGATATGTTTTGTTCTCTTCACTGTGAATACAAAGCTGCTTTTCACATTTTTTTTGTTATCAGAATAAAAGAAAAATATTTTACTGAGCAGCACAAAAGAAACAGCTACAAAGCTGTAAGAAAAACAAGAGTTTTCACTGATTTTGATGAAACAGATAATGTGGATGAAACATCTCCAACTTACATGATACAGTCAGTGTGATGGTTTCACTCCACTCTGTTAAAGAATAGTCCCTTCTGCCCCGGCAGCTGTATCCTCCACTGTCAGACTGAGTAACTGTGATTCTGTATTCATTGGATGTTGGACGTGTGTTTAACTTGGCTGCTCTCCATTCATACGTCCACTGAGCTCCTTCTCCTCCCTGAATCTCACATCTGACAGTGACTGTCTCACCGCTGTATATCTGAGTCCAGGATGGCTGCAGGGTCACAGTGGGCTTAATGGGAACTGTTCACATAAGAATGATCCAGTTAGGAGAAGAGAAACATAAAAACTCTGCTGTTTATAACATAAGAGTAGAGTGACTGCAAAACAGCTGATTCACATGCAAACAGTTTAAACTTTAAAACAAAGTCACAACTTAACAATTTCAAACTGTAACACAACATTTTTAGTAAAATGTTCGAGTATTTACTTTGCACAGTTATCTTCTTTTGTTCAGATTCCTAAAATTACAGATTATTTTTTCATGAGTTGACAGCAGATTAAGAGGACTGGAAGAAATTATCATGTGAGAAACATTTTCTAAAAGTTCTGATGAGATCATCATGTGAAACTGGTGCAGTTGCTGATTTGGGACATTGGAGTTTGTCACACTTGTAGTTATTGTATAACAAACAGCTTCTTGTGGCTCTCACTGATTTTCCATGAACTGAACCTTAAACCACTGATCCACTAATGGATCTGTTCTACACTGGAGGTTCTTCTAGCTGTAGTATCATTAAAGACATTATAACACTCATGAACACCTTTACTTTTCATTAATTAAAAAAAGTAGAAATAAATTGATGCCATTAACAATAATTACAGGAAAGAATCTAAGTGGAACCTGTAATGTAGCAGAACAGTCTCTAATAAAATGAGGTTATATTGTAGTCAAACCTGAAACGTCGAGGAATTAATGTAAAAATGCTAAAAACAAAGGAAGTAACTGATCTGCAGTGATAAACTCCACATGTGCAGCCATGAGGTCAAGATGGGACAGACTGGGATTATTACATTTGGACTGAAATCCTTCATCAAACTAACAAAATATTTTCCAGATGTTTCACTGAGTGATTATTAAATATTTTATAATGACATTAAAAGATATTTTAAACTGCTTTTGATCCTAAACAACAAAATAAGTTTGGGGTTTATTTTGTTTTTTTTGTTTTTTTTAAACGAAGGTTGCACGGCAGCGGGGAAGAGGACAGAGCAGGTGTCATTTTTGGAGGCCTCCTCTATTTAGGCAAAACACTTTGTTGAAAGACAAAGTGTTTGGTTGAGTTGATGAAACATTGTTCAGTATAAATTAAAATATGTGAAATATGTCCAACTCACCTGTTACTCTCAATGTGGTGATGTCACTCCACTCTGTCCAGGAGGAGCTTCTTCTGCCCCGGCAGCTGTATCCTCCACCATCAGACTCAGTAACTGTGATTGTATATACGTTGGATGTTGGATGTATGCTTGACTGGCCTCGTCTCCATTCATACGTCCACTGAGCTCTTTCAACTCCCTGAATCTCACATCTGACAGTGACTCTATCACCGCTGTATATCTGAGTCCTGGATGACTGCAGGGTCACAGTGGGCTTAGGAGGAGCTGTTCAAATAAAAAAAACAAAAACATCATCAGACTTATAGAAATATAAAATGATAATTGAAGCTGTCCTGGTTTTATTGCTCGTGTTAGTGGTAATCACATTTTTTCATCCTGGTGACAGTTTGACTGAAAATCAACAATAAAGAGTTTAATAAAAACAAACAGATTAAACCTGGTAATTTGCTGATATTTAGAATCTACCAGCAGAGTGACTGGAAACAACCAGCTGTGCACAAATCTAAACTGTGAGACTGAACATCAACACATAAAGACACAATATCATGTAAACAACTTCAGTTTCTCAGATTTTATATTGTATAAATACTTTTTATAGTCAAATATTCCACTATTTACTTATTTCTACATCTTTACATTTACATATTTCTACATTTATGAACATATAATCCAGAGTTGTCAGTTGGCTGTTATCCTTTGAATAACCTGAGATCTTAGTTTCTAATGAAGCTCAGATCCTTTAATGTGTGGAGACAGATGCAGGAGATTTTCTACCAGTCTGTGGTAACAAGTGCGTCTGTTTTGCTGTTGTCTGCTGGGAGCCACACTTCAGAGGCACCAGAGCTCCTCAGACTGAGTCAATCATGCTGCCATAAAGAACACTTCAATAAATCATTCCTACTGTTCTCTATAAAGCTGTATAATAACTCTTCATTCTGTGACAGGTGAACGCAGCAGTCAGGCATAAAATCCCAAACACATTATTTATTAATGTAATTTGCATTTCTGTCTTACACAATATCAGTCTTACTGTTACTGTTTTTAACAAACTTTATTTTTTTTCCACTGTAAATATAAAAATTCCTGCGCTGTCTCATAGTGTAAGGCCCCACACCAGGCACTGCTGGGACTTTTACTTTATTGTCACACTTTGTTGTTTATTGTAGACTTTACTATTTTCACTTTTTATCATGCTGCTCTAACACAACAATTTCCTTTGTGGGATCAATAAAGTATCTATCAATATTGACCTGTTGAATATGTGTCCTATGTTGTAAACTCGCTGTGCTAACAGCTGGATTATTTACTCACATTAGGAACAACATGTAGAAAGAATTTACCAATAAGAACTTCAAGTGCTGCGTGTTAATCTTGAAATTCTTTTCTTTTGATAGTTTGCAGTGGACAGACTGATCCTCACCAGGTGTGAAATAGTTTTAACATAATGGGAATCAGAGACTGAAGGAGGGTTTCACATGTTTGAGGAAAAGAGGAGAAATGTTCATGTTTTGTGTTTTATAAGAGTTTGTGTTTCTTATGCTCTGCTATATGTTTATTACAGTATAAGATAATCTAGGCTTCTGTTTTTTTGATGTCTCACAAAATCAAATCAGTCTAAATGTTGTTTCTTGGAGCTGCAGAGCTACAAAACAAGAAAAGTTAATCAGGTTATGAATTTGAATCAAAAATAAATTGAAGTTATTTTCTTACAACAAATTTGACCTTTTGAATGTCTGCGTGCTGGCATGTGACGGCCGTACTGAATACTATTTTGAGTTGCTCCAATGACATTTCAGCAAAATAGATTAGCCTCATCATCTTTCAGTTTGATTTGCGAGGTATCTTTGAATTCAGCCTGCTGTAAGTCATTTTGTTCCTAACATAAGCTTAACTGTGATCTTAGGTTTTTGTGTAAACCTTTAACAACATGTTTGTAAAAGACATGTCAGATTCAGCAATTTTGTTTTTAGATGCCAAAAAGCATTTCTGAGACAACACAGTAATATGGCAGTTAGCACTGTGGCATTACAGTAAGAAGATCCTGGGTTTAAATCCATCAGGCCTTTCTGTGTGCATGTTCCTCCCGTGTGTGTCTGTGTGCGTCTAAAGGTTCCTCCTGCAGTCCAACAACATGCACATATTTTAACTGGTGATCCTAAACTGACCATAGGTGTGAATGGTTGTATAAAATGCTTATAGCTCAGAAGTTTCATTAATTTAAAACAGAAATACAAAATCTTCATGTGGCACCAAAGTCAAAACTAGACTGGAAAAAATTAAATTCTTATTTTGCCCCAAATTCATGATATTTAATTTGGCAAATTAAAGATAAAGTAAAAATACAGCTAATATGAGTAAACATAGCAGCAGTTAGAGAAAGGCTAACTTGGCAGAGCAGTCTCTCCTAAAATGAGACCAAATTGTAGTCAAACAAAAGAACTGCATCATGACACTGAGCTGCAGTGATGAAAACTCCACATGTGCAACAACTGAGGTGAAGAAACTGGGATCATTACATTTGTTTTTCATTTTTCATCAGATTTACTCTCAACTTGCGTCGCTGGTGTTTCTGCCACGGACGAGAACTACTGGTTTCAACTAGGGGCCAGACCCAAGGCTCTGGTCAGCTCCACTCCACTCTAACCAGCGCCACGGACCGTGGTTGAGACGCACGGTGGCTGCAGAGGGGCCAGGAGGATCCGTCTCTCGCAACCTCCGGTCCGGTAGTACTGGAGAATAAATTCAATGTCCTGGATACTGTGGACTTTCCTCCTCTGGCCGCTAGCCCTCGCCATCCCGCTGTGTCGCTGAGGTCTCCGCCATCTCCACCACTACGCCACCGGAGCTGCGGCGGGCAGCCCGACGCTGTGGTGCATACTCACCGCGGAGAGCTGTGCTTTACCCCGGCTCCTCGGAGAAGAAGACCTGCGGCGCGGCTACCTGGGAGTCACTCACACGGTCCGGTTGCTGCATCTCCATTTGAACACCCCCGTTGCCGCGGGGCGGGCGTCTCAGATGGCCAGCAGCCCCCGGTGGCACCTCCTCTCTCCACGCTGGGCCTCGGGGATTCTGTCGTCAGGAACGTGCGGATGAGGGGGGCGCTCACGCTGTCGTTCTCGGGAGCCACCGTTGTCGACATAGTGGACAAAATTCCTAACATCCTGGCGTCCCACCCACAGGCCAAGCGGCTCATCATCCACATCGGCACCAATGACATCCCCAAACAGCAATCCGAGCTGCTGAAGCTGGACTTCCTCCAACTCTTCAGCCTCCTTGGTCATTTTCAGGTGAGTGCTTCTATCTCCGGGCCCACCCCCACCTGCGGCAGAGGGATAGGCCGTTTCAGCCGGCTGCTCAGCCTTAACACCTGGCTTTCCTCCACCTGTGTCTCCCATGGTGTGGGTTTCATTAACAATTTTGATGCCTTCTGGGAGAGGAGGCATCTTTTTGGGGCAGACGGGCTCCACCTCAACGCCTGGGGACGCCGTCTGCTGTCCGCCAATTTGGCATTTGGCGTACAGCACTCCCGCACACGGCCCTGTCATTACCCCAAACCGACATTACCTGCTGATCTGTCCGCCACTGACTGATGTCCCCCTGGTCCCAGCTCCTATATTTGTTCCACTTTTAACAGTAATACACAAAACTCTGGACTCGGACCTCTCTCTCCTACAGTCAACACAATACCCGTCATAATCACAAACAAAGAGCAACACAATTATCATAAATCCAGTAACTCCAAAAACATTAATAACCTCCGGCCTCTTCAAAAATGTCAACATCCATTGAACTCTACTGTCAAAAATCCACCAGTCTCGATCAGTATGGCACTTTTAAATGTCTGCTCTCTGTTGAACAAGTCTTTTATTATTAATGATTTAATTTTAGATAATAAACTTGACTGTTTATTTTTAACTGAAACATGGCTGGGTTCGGATGCACCAGTTGTTCTCACTGAGGCCTCCCCACCAAATTTTAATTTCTCTTTTTCTATTAGAAGTGGTAAGAGAGGTGGTGGCACTGCATCTTTAACCAACAACACACTCACCACCAAACAAATTTTATTTGATCATTTTACCACTTTTGAATTCCATGCTATTGTTTTTAGCAGCCCTCCAGTTTTATCTGTCACAATTTATAGACCACCTAAAGACAGTGCTGCTTTTATCAAGGAATTTTCAGAATTTTTAACAAACATACACTCAAAATATAACATGATAATTTTAGCCGGTGATTTTAACCTGCACATAGATAATCCTTCTGACCCTGCATCAAAAGAATTCTTAAACATTCTTCACTGTATGGATTTTACTCAGCACGTCACGCAGCCGACTCACTGCTCTCCTAAAGGTTTTAAATGATCTTAGATGTAACTGGGACACCCAAAAGCTCTCAGTCCTGGTGCTACTGGATCTAAGCGCAGCCTTTGATACAGTAGACCACACTATTCTTTTAAACAGACTGAAACACATGGTGGGCCTCTCTGGTGCTGTACACAACTGGTTCACTTCCTATCTCTCAGACAGAACTTTTATGGTGAGTATGGATACATGCTCCTCTAACATCCATAAAATGACATGTGGTGTGCCTCAAGGGTCGGTTTTAGGCCCTGTACTTTTTAATTTGTATATGCTCCCTCTTGGCGGTATCATCAGGAGGCATGGAGTGAACTTCCACAGTTACGCTGATGACACTCAGCTGTACATCTCCGTGTCTCCTGATGACACCAGACCAATGGATGCTCTTTTTAACTGTATTCTAGATATTAAATCTTGGATGGCAGAAAACATTTTACAGCTTAACCAGGACAAGACTGAAGTTTTAATCATCGGTCCTGAGGCTCAGAGAGAGAAACTCTTGTCTAAATTACAGGCATTTTCACTATGTCCTTCGCTACAAGTGAAAAACCTGGGTGTTATTTTTGACTCTGAGCTTGGTTTTATCCCACATATTAAACATGTAACCAAAATTGGATTTTATCATCTAAAAAATATAGCCAGAGTCCGCCCTATTCTCTCTCGGGCCAACACGGAGATGCTGATGCATGCTTTTATTACCAGTCGCATTGATTACTGTAATGCCCTGCTCTCTGGTCTCCCCAAAAAGAATATTTCACCTTTACAACTTTTACAAAACTCTGCAGCTCGTGTGCTGACGAAGACCAGAGGGTGGGCCCACATTACACCGGTTTTAGAATCGCTGCATTGGCTCCCCGTGTGTTTCAGGATCGATTTTAAAGTTCTTTTATTGGTTTTTAAATGTCTTAATGGTCTTGGGCCTTCTTATCGCTCAGGTCTGCTTTTACCATATGAACCCTCGCGGACCCTGAGGTCCTCTGGTACTGGCCTTTTGATTGTCCCTAAAGTCAGGACACATACTCATGGAGAGGCAGCTTTTCAATGGTATGGTCCTCGTCTGTGGAACAGCCTGTCGGAGGAGCTCAGGGCCGCAGAGAACGTGCATGTTTTTAAGAACAGGCTCAAGACCCACCTTTTTAATTTAGCTTTTACCTAAAGTTTATTTATTTTATGCTTATTTATTCTATCCTGTTATTCTATTTATATTATTAATTTAGGTTTTACCTAATATTTATTGATTTTATTCTTATTGATTTTTTATCTTCTTACTCTATTTATATTTATACTGTATCCCATTCTTATTTATTTTATCTTTTTATCCTGTATATATTCTTATTGGGTCATATCTCCAGTGTTTCCTCAGAGGGGGCTCTCTGCACCGGGGCTGTGATCGACCGTGGCTGCTGGGGCTCTGTGGGTCCTCTCAGCCTGGCTGGGGGGCTTCTTTGCCTCCCTCCTGCTGTGTGCCCGGCCTGGAGGCTGCGGTCTGTGACCGGCTCTGATGCAGACGGCTCCCTGTGATAGTGTTTCCTCACCTGGCTCATGTGTGCCCAGCCCAATTTTACTCTTTAAATGTGTGCGTGCGTGTGTGTGTGTGTGTGTGTGGAGGGGGGATGTGTGTGTATGTATCCATGATTGTTTATGTTGTGGAGAATAGAAATATTTTCCTGCTATTATTTGCTGCTATCTCTATAATCATCATTATCATTTCAGTATTAATAGTGATGTTGCTTTCCCAGATGCATTCAGATGTTCAAATATATTGGTATCATATTAGTCTTTATTACAGGTCCAAGAAGAACCACTTTAAACTATAATTTTAAATGTTTTAATGCTTCTATGATCTCAGTGTTTCTGTGTAGAGGGCAGAGACAGGAAGTTATAGGCTTTTGAAGTTGCAGGCTTTTGCAGAAGTGTAACGGGTGAGATGTGAGAGCATTTAAGGGCGAGACACACATACAGACACAAATAGTGAGAGGTCATGACACGTACACAGTACACAGCACTTACGCGCGCCCCCCGCACGCACACACACACACAGATAGACTCATTTAGGTAAGAGTTTATAACTGCAAAGTTGTGCCTGTATGAGTGACATTTTGTGCAGAGCGTGGACCTGATGTTCCAGGAAGATAAGCCTGGGCAGGATGGAGACAGGAAGCACCTGGCGTTGACCCGAAGAAGATGTTCTGTTTTAGACTATGTTAAGAGTCATTGTGGTTTTGGAGTGACGTATGCTTTGTTTAAATCTGCCTAGCAACAGAAAAGGGGGCGGTACAATTCTCACCTCTATAAAGTCTTTGTTTTGACTTTTTGTAAGACAGTTCAATACTGATTGGGTTGTTGAACTCACACATGTGTTTATTAAAATACTGTCTAATTGCACACTGGACCGGATCTGTGGTTATTTATGGATTCCTCTCTCAACAATGAACCTTAACAATGTTAATGAGAGTGTGGGGAGTGAGTTGGAGGGTGGGGTGGGCTGCTTTTAACCATGTAAAGCACTTTGTGCTACACTACTGTATGAAAAGTGCTTTATAAATAAAAACTGATTGATTGATTGATTGATATGTTTTTAATCTCCAGATGTTTTACTGCGAGTGATTACTTTGTACTTTATATAAAACATTAAAAGCTATTATTGAAAGACAAAATATTTTGTTGGGTTTTTGGATGAAACATTGAGCAATATAAATTAAAATGAGCGAATGTCCAACTTACATAATACAGTTAATGTGGTGATATCACTCCACTCTGTCCAGGAGGAGCTTCTTCGGCCCCCGCATCTGTATCCTCCACTGTCAGACTCAGTAGCACTGATGATTCTGTATTCATTGGATGTTTCACGTATGTTTTTCTGGCCTTGTCTCCATTCATACGTCCACTGAGCTCCTTCACCTCCCTGAATCTGACATCTGACAGTGACTGTCTCACCTCTGTATATCTGAGTCCAGGATGGCTGCAGGAACACAGTGGGCTTAGGAGGAGCTGTTCAAACAAAAATATATCATTAGCAGACTGATAATTTGACTTGAAAATCAAAAAGTTCTTTTTTTTAATAAATAAATTAAACCAGGTAATTTACTGATCTTTATATTCAACAATTTACTTATTTCTACATCTTCATATTTACATATGTAGACATTTATGAACATATAATCCATGAGTCGTAAGTTAGCTGTTGTTTGCTAACAATGCTATTAAACCTCCAGTGATGGATTCAAAGCTGGAGGCTGCTCTGCTCTCATAAAGTGATTATTAGTTCATAAATGGTGAAAAACAAAGTCTTCATGTGGCACCAAAGTCAAAACTACACAAAACGTTTGTAAAAACATTTATCTGAGTTCAGTTTTACAGAAATTAATCTTCATTCAGAGTAAAATTAAATTCTTATTTTGCCCCAAACTCATGAGGTTTAATTTGGAAAATGTCAAGATAACTAAAGTAAAAATACAGCTAATATGAGTAACCATACCAGCAGTTAGAGAAAGGCCTTTCTGTGTGCATGTTCCCCCCGTGTGTGTCTGTGTGCGTCTAAAGGTTCCTCCTGCAGTCCAACAACATGCACATATTTTAACTGGTGATCCTAAACTGACCATAGGTGTGAATGGTTGTATAAAATGTTTATAGCTCAGAAGTTTCATTAATTTAAAACAGAAATACAAAATCTACATGTGGCACCAAAGTCAAAACTAGACTGGAAAAAAATTGAATTCTTATTTTGCCCCAAATTCATGATATTTAATTTGGCAAATTAAAGATAAATAAAGTAAAAAAAAATACTGCTGCTATGAGAAAACACACCAGCAGTTAGAGAAAGACTAACGTAGCAGAGCAGTCTCTCCTAAAATGAGGCCAAATTGTAGTCAAATGGAAACTTGGAGGAATTAGAAAGAAGAAAAATGCTAAAACAAAAGAACTGCATCATGACACTGAGCTGCAGTGATGAAAACTCCACATGTGCAACAACTGAGGTGAAGAAACTGGGATCATTACATTTATATTTCATTTTCATCAGATTTACTGAATATGTTTTTCTTGTGAGTGATTACTGTTGATAACTCCATTAAAAATGAGTTTACTTTTGTTGTTATTTTGTTGTACTTTTGTATGAAATGTGTAAAATAAATTAACATTAAAATGTCCTGTCATGTGATCAACTTACATGATACAGTCAATGTGATGCTTTTACTCCACTGTGTGTTGAAACTTCCCCTTCTGCCCCGGCAGCTGTATCCTCCACTGTCAGACTCAGTAACTGTGATGATTCTGTAGTTATTGGATGTTGGAGGTGTGTTTAACTTGTCTGGTCTCCATTCATATGTCCACTGAGCTCCTTCACCTCCCTGAATCTCACATCTGACAGTGACTGTCTCACCGCTGTATATCTGAGTCCAGGATGGCTGCAGGGTCACAGTGGGCTTAGGAGGAGCTGTTCAAATAAAAAAATATGTCATCATCAGACTTATAGAACTATAAAATCATCATTGAAGCTGTCTTGGTTTTATTGCTCGTGTTAGTGGTAATCACATTTTTTCATCCCAGTGACAATTTGACTGAAAATCAACAATAAAAAGTTTAATAAAAACAAACAGATTAAACCTGGTAATTTACTGATATTTAGAATCTACCAGCAGAGTGACTGGAAACAACCAGCTGTGCACAAATTTGTGAGACTGAACATCAACACATAAAAACACAATATCATGTAAACAACTTCAGTTTCTCAGATTTTAAATTGTATAAATACCTTTTATAGTCAAATATTTCACTATTTACTTTTTTCTACATCTTTACATTTGCGTATTTCTACATTTATGAACATATAATCCAGAGTTGTCAGTTGGCTGTTATCCTTTGAATAACCTGAGATCTTAGTTTCTAAGGAAGCTCAGATCCTTTAATGTGTGGAGACAGATGCAGGAGATTTTCTACCAGTCTGTGGTAACAAGTGCGTCTGTTTTGCTGTTGTCTGCTGGGAGCCACACTTCAGAGGCACCAGAGCTCCTCAGACTGAGTCAATCATGCTGCCATAAAGAACAGTTTAATAAATCATTCCTACTGTTCTCTATAAAGCTGTATAATAACTCTTCATTCTGTGACAGGTGAACGCAGCAGTCAGGCATAAAATCCCAAACATATTATTTATTAATGTAATTTGCATTTCTGTCTTACACAATATCAGTCTTACTGTTACTGTTTTTAACAAACTTTTTTTTTTTTTCCACTGTAAATATAAAAATTCCTGCGCTGTCTCATAGTGTAAGGCCCCACACCAGGCACTGCTGGGACTTTTACTTTATTGTCACACTTTGTTGTTTATTGTAGACTTTACTATTTTCACTTTTTATCATGCTGCTCTAACACAACAATTTCCTTTGTGGGATCAATAAAGTATCTATCAATATTGACCTGTTGAATATGTGTCCTATGTTGTAAACTCGCTGTGCTAACAGCTGGATTATTTACTCACATTAGGAACAACATGTAGAAAGAATTTACCAATAAGAACTTCAAGTGCTGCGTGTTAATCTTGAAATTCTTTTCTTTTGATAGTTTGCAGTGGACAGACTGATCCTCACCAGGTGTGAAATAGTTTTAACATAATGGGAATCAGAGACTGAAGGAGGGTTTCACATGTTTGAGGAAAAGAGGAGAAATGTTCATGTTTTGTGTTTTATAAGAGTTTGTGTTTCTTATGCTCTGCTATATGTTTATTACAGTATAAGATAATCTAGGCTTCTGTTTTTTTGATGTCTCACAAAATCAATCTAAATGTTGTTTCTTGGAGCTGCAGAGCTACAACACAAGAAAAGTTAAACAGGTTATGAATTTGAATCAAAAATAAATTGAAGTTATTTTCTTACAACAAATTTGACCTTTTGAATGTCCGAGTGCCGGCATGTGACGGCCGTACTGAATATCATTTTGAGTTGCTCCAATGACATTTCAGCAAAATGCATTAGCCTCATCATCTTTCAGTTTGATTTGTGAGGTATCTTTGAATTCAGCCTGCTGTAAGTTGATCATTTTGTTCCTAACATAAGCTTAACTATGATTTTTTTTTGTTTTTGTGTAAACCTTTAACAACATGTTTGTAAATAACTTTGTTTCAAATGATTAATAATGATCAGAAAGAGTTCATCATAGGCAGGTAAGGTTTTCATCACGTAAGAAGGGTAATAAACATAATCCATTATAATAAACAGATGTCAGATTCAGGAATTTTGTTTTTAGATGCCAAAAAGCATTTCTGGGACAACACAGTAATATGGCAGTTAGCACTGTGGCATTACAGCAAGAAGGTCCTGGGTTTAAATCCATCAGGCCTTTCTGTGTGCATGTTCCTCCCGTGTGTGTCTGTGTGCGTCTAAAGGTTCCTCCTGCAGTCCAACAACATGCACATATTTTAACTGGTGATCCTAAACTGACCATAGGTGTGAATGGTTGTATAAAATGTTTATAGCTCAGAAGTTTCATTAATTTAAAACAGAAATACAAAGTCTACATGTGGCACCAAAGTCAAAACTAGACTGGAAAAAAATTGAATTCTTATTTTGCCCCAAATTCATGATATTTAATTTGGCAAATTAAAGATAAATAAAGTAAAAAAAAAACTGCTGCTATGAGAAAACACACCAGCAGTTAGAGAAAGGCTAACGTAGCAGAGCAGTCTCTCCTAAAATGAGGCCAAATTGTAGTCAAATGGAAACTTGGAGGAATTAGAAAGAAGAAAAATGCTAAAACAAAAGAACTGCATCATGACACTGAGCTGCAGTGATGAAAACTCCACATGTGCAACAACTGAGGTGAAGAAACTGGGATCATTACATTTATATTTCATTTTCATCAGATTTACTGAATATGTTTTTCTTGTGAGTGATTACTGTTGATAACTCCATTAAAAATGAGTTTACTTTTGTTGTTATTTTGTTGTACTTTTGTATGAAATGTGTAAAATAAATTAACATTAAAATGTCCTGTCATGTGATCAACTTACATGATACAGTCAATGTGATGCTTTTACTCCACTCTGTGTAGAAACTTCCCCTTCTGCCCCGGCAGCTGTATGCTCCTCTGACAGACTCAGTAACTGTGATGCTTCTGTAGTTATTGGATGTTGGAGGTGTGTTTAACTTGTCTGGTCTCCATTCATACGTCCACTGAGCTCCTTCACCTCCCTGAATCTCACATCTGACAGTGACTGTCTCACCGCTGTATATCACACCGCTATATATCTGAGTCATTGATGGCTGCAGGGTCACAGTGAGCTTTGGAGGAGCTGTTCAAATAAAAGCATGTCATTAGCAGACTGATAATTTAATCAACAATAAAAAGTTGTTTTTATTAAATAAATTAAATCAGGTAATTTTCTGATCTTTATTTTCCACTACTGCCTTATTTCTTCATCTTTATATTTGCATATTTTTACATTTATGAACATATAATCCATGAGTCGTCAGTTAGCTGTTGTTTGCTAACAATGCTGTTAAACCTCCAGTGATGGATTCAAAGCTGGAGGCTGCTCTGCTCTCATAAAGTGATTATTAGTTCATAAATGGTGAAACACAAACTCTCCATGTGGCACCAAAGTCAAAACTAGACTGACACAGAAAAACTTTTATCTGAGTTCAATTTTAGGCAAAGCAAGTTTATTTATATAGCACAATTCAACAACAAGGTGATTCAAAGTGCTTTACAGAGACATTAAACAACAAAACAAATAAAAAGCATGATTTAAAATTGATTAAAAAAACAGTAGGCAAAATCAGAACAGGAGATAAAATCAGTAGTTAAAATGTAAGTTTTGAAATTTAAGCTTAAAAGTGTGGATTTGGTGCTTTATTCAAATGCAGCTGAGAATAGGTGAGTCTTCAACCTGGATTTAAATAAACTGAGTGTTTCAGCTGATCTGAGGCTTTCTGGGAGTTTGTTCCAGATATATGGAGCATAAAAGCTGAATGCAGCTTTTCCGTGTCTGGTTCTGACTCTGAGAACTGATAAAAAACCAGATCCAGATGACCTGAGAGATCAGGAAGGTTCAAACAGAAAATAATCTTCATTCAGAGTAAAATTAAATTCTTATTTTGCCCCAAACTCATGAGGTTTAATTTGGAAAATATCAAGATAAATAAAGTAAAAAAAAAAAAAACTGCTGCTGCTATGAGTAAACACACCAGCAGTTAGAGAAAGGCTAACGTAGCAGAGCAGTCTCTCCTAAAATGAGGCCAAATTGTAGTCAAATGGAAACTTTGAGCAATTAGATAAAGGAAAAATGCTAAAACAAAAGAACTGCATCATGACACTGAGCTGCAGTGATGAAAACTCCACATGTGCAACAACTGAGGTGAAGAAACTGGAATATTTACATTTGTATGTCATTTTTCATCAAATTTACTGAATATGTTTTTCTAAAGATGTTTCACTGAGTGATTACTGTGTGTTTCTATAATTACACCAAAAGCTGTTGTACATAAGATTTAATATTTATATTTTAAAATAAAAACAAAAGCTTCAGTCTTTTGTTGTGTTTTTGGATGAAACATTGTGCAATATAAATAAAAATGAGTGAATGTCCAACTTACACAATACAGTTAATGTGATGTTGTCACTCCACTCTGTCCAGGACGAGCCTCGTCTGCCCCGGCAGCTGTATCCTCCACTGTCAGACTCAGTAACTCTGTTGATTCTGTATTCACTGGATGTTTCACTTATGTTTACTTGGTCTCGTCTCCATTCATACGTCCACTGAGCTCCTTCACCTCCCTGAATCTCACATCTCACAATGACTGTCTCACTGCTGTTTATCACAAGGCTGTATATCTGAGTCCAGGATGACTGCAGGAACACAGTGATCTTAGGAGGAGCTGTTCAAACAAAAATATATCATTAGCACACTGATAATTGGACTGGAAAATCAATAATCAAAAAGTTCTTATTTTAAACAAATACATTACAGGAAGTGCAGAATTATTAGGCAAGTTGTATTTTTGAGGAATAATTTTATTATTGAACAACAACCATGTTCTCAATGAACCCAAAAAACTCATTAATATCAAAGCTGAATGTTTTTGGAGTAGTTTTTAGTTTGTTTTTAGTTTTAGCTATTTTAGGGGGATATCTGTGTGTGCAGGTGACTATTACTGTGCATAATTATTAGGCAACAACAAAAAACAAATATATACCCATTTCAATTATTTATTTTACCAGTGAAACCAATATAACATCTCCACATTCACAAATATACATTTCTCACATTCAAAAACAAAACAAAAACAAATCAGCGACCAATATAGCCACCTTTCTTTGCAAGGACACTCAAAAGCCTGCCATCCATGGATCCTGTCAGTGTTTTGATCTGTTCACCATCAACATTGCGTGCAGCAGCAACCACAGCCTCCCAGACACTGTTCAGAGAGGTGTACTGTTTTCCTCCTTGTAAATCTCACATTTGATGATGGACCACAGGTTCTCAATGGGGTTCAGATCAGGTGAACAAGGAGGCCATGTCATTAGTTTTTCTTCTTTTATACCCTTCCTTGCCAGCCACGCTGTGGAGTACTTGGACTGCGTGTGATGGAGCATTGTCCTGCATGAAAATCATGTTTTTCTTGAAGGATGCAGACTTCTTCCTGTACCACTGCTTGAAGAAGGTGTCTTCCAGAAACTGGCAGTAGGACTGGGAGTTGAGCTTGACTCCATCCTCAACCCGAAAAGGCCCCACAAGCTCATCTTTGATGATACCAGGCCAAACCAGTACTCCACCTCCACCTTGCTGGCGTCTGAGTCGGACTGGAGCTCTCTGCCCTTTACCAATCCAGCCACGGGCCCATCCATCTGGCCCATCAAGACTCACTCTCATTTCATCAGTCCATAAAACCTTAGAAAAATCAGTCTTGAGATATTTCTTGGCCCAGTCTTGACGTTTCAGCTTGTGTGTCTTGTTCAGTGGTGGTCGTCTTTCAGCCTTTCTTACCTTGGCCATGTCTCTGAGTATTGCACACCTTGTGCTTTTGGGCACTCCAGTGATGTTGCAGCTCTGAAATATGGCCAAACTGGTGGCAAGTGGCATCTTGGCAGCTGCACGCTTGACTTTTCTCAGTTCATGGGCAGTTATTTTGCGCCTTGGTTTGTCCACACGCTTCTTGCGACCCTGTTGACTATTTTGAATGAAAGCGCTTGATTGTTCGATGATCACGCTTCAGAAGCTTTGCAATTTTAAGACTGCTGCATCCCTCTGCAAGATATCTCACTATTTTTGACTTTTCTGAGCCTGTCAAGTCCTTCTTTTGACCCATTTTGGCAAAGGAAAGTAAGTTGCCTAATAATTATGCACACCTGATATAGGGTGTTGATGTCATTAGACCACACCCCTTCTCATTACAGAGATGCACATCACCTAATATGCTTAATTGGTAGTAGGCTTTCGAGCCTATACAGCTTGGAGTAAGACAACATGCATGAAGAGGATGATGTGGACAAAATACTCATTTGCCTAATAATTCTGCACTCCCTGTAAACCAGGAAATCTACTGATCTTTATATTTAACACTTTACTTATTTCTTCATCTTTATATTTACTTATTTATGAACATATAATCCATGAGTCGTCAGTTAGCTTTTGTTTGCTAACAATGCTGTTAAACCTCCAGTGATGGATTCAAAGCTGGAGGCTGCTCTGCTCTCATAAAGTGATTATTAGTTAATAAATGGTGAAATAAAAGTTTTCATGTGGCACCAAAGTCAAAAGTAGATTTGCAAAGAAAAACATTTGTAAAAACATTTATCTGAGTTCAGTTTTACAGAAAATAATCTTATTCAGAGTAAAATTAAATTCTTATTTTGCCAAAAAATCATGGTGTTTAATTTGGAAAATGTAAAGATAAATAAAGTTAAAAAAAAACTGCCGTTATGAGTAAACATACCAGCACTTAGAGAAAGGCTAACGTAGCAGAGCAGTCTCTCCTAAAATGAGGCCAAATTGTAGTCAAATGGAAACTTTGAGGAATTAAAAAAGAAAAATGCTAAAACAAAAGAACTGCATCATGACACTGAGCTGCAGTGATGAAAACTCCACATGTGCAACAACTGAGGTGAAGAAACTGGGATCATTACATTTGTATTTCATTTTTCATCAAACTTATTAAATATGTTTTTCATGTGTTTCACTGAGTGATTACTGTGTATTTTATGTAAAACTACTTTTGATACTAAAATAAAAGCAGAACCTGCCGTTTTATTGAAAGACAAAGTATTTTGTTGTGTTTTTGGATGAAACATTGTGCAATATAAATTAAAAAAGGTGAAATATGTCCAACTTACATAATACAGTCAATGTGGTGACATCACTCCACTCTGTCCAGGAAGAACCTCTTCTACCCCGGCAGCTGTATCCTCCACTGTCAGACTCAGTAGCTCTGCTGATTCTGTATTCACTGGATGTTTCACTTATGTTTACTTGGTCTCGTCTCCATTCATACGTCCACTGAGCTTCTTCACCTCCACATCTGACAGTGACTGTCTCACCTCTGCATATCTGAGTCCAGGATGGCTGCAGGGTCACAGTGGGCTTAGGAGGAGCTGTTCAAATAAAAAATATATGATTAGAAGACAAAAATCAATAC
This sequence comes from Oreochromis aureus, assembly GCF_013358895.1. NCBI lineage: Eukaryota > Metazoa > Chordata > Actinopteri > Cichliformes > Cichlidae > Oreochromis > Oreochromis aureus. The sequence continues at coordinate 24,575,163 of NC_052944.1, forward strand.
CAGAATAGTAGTAATATACCTATACTTTTTTTGGCCCCCCCCCGCGTTCATGTGTCATATGAGTTTACATATGTTTAATAGCGTTTTATTTAATGAAACCAATATGTGTTTTAATTAAGCTGTTTTAAAGGATTGTATAGGTCTCAGAGCTCTGTTATTTAGACATAGATGATTTAATTTAACTAGTTTAGGGGTATTTTGCTTTTTTCTTTAGTGCTCTGAAACACACAGAGGCTAATAGTTTTAAACAAAGTTTTTTCACCTTCTAAAAAACACATATTCACACATAGCCACACTATCACTGTAACAACCCCCAATGTTCCTTTAATGCAGATAGTACTATAATTATCTACTAGGCACAAACACACATAGATGATTTAACTGTTTTAGGAGCATTTTGCTTTTTCTTTAGCGATCTTATCATGTCAGAGGTCCAGCGGAGCCACCAAAGGTTTTTCACCTTTTATCTTTCCATTACACTTTCTACTGACCAACCGATCCTCCAAACAGGTTTTCACATGTTGCTTACACCCCCCACCTTTATCTCTTGTTATTTAGACATAGATGATTTAATTTAACTAGTTTAGGGGTATTTTGCTTTTTCTTTAGTGCTCTGAAACACACAGAGGCTAATAGTTTCAAACAGAATACCACAAACAGCAGGTATTCCTTTAGAAATAAACTCTGATACTTCAGATTCTTAACTCTGCAACAGTTAGACAGAGGGGGGGTTACAGTTAGACCCCCTACAGTCAGCAGAAGAGGTCATCCTTATCAAGAGCATCTCAACTGTACATCCATAGTTTTCAATACAAACAGTCTCCTTTATCTTATGTCAGAGGTCCGGCGGAGCCACCAAAGGTTTTTTCACCTTTTATCTTTCCATTACACTTTCTACTGACCAACCGATCCTCCAAACAGGTTTCACCTTTTGCTTACACCCCCACACCTTTATCTCTGCATCTCAGAGGTCAACTGAAACAAGCCCCACCTATATAAAAACGCCCTAACCAGACACACCAACCCTTTACAACGACCCTTGAGAGCATAACACTTCGTTCATCAGCACGAGCATTTTACTTTTAATTTAACTAGTTAGGAGCATTTTACTTTTCTTTAGCGCTTTGAAACACGCAGAGGCTAATAGTTTCAAACAGAGTGTCACAAATAACAGGTATTCCTTTAGAAATAAACTGTGATACTTGTAAAAAAACAAAAACAAAACACATATTCTTTCCTCATGACTAGCCATTTCACCATTTTATTTAAATATCTGAATTTTCGGAATGATGATCCAAGCAGGACACAGAGGCTGCTAGTTTTAATGCACCAGAATGCAAATATAAATAAAAGCATGACTATCCTGAGAGCCTAGCTGCAGCGACACCTTTCTTTCACACGGATGCCTGGATGTGCGTTGGAGCCGACTTTGCTACCCACACAGAGCGTTTCTGACCTACGGGCGCTGCTTATACAACAGAGAAAAGCAACAATACAGCGTGTTTCTCTGCTCCAAGACATCAGCGGGCCTTTCACACGGTAAGCATGTCTGTTATACCCAGCGCATAAATGTCTGTATGTCAGTGCTGATTATACAAACCCTGTTTAAAATGTGACACATATGTTGTCCGAAAACAAATCCTCTAAAATTGCAAAGTTACTGATTTAAAAATATATTTTCGAATTTTTAGTTGCATGACAAACATACGATAGACTCTTGAGCGTATTTATTTATATAGCTACATTCACAATGGTACAACCATGCTAAATAAAAGGTGCCCAAGCACCAAAGCACTCTAATGCGAGCCTCTAAACTGTATGTTTGATAAGTGCATAAAGTGTACCTCTACAGCTGAAACAGTTTGTATCCGCACTTTGAGGGTCTGCTAAATTGTTTTTATTATTGTGCTTTTTCACGAACTGCAGATGATGAATTCCTCTTTATTGGAGAAAGTGTCCTTAAGCTATTGTTGCTCATACTTACAGAGTTCCCTAGCTACTTCTTTACTATGTCAGTAAACTTTTTGAAAAGGAAGGTGTTGTAGATATAAAGAAACATCCTAATTGAAGCAAAGGCAAAAATTGAAATGAATTTTATGTGACTGTTCATATTAAAGCCAACAACAAGTGAAAATCCAAAACCGACTCCAAACCATTGTATTGATGATCTCCCTCGCTCTCTCTCTCTCTCTCTCTCTCTCTCTCTCTCTCTCTGTGTGTGTGTGTGTGTGTGTGAGTGTGTGTGCCCTCACAGAAGGAAGGTCACAGCAGGAGCTTTTTCAAACACATTTCCAACCAGTTTTTACAAGAAGTGTAGCTCATACGATGGTATAAATGTATTCTTTGCGATACTTTATAAATATGAAACTCTAAAGATTTTGAGTTCATGCACATTGTGAAACAAGAATCTAAATATTTGTGTCACAATGATTTCTATAAAAGCATGTTGTTTATGGGGACAATGTGACAAATCTTTTGTGCGTCCTAATAATGATCAATGGTGATTGAAGAGGAAACCCCGGCTCTGGACATCTTCATGACAAGTGACAGCGCAGACATCTGCTAATGAGAGAACATGTTTTATCATCATAAACACTGTGATATGAAGCATCGTTAAAGTGTCACTGCAGTAATGTTGACCTATGTTTTTAATAGATGACTTTAAAACACTAAACTCTAATTTCTGTGGTTTATTTTAAGCTTACAGAATATAACATGTGGTAAGACGACGAGTTTTACTTCTCACAGGTCGTGATATGTGTATCTATTTATCATGTATGCTACTTTGCTCTGTGGACTGTAAAATGTTTCATTGTATTCATGAAATAAACCAGACTTTCACCGTCTGCATCTTTTACTGTTTTTCTGCTTTTGTTCACACCAAGTTTGACAAACCCACAGATATCCAGAGTTAACTCACTAACAATGTGGAGCAGTCTCAGTGTATTTAGCTGCTTTTTCCCTAAACACAACCAACTGAGAGAAAGCGCTTGTAGTCCTCACTTTGGTCATTTTGAACGCTGAAGGAGATTTGTTCCATAGACACCTTATACTAGTGTTTCCTGCACTTAATCCATCACTACTATGTTCTATTTAAATCCAGATTCCTTTTATAGTTTGCAGTGAAATTTGTTAAACCGTTGCTTAATGTGACAGAAGTACACGTCACTCTTTACTAACACATTTGTAGATAAGTTTATTGCTGAACCACACAGCTAGCAGTCTCACACACTCTTTGAGTTTTGAAGTTTTGTGTGTAGTGGTTTAGTCTATCAAACCTTACCCTTTTCTCCCCAGTATCACAACAGTATGACTCCCAAAGTACGGATCAGTAAACAACCAATGATTCTAAAGCCAGAAAAGAAAGATACAGTTGGAAGATGAACGATTGTTTTTTTTTCGATGCATAGTTAAACTACCCCCTCTTCTTCTTCTCTGTGTTGTTGTTGTTCTTGTGTGTGTGTGCGTGTGTGTGTGTGTGTGTGTGTGTGTGTGTATGCCTTAGAAGTCAAATAATACATTAGCCACACTTAAAAAAACAAAAATCATTTGAATTTCATTTAGAAGTGTGATTCTAAGTTGTAAGCAGAAATCTTATGCTCAGCCACAAACATGTTTCCCCACTTTCACAATGCTGAGGTGTCAAATCCACAACCCCAACAAATGGTTTTTGTTACGCTGGTGTGAAGGGCAAGCTTTACTTACACAGCCTCACACACAGTAGATTTTTAAAGTTTTTGGGGACAATGGTTTAGCCACAGATGCAACTTCCACTTTTGATAAAGATCACTCCACCTGTTTATTTCTTAAGAAATTAAGCTCTTATTTATAAATGTCTACACAATAATAGACACTGTGTGCTCTGTGACATTATAGTCTTCTACTGCTGCTTCCATTGGTTTGCATTTTAAACTCCCAACCTTTCAGGTTGTTATGAACGACTTATATTTCTAACATTTTGTGATATAAAAGTGAAATGTGGGTTTTTTTAATTTTCTGTGTGATGGAATGACTTAAGACACGAGTTATTTAAACAATTCTAAATGACAGTGTGATGGCCATAGTACTTAGTGCGGGTCAAATATGTTAAGGATAATGTTTATCTATGTAAAATTGCAAAGAACCTTTGGATAGATTATAACATCTTGTAAACAGTTACCTCAGATCCTGTACTGTCAGATCTATGTATGTAAGGTGAAACTTTCCACAGTACTTCCACTTAAGTAAGTAACTAAACACATAAAGTCACCCTTACCAATAATCCACTGCTCCTTGAAAAAGTAGCACAAACAGACAACTGACTCAGCAATGATGAGTAGAGAGCTACCCGAGGCCGAGACTCAAGCAGAAGAAAATTAAAAGTTTTGGTTTTGTGGCTCGAAAAATTAAAGAAAGTATGTTTAATAATTCAACAAGACCAGCACCTTCAACACGTGTACATTCAAATTTTGGATCAGACTAACATCGCTGTTGTTCAATAGTTTTTTAGCCTCTCTCAAAATTCATTTTATAACCTTTATATACACGTTGTCACTGTGTTTTGTACTACCAGCTGTGAGGGCTCTGCTTTTGCTTTGTGCAGTCTGTTTTTATTTTGTCTCGTGAGTGTGTGTTTTCAAACGAGTTCCTCGTCAGTTTGATTTTGTTATCACAAACTTTGTGTGAAGTTCACAACAGAGGTAAAGAGATTTAAACACACCAGTTTAAGGAGGCAGCGGTTGGACCAGCTGCACAGGGCAGGTGAAGCAGAGAGTGTCAGGGAGATGTGCAACAGAAGCAGAGGAACATTTTACAAGATGATAAATGGCACATTTAGGTGATTAAGGATTTGTTGACAAGATTAAAAGACACGGCCGTCAGAGTTCAACAACATTACAGTTTGATTAAATAAAAAGCTTTTAAACTACACAAGGTTTATTTTCTCCTCTGATAGTAATCATATTAAACATGTCAAGAAAGAAAGAGTATAAAGAAAAATAGTAAATGTGTGTCTAATTAAACTCTTCCTGTGAACCTTATATCATCCCTTAATATGTTCGGTGTTACAAACTTGAAGAAGCAGAGAAAAGATTATCAGACATTAATCTAATCAGTTTTCAGCCTTCATCCATTCATATTGAAAAGTTGAAATCTTCCCTGCTAGACCAAAGTACAGCGTTTAACACCGTTGGCCATAACATTTTATTACAACTATTATTAAATGGAGAGGCCTCTTCACACACTGAGGTTAATTATGAAGCTCCACAGGCTTCTGTGCAAAGACCAGTTCTGTTTACATTATACGTGCTTTAGAAGGCATAGCGTACATTTTCACTGCTATGCAGATGATACCCACCCCTTTGCAGCAGATGTGTTGCTGTATGCTCGTCGTGGCTACCCAGAGTTCCCAGCAGCAGCCCGTGAGGAGCTTAGCCTGCATGCATTCCTGCAAGGACTTTTCCCAGAGCGACTACGCCAACACGTCTGCCTGGCCATGCCTCAGACTCTCCGTGAGGCGCTCCTTGAGGCTGAAAGGGCCGAACTTGTGCTCACCTCTCGACCTGACCAGCAGTTGCGCCCCCCAAACTACCCTCAAATCAGAGCTGCAGGCTGCGACAGTGAGGGGGAGGTCGCAGGGATATGCCAGCCGCAGCCCTCAGTGCCCTGGAGGCGTCCCTGTCGACCGACCGACCGCTGCTACCGGTGCGATGAGCCTGGCCACTTGGCGCAACTGCCTGGCGCCCGCCCCGAAGGCCAGAACTATGTGGCCTCAGGGGGAGGAGACGTCCTAGGGCCTTTCCCCGTTCCCGAGGCAGGGAACGGATGGCGGTGGCCGGGGACTGCTCCAGGAGGCTGAGGGAGCGGCCGCGAGTGGTTCGTGAATACACCCGCCAGGCCCAGATCAGCGCCGCAGTACGACAGAAAAGAGCCTGCGACACCAGGTGCCGAGGGGGAGCTTTCGTGCCTGGCGACAAGGTTTGGGTGTACTGCCTGGTTCGCAAGAGAGGGGTGTCCCCCAGGCTGTGCGGTCACTGGCAAGGGCCGGCGGAAGTCGTGGGGCGGCTGACAGAAGTGGTGTACCATATCCGCATGCCGGGCCCAGGGCGCGTGGCGGTGTTGCACCTGGACAGGCTCTCACCGTACCGCCCGCCCGCTCCAGCAGTCGCTGGGGCAGGGGATGCTGGTGGCACCCCAGGTTCTCATCCGAGTGACTCTTCCCCTGCTGGTCGAGATCGGCCTGCGCGCCGAGGGAAGACACATGGACATTTGCAGGACTTTGTGTTGGGTAATGGGGTTGTCGGGGACGACTGACCCCTTAGGTGGGTGCTATGTAGCGGGCCAGGGCTGTTCGGGGTTTGTTCTGTTATTACAATTATGTGTTTGTTGTCATGTTGTTATGGTGACGAGTGACGCGCTCTCTCGGCGACTGTGTTTCCGGTGAGAGAGCGCCTTTTTTTGTTGTTGTGGTGTGGTTGCCGCGCTGAGGAGGGAGATAGCGGCAGTGTTCTGGGCCGGTTGTAAATAAACGGGTGCTCCCAAAGAAACCTTTGTCTCCTCCGTGACTGAGCTCGCCACAATATTAAGGGATGATATAAGGTTCACAGGAAGAGTTTAATTAGACACACATTTACTATTTTTCTTTGTACTCTTTCTTTCTTGACATGTTTAATATGATTACTATCAGAGGAGAAAATAAACCTTGTGTAGTTTAAAAGCTTTTTATTTAATCAAACTGTAATGTTGTTGAACTCTGACGGCCGTGTCTTTTAATCTTGTCAACAAATCCTTAATCACCTAAATGTGCCATTTATCATCTTGTAAAATGTTCCCTCTGCTTCTGTTGCACATCTCCCCTGACACTCTCTGCTTCACCTGCCCTGTGCAGCTGGTCCAACCGCTGCCTCCTTAAACTGGTGTGTTTAAATCTCTTTACCTCTGTTGTGAACTTCACACAAAGTTTGTGATAACAAAATCAAACTGACGAGGAACTCGTTTGAAAAACACACACTCACGAGACAAAATAAAAACAGACTGCTCAAAGCAAAAGCAGAGCCCTCACAGCTGGTAGTACAAAACACAGTGACAACGTGTATATAAAGGTCATAAAATGAATTTTGAGAGAGACTAAAAAACTATTGAACAACAGCGATGTTAGTCTGATCCAAAATTTGAATGTACACGTGTTGAAGGTGCTGGTCTTGTTGAATTATTAAACATACTTTCTTTAATTTTTCGAGCCACAAAAACCAAAACTTTTAATTTTCTTCTGCTTGAGTCTCGGCCTCGGGGTAGCTCTACTCATCATTGCTGAGTCAGTTGTCTGTTTGTGCTACTTTTTTCAAGGAGCAGTGGATTATTGGTAAGGGTGACTTTATGTGTTTAGTTACTTACTTAAGTGGAAGTACTGTGGAAAGTTTCACCTTACATACATAGATCTGACAGTACAGGATCTGAGGTAACTGTTTACAAGATGTTATAATCTATCCAAAGGTTCTTTGCAATTTTACATAGATAAACATTATCCTTAACATATTTGACCCGCACTAAGTACTATGGCCATCACACTGTCATTTAGAATTGTTTAAATAACTCGTGTCTTAAGTCATTCCATCACACAGAAAATTAAAAAAACCCACATTTCACTTTTATATCACAAAATGTTAGAAATATAAGTCGTTCATAACAACCTGAAAGGTTGGGAGTTTAAAATGCAAACCAATGGAAGCAGCAGTAGAAGACTATAATGTCACAGAGCACACGGTGTCTATTATTGTGTAGACATTTATAAATAAGAGCTTAATTTCTTAAGAAATAAACAGGTGGAGTGATCTTTATCAAAAGTGGAAGTTACATCTGTGGCTAAACCATTGTCCCCAAAAACTTTAAAAATCTACTGTGTGTGAGGCTGTGTAAGTAAAGCTTGCCCTTCACACCCGCGTGTAACAAACCATTTGTTGGGGGTTGTGGATTTGACACCTCAGCATTGTGAAAGTGGGGAAACATGTTTGTGGCTGAGCATAAGATTTCTGCTTACAACTTAGAATCACACTTCTAAATGAAATTCAAATGTTTTTTGTTTTTTTAAGTGTGGCTAATGTATTATTTGACTTCTAAGGCATACACACACACACACACACACACACACACACACACACACACACACACACACACACACACACACACACACACACACACACACACAAGAACAACAACAACACAGAGAAGAAGAGGGGGTAGTTTAACTATGCATCGTAAAAAACGCAATCGTTCATCTTCCAACTGTATCTTTCTGTTCTGGCTTTAGAATCATTGGTTGTTTACTGATCCGTACTTTGGGAGTCATACTGTTGTGATACTGGGGAGAAAAGGGTAAGGTTTGATAGACTAAACCATTACACACAAAACTTCAAAACTCAAAGAGTGTGTGAGACTGCTAGCTGTGTGGTTCAGCAATAAACTTATCTACAAATGTGTTAGTAAAGACTGACGTGTACTTCTGTCACATTAAGCAACGGTTTAACAAATTTCACTGCAAACTATAAAAGGAATCTGGATTTAAATAGAACATAGTAGTGATGGATTAAGTGCAGGAAACACTAGTATAAGGTGTCTATGGAACAAATCTCCTTCAGCGTTCAAAATGACCAAAGTGAGGACTACAAGCGTTTCTCTCAGTTGGTTGTGTTTAGGGAAAAAGCAGCTAAATACACTGAGACTGCTCCACATTGTTAGTGAGTTAACTCTGGATATCTGTGGGTTTGTCAAACTTGGTGTGAACAAAAGCAGAAAACAGTAAAAGATGCAGACGGTGAAAGTCTGGTTTATTTCATGAATACAATGAAACATTTTACAGTCCACAGAGCAAAGTAGCATACATGATAAATAGATACACATATCACGACCTGTGAGAAGTAAAACTCGTCGTCTTACCACATGTTATATTCTGTAAGCTTAAAATAAACCACAGAAATTAGAGTTTAGTGTTTTAAAGTCATCTATTAAAAACATGGGTCAACATTACTGCAGTGACACTTTAACGATGCTTCATATCACAGTGTTTATGATGATAAAACATGTTCTCTCATTAGCAGATGTCTGCGCTGTCACTTGTCATGAAGATGTCCAGAGCCAGGGTTTCCTCTTCAATTACCATTGATCATTATTAGGACGCACAAAAGATTTGTCACATTGTCCCCATAAACAACATGCTTTTATAGAAATCATTGTGACACAAATATTTAGATTCTTGTTTCACAATTTGCATGAACTCAAAATCTTTAGAGTTTCATATTTATAAAGTATCGCAAAGAATACATTTATACCATCGTATGAGCTACACTTCTTGTAAAAACTGGTTGGAAATGTGTTTGAAAAAGCTCCTGCTGTGACCTTCCTTCTGTGAGGGCACACACACTCACACTCACACACACACACACACAGAGAGAGAGAGAGAGAGAGAGAGAGAGAGAGAGAGAGAGAGAGCGAGGGAGATCATCAATACAATGGTTTGGAGTCGGTTTTGGATTTTCACTTGTTGTTGGCTTTAATATGAACAGTCACATAAAATTCATTTCAATTTTGCCTTTGCTTCAATTAGGATGTTTCTTTATATCTACAACACCTTCCTTTTCAAAAAGTTTACTGACATAGTAAAGAAGTAGCTAGGGAACTCTGTAAGTATGAGCAACAATAGCTTAAGGACACTTTCTCCAATAAAGAGGAATTCATCATCTGCAGTTCGTGAAAAAGCACAATAATAAAAACAATTTAGCAGACCCTCAGAGTGCGGATACAAACTGTTTCAGCTGTAGAGGTACACTTTATGCACTTATCAAACATACAGTTTAGAGGCTCGCATTAGAGTGCTTTGGTGCTTGGGCACCTTTTATTTAGCATGGTTGTACCATTGTGAATGTAGCTATATAAATAAATACGCTCAAGAGTCTATCGTATGTTTGTCATGCAACTAAAAATACGAAAATATATTTTTAAATCAGTAACTTTGCAATTTTAGAGGATTTGTTTTCGGACAACATATGTGTCACATTTTAAACAGGGTTTGTATAATCAGCACTGACATACAGACATTTATGCGCTGGGTATAACAGACATGCTTACCGTGTGAAAGGCCCGCTGATGTCTTGGAGCAGAGAAACACGCTGTATTGTTGCTTTTCTCTGTTGTATAAGCAGCGCCCGTAGGTCAGAAACGCTCTGTGTGGGTAGCAAAGTCGGCTCCAACGCACATCCAGGAATCCGTGTGAAAGAAAGGTGTCGCTGCAGCTAGGCTCTCAGGATAGTCAGGCTTTTATTTATATTTGCATTCTGGTGCATTAAAACTAGCAGCCTCTGTGTCCTGCTTGGATCATCATTCCGAAAATTCAGATATTCAAATAAAATGGTGAAATGGCTAGTCATGAGGAAAGAATATGTTTTTTTTGTTTTTGTTTTTTTACAAGTATCACAGTTTATTTCTAAACGAATACCTGTTATTTGTGACACTTTGTTTGAAACTATTAGCCTCTGCGTGTTTCAAAGCGCTAAAGAAAAGTAAAATGCTCCTAACTAGTTAAATTAAAAGTAAAATGCTCGTGCTGATGAAGCAGTGTTATGCTCTCAAGGGTCGTTGTAAAGGGTTGGTGTGTCTGGTTAGGGCGTTTTTATATAGGTGGGGCTTGTTTCAGTTGACCTCTGCGATGCAGAGATAAAGGTGTGGGGGTGTAAGCAAAAGGTGAAACCTGTTTGGAGGATCGGTTGGTCAGTAGAAAGTGTAATGGAAAGATAAAAGGTGAAAAAAAACCTTTGGTGGCTCCGCCCGGACCTCTGACATAAGATAAAGGAGACTGTTTGTATTGAAAACTATGGATGTACAGTTGAGATGCTCTTGATAAGGATGACCTCTTCTGCTGACTGTAGGGGGTCTAACTGTAACCCCCCCTCTGTCTAACTGTTGCAGAGTTAAGAATCTGAAGTATCAGAGTTTATTTCTAAAGGAATACCTGCTGTTTGTGGTATTCTGTTTGAAACTATTAGCCTCTGTATGTTTCAGAGCACTAAAGAAAAAGCAAAATACCCCTAAACTAGTTAAATTAAGGCAGCACGGTGGCACGGTGGTTAGCACTGTTGCCGCACAGCAAGAAGGTCCTGAGTTCAATTCTACCATCAGGCCGGGGTCTTTCTGTGTGGAGTTTGCATGTTCTCCCCGTGTTTGCGTGGGTTCCCTCCGGGTACTCCGGCTTCCTCCCACCGTCCAAAGACATGCAGCTTGTGGGGATAGGTTAATTGGATAATCGAAATTGTCACTAGGTGTGAATGTGCGAGTGAATGTGAGCGTGAATGGTTGTCTGTCCCTGTGTGTTGGCCCTGCGACAGACTGGCGACCTGTCCAGGGTGTACCCCGCCTCTCGCCCTATGACAGCTGGGATAGGCTCCAGCGCCCCCCGCGACCCTGGAAAGGATAAGCGGAAGTGAATGGATGGATGGATGGATAGTTAAATTAAATCATCTATGTCTAAATAACAAGAGATAAAGGTGTGGGGGTGTAAGCAACATGTGAAAACCTGTTTGGAGGATCGGATGGTCAGTAGAAAGTGTAATGGGGGGGGGCAAAAAAAGTATAGGTATATTACTACTCAGAATTATACAAATATAAAATCATCATTAACGCTGTCCTGGCTTTTATTGCTCTTGTTAAATCGTAGTCATAATTTTGCATCCTTGTGAAAATTTCACTTGAAAATCAACTCTCAGAAGGTTTGTTTTTATATAAAAAAATACAGGTAATTTGGTGACATTTTGAATCTACCAGCAGAGTGAATGAAAGCAAACAACACAAATAACCCTGATATGAGGGAAACTGAGTTTTCTGGTCCACAAAGAGAGTTAACTTAGGTTTTCTCACTTTGTGTAGACAGTTCTGTGTGTTTTGGTCTTAACATTGTGTTTATAAATCTGTGGAATAATCAAAACATGTATTCTGTGTACAAAAGTTGTTTCTGTGGCTGATTGTGACTCAGAGAAATTGGATGTCTTTTCATGTTGGGTCTTGGCCCATTAGAGAGGACATAACAGTAATATAGCTGAGTTCTTTACAGTCTGCAGTCATTCAGCTGATTTTTTCTAAAGCAAGAGACAGTTTCAGTGACCTGTGTGTGAAAAATTAAAAACATGTAAACTAGTGTCTGTATCACTCCACTCTGTCCTGGATGGCTGCAGGGTCACAGTGGGCTTAATGGGAACTTTTTACACAACAATGATCCAGTTAGGAGAAGAGAAACATAAAAATTCATAACATTAGAGTAAAGTGACCATAAAAAAGCCTGCTGCTGTTAAAGTACAATTTTTTTCACGGCAATTTTCAATTGTGAAAATTTCATCCAATCATTAAAAGATTATGATTAGTCAAAAACATTCATTGGATAGATTTATGCAAAGTTAAGACAAGAAGCTCGTTTTGATACAAGGCCTTGGGAAATAGGGATGCTGGTGGTGTCACAGCGGCCTCTGGTGAAAATTAAATTAAATTAAATTAAATATCACATCAACAGAATTATAAAAATATAGAATTATTATAAATATCTGTCCTGGTTTTATTGCTCTTGTAAATAGTAATCGTAAATTTGCTTCCTGATAAAAATTTTGACTTGAAAATCAAAAATAACATGTTTTGTTTTCATTAAGGACGCACTGAGCCAAATAATTAATAATTTGACGCATTTAATGTTCTAAGTACTGGGTTGAACAGTGATTCCCTCCATAAGTTGGAGAAAGCCATTTTAAACTTGGAAAAAAATATTTAAACTCATCAGTTTCCTGAATGACGACTGAATCGCTTTCAGTTGTGACTAAACTTGTGTTTCTTCTCCTTCCTCTGCAGGTGTAGATGCCTCCATCAGAGATGGAGATTGTACTCTTAGAACTAAAAGAGATGTTCTTATTTTCAGATGAGGTTTTTCTGAGCTCATATTCTATGTCAGCAGAATCCTTCACATCACAGGTCAGCGTCACACTGCGCCCTGCTGGTGTGGTTGTGCTGTCAGGGCTATTTATACATGACTGGGAATGAGAAACAGCTGAAAACAAACAGGAAAATCATAAAGGAGGAAGAAAAATAACACAAAGGATGAAAGAAACCAAACCTTCAAATTAAAGAGGAAATAATCAAAAAACAAAACTAAAACTAAACAGAGACGAGGAAGAAGCACTCAGAGGAAGACGATGAACAGGAAACACAGAGACATAGACATGGAGATAGAACATGAACTTAACCTAACCAGAGACATGAAACATGACAGGTAGACACACGGACCAGGGAGAGATGACAAAAGGGACTAAGAAACCAAGGACTAAACTGCAAACTAGAAAACAACTAGATGCGTTAAACTACACATGTGGATACAAAAATATGCATCAGAACTTAAACCCTGGGCCTCATGGCCCAGCACCGTGACATCGGATCATTAAAATCTTCAGGCAGGACTGTAACTGACTGACCTGTGGTTGAGTCTGTTTTCACTTTAGAGCTTCCTGAATTTACCCTAAACTCATCACGCTGTGATGTAAAAAATAAATGAAATTAAATGGCAGATAACCTTTATGAAGGTAACAGACTAATGTAAGATCAGAGCAATATTTAATTAACATATTTCATTTTGGTATTTCTTTTAATGTTTTATCCATATGTGTACTTTGATGAGGATTTTGGGAACTCCAAGAGTTAATACAAAAAAGGACACTAAGGCAGTCAGCACACATGCTAATATAAGTGACATAATCTGCACTACATACACTCCTGCTGCAATCAGCTGTACCTGAGGTTGGTTGCTCTTCCTCCGATTTATCAGCATCTTGTGAATGAGTAGTGTTATCTGTGAGGATGGACAGATAAATACTCATGAAAAGGAAATCAGTCAGTTTCAAGGCAACAAACTCTAGTAAATATAAAGTTTGTGTATCGGTTGAGTGAAACATCTGCTCACATGGTTGCACTCTTGATATGATGACTTTAATATTTTAACCAATAAATTCAGTGGAGTGTGAGCTGTATCATATGAAATAATTTGTCCCTCAGGTTATTCCTGAAATATAGTTTGTTTTAAGTTTGTTATATAACGGGTTTATTCATCCTGTAAGTAATTGAATCTACAGTATCGCTCAGCACATCTGCTTCTTCCTGGTCTGCTCGTGTCAAAGTCCGCCATCTAGTGGTTGAAAAGCAGACGTGCAAAGTAATGGCTAGAGCTCCGTGTCTGTGATAGTTCTGCATCTGTTGCTCTTGAGATGGGATAAAGTGTAAGTTTGGGCAGATGATGGATTGTTTCTACATATTAGTGCTCTGTCCTTCTTGTGGGTCTGTGAAGTTTGTTACATTACTACTGTAAGCTAACTGTTAGTGCTTTGTTTTTACTGTTAGCATAAAACATGTCAGCATGTGGTTCTCCCTACATTACTTGACAGGCTTTGTCCATTTATTGTTAATGTTATGATCTTGCATTGGTCATGTGACATCTGTGCATCTACACTGAGATTAAATGTACCTGCTCTGTGTTGTTGTTACAGTTTTACAGAATGAAAGTGGTACAAATGGTACATCAGTAAAAGCTCTGAAGAACGCCACAGTCTCCACATGGAGCGCTTACTGAAGCCATTTATGTTTAACTGGCTGAATAGAAGCATTCAGACTGTGCAGAAGATAACATGTAAACACAGGGAGGATATTATTGAGCACATTATAGGAGATAACAGCAACATATATGAACAGGAAGAAAAGAATCATTTCTTACCTTCAGCATTTCCACAGATGACAGTACTGAGCACTAAAATAATGAATAAAACCTCATCAGACATTATACAACTGACAAAATCAAAAACAATATAAAGGAAGACTTTTAAAGATACATTTCCAGATGAACAGTAATCACCAAATTTCTGTGCTTCTGTTTGTCAAACAGGCTCAAACATAATAACTCAAACTGTTGTAACACAGTGTGTAACTATAAGTGATGCAAAAAGCAGCAGTGTATCAAACATTTAAACACTTAAAGAATCACAAGTCTGCTTTGTTCCAGCTCTCAGGTAAACAGGTTAAAGCAGTGACACACTGTAATTCTCACAGATCAGAAACATTTTCATTAATCGCTGCCATTCAAACAATGTCAGACGTGTACTTACAGAAAAAGCCCATCATGCAGAGCAAAGAGTGCCCCATCGTCACATCCAGCCTGCTGCACTCTGATCCTCAGATAATCAAACAGTTTTACTCTGCAGAAAAAAGAGAAGTTGTGTTTAACATAGACATGACAAGAGTTTTTCTACAGTTTCTTCTGATTGGTCTCTCTGTGCTTCCTGCCCTTTCACACAAAACTCAAACAGCTCCTGTAGCTTTGACCGCAGCAGTTGGTTGACATGTTTATATTTCCTGTCCACTGCAAACATAGAAGTTTGTTTCTTCTGTTGTGTTGCTTCACGTAAAGAGACATGTTTTGCGCTTTTGGGGTATTTTTTGGGTGCAATATCCTTTATTATTTCTCTCCTGGCAGGTCTCTGCAGACTGGGAGTCACTGAGAGTGAATATACCAAAACAGCTTTTCTACTTTGGTGCCTGTATTTTCACTAAAACCTTTTTAAATCATTTTTTCTCCTTTTGATTGTTTAACAGAGGAATTCAAGTTAATTCTTACTTTGGGCTGCATTAAAATGTGTTTATTTTGACTCTTAGCTGAAACATCATCATGCAGTAATATAGTGAAAAGGCTCCTTTGACCTCAGGCCTGTGAAAGTTTTCACCTTGTGGTTAAATTCTGGTTTTAAGTTTGGTGGAGACCCAAACACAGGAAATGACTCAGTGTGTGGCTGAAGTGAGACTAAAGACTTTTATGTTTCACCAACTAAAGTAACAATGACATTCATATATAAATGTATTATCTGTTGTCATTTCAAAGTAAAGCAGGAACTCATTTATTCTGCAGACTGTTCTTTGTCTTGCTTTGACATGTATGTACAGATGCACACTGACCTTAGCCTCTGACTACATGTAAACACAATAAAATAAAACAAACTGATGATGTGAAATAATGATTGAAACACTGTAATAATGATGTTTGTGTTGAACACCACATGTTACCAACCAAGATCATGTGATTGTGTTCAGAGTCAGTTCAAAAAGCAGACCCACATCCAGAGCAGGACTCAGATTACCAAACAAAGGTGACCTTTATTATGAAGCTGACAGTTTCAGGCCTCAATGGTAACAAATGAAGAAAACTGAGTTACAGATAACTGATCACAGGCACACAGAGACTTACCTGTGGGTCATCACAAAATCTTCCATATGGTCTCTATCGAGATCACAAAGGTTTCAACTTAAACCCTCCAACATAAATAAAAAACTGAGACTTAAACACTGTGTGATTCCACAGATGTTAATCTCTCTGTCCAAATGATTCAGTTATGTGTAAACTAATATATCAGAGGATACTGTGGTGTATTACCTACAACATGACTGTACACAGATGTTTTTTTCTGTGTATCTAATGTTATAATAATTATTCCTGATAGACTATAACCTTTATTTTTACTCATGTTGCCATAGTAACTTTAAATCTTAAAAACATGCTGAGAAAATGCACAAAGCATTGCAACAAACCACATGTTGCTTCATCGTGTTAAACAGTTCACTTATAACTGGACCAAACTTCCAGTTCCCCTTTACACTTACTGAGGTTTGATAACAAGAATAAGACGACACCACATCCACACCAGAGTTTTTGAAGTGTTTTAGAGCAGTGGGTTGATGTGGATGGTTGTTTGTCCTTGTATATTATGTGCATGTGATCACAGCCCTGGGCCCTGTCCTCAGCTTGTGATGGGTCCCTGGTCTCTGGGAGGGTCGGCTGCCCGTTGCTTCTGGTTCTCAGAGGCTCTCCTCATGCAGGCTCCGTCTTCCTTCTGCTCTCTTTCAGGTGCTGTTTGTTTTCTGTACCTTTACCCCTTTTTTTTCTTTCTCTCTCTTTCTTTCTTCTACTTTCTTTTTCATACCTCCCCACCTACAGTAACAACGTGTAATCTTTTTTTTAATCTAATACCTGTAAATAGTTAATGTAGCAGTTAAAGCACAGTTTCTATGATGAATTATTCTTCCTCATTTTAACTCTGCAGGCTGATGAAGAAAACAACTAAAGATCATTGAGGTTTGTTTCAGTGCAGAGATGGTGCAGATAAGACTGCAGCTCCATGTGAACTTGCAGTTATACAAATAACAATGTTTACACAATATTTTCCATCAGTCACGTCTTTTTGAGAAGTGATCCTGTCACAGTCTGATCTACAGGACAGAGATTAAACACTTACTGCATATGTTCATGGTCTCAATCATTAAAGTTTTACATCTTATTGACATGTTAATATTCTAAAGTATTGTCCTCATCAGGGTATGATGCACAAGTGCAGTGTGCTTTAGGATCTGGTCCTGTCCTTATGTTTGCTGGATACTGATGCTACACAAAAAACTGTTGGCTCAAACCACAGGCTGCATTTCCTCTTTACTATGTGGCTGAGATGAAAATGAGGCCTTTCAGTAGATTAAAAATAAACCTGTGGCAGAACAGACGGTAACCACCAACAACCCTTTCCAATAACCTGTTCCTGCCGACATGTGTGTCGGCTTCATTCTGTATTGTCATGTTTGCAGTTTGATCTTGAATGTATAGGTAAAATTAGAAGATGACATCAGCTTAATCTCTGAGCTTAATTTATGTAAAAAACACCTTAATGAACACTTAAGCTTGGGGTACTCTGGTCTTGATCTTAGACGTGTAGTCAAGACCACCTAAACCGAAATCAAGACAAAACCAAGACCGAGACAAAAAAAGTCTTTAAACTGCAGCCAGATGCTGCTTTGTTTACGGGTGTCAGGCATGTTTATGTGTTTTTGCAATGCACTCGCACAGCCCTCCTCACCGCTGTCTACTGTCTCACTCACTTACTGAGAGGACAGACGCATGCTCCACTTGACTGTTGCGTCTCTCACCCTCTCGGTTTTTCACATAATGATATTATCCTATATCCTCGCATGTGATTGGCCACAATATGGAGGGATTGGAGCATAGCTGAGCCACTATGTGAGAGCTGAGCAGCAAAAGGAAATCAAGTGAGGAGCCGGCTCTCGCTCAATGGGAGTCGACTCTTCTGATTCACTACTAGCACTCTATAAGAAATGACTGAAAGATTTATTAGGCTGTTTTTGAGTTTTGTTCAAAAAAGAATGACTTGAAATGACCATTGAAAAAATTATATGTCACATATGCAGGACACCTTAAACTAGTTTTTTAATTAAGCAGCAAGGCAGAACAAAGTTGGGGCTGTATCAAGACACAGGGACTAAACCCCAATTCAACCAGACCCAGAACTGATCCGGAATTAAAACCGGACTACAACAGTTCAAAATCAGGACTACTTAGGACTTAACCAGGACAGAACTAGAATCAAAACTAGATGATAGTAGCACTAAAAATCATCATAGACCTGCACTACACTTATTTTTTAATTCTACCAAAGTACACTATTTAGATTGAGAAAAGTTTATATAATTGTTGGTCTCGAGACATCCAACTCTACTTGATCTATAAAAATGAGGAGACAATGAGAGAACTCAGTCACTGAGAGGAAGATTTCCTATATTCAGGCATTTTATAATTTTTGAACAATCGTGGGAATTTTTTTATTGATGTATTTTTATTGATTTCATCTTTACAGGTGTTCCACATAGAGATGGCACGATACCACTTTTTTATGTCCGATACGATATCATAAATTTGGATATCTGCCGATACCGATATGAATCCGATATAGTGTGTTTTTTAATCAATAAAACTGTTTTTTTAATATCTTGCTGCTTTTTGTATAAGTTTATACTCATGTTTATTCTGTTATACCTGTATGTAAAACATACACTGCACCCAAAATATTTCATAGTTCAGCAACACTGATCAATCTAATACACTTAAACCTACTCCATCCTCCCTATTCTGGTATTTTAAAGAGTGAGCAACCTAACTAATCAACACGTTCTCACTTCCAACTTGTCAAATGTGTGACGCATGGTCACATGGTCCAGCTGCAGCTCCACTGTGATCCTGAACTGGAGAAGCACTTAAGAAAATGTGTCAATAAATACATCAGCTTACTATATTTATCCAAACAGATGGGACCAATAATGCTTCACTGAGTTAGAGACTTTAACAGTCTCTTCTATGTAAGAATGTCTCGTGCTGATAAACCTGCAAACTTGACAACAAAGGTTTTCAGACTACATGTAGCTGTCCTCTATGTCAGCTCACACATTTACATTTATGTCACACTTATTTCTGCTTTCCCGTTTTATAATTATTACTAACATTTTGATTAAATACCTTGAGTTTGTAAATGATCAGATTACATAATTGGAATACAATTCAATACAATTCATGTATCCAATTTGGGGTTGCAGGAGGATGAAGCCTATCCCAGCTGATACAGGACAAAGACAGGCTGCCAGTTTATCGCAGAGCTAACACAATACGTGTAACAGAAAATCCACATTTAAGTGGATTTTCTGTTATCCACTTAAATGTTATCCATAATTATGATTATGATTTAAAATATTATTTAAAGGTTTCTTTAAAAATATATTTAGATTTTTTTATAACCCCTAGAATATAAACTGTTTCAGATTCTGACCTCTGACCTCAGTGACCAGGCTGTGTCCTCACTGCAGCTCCCTCTTGGAAGTATGTCTGCTTTTTTTCTTCCCCCAGTGATGACCGCCTGCCCTTAATATCACGTACTGCACCTGAGGAACAACAGAGGACAAACACTTGCCTTCATTTAAGAAGTACATTCATACAGAGGTCATCTATGGAAATACACTAGTTCACCCTTTGGGAGGAATCAGTTCCTGTGAAACATTTCTGTAAATGAACATCGTGGAGAATAAATGAAATGAGTTCTTCAGGTGACTCAGCAGTCCCACACTGACAAATGAAACTTCTGTGGAAGAAGAATCAGGATTTTTTGGATTTCCAGTCCAGTTAAACTATTAAGGATTAAGCAACAGTGCTCATCTTTGCTCTTCTGAAATCTGTGTTAAACAACAACAAACATAAATTAGTAACAAAAATACAGCTGAGTAGAGGCTTTACAAACCACCAGCAGCCATAATGCTAAATTTTAATCTTCAAATGTTTCTGAGCCGCCTTCAACCTGTTTTTAACACAGAAATGTCCCACAGTCAATGCAGCCTGACTCAATCCTAAATGTTCAGCACACACAGAGACACAGGGGGACTGTTTAAAGTTTAGTGTTAACCTGAGTCACTGGTCATTTACAGTATTACAGAGTCTGGCAGTCTTTGCATGATTTTCCACGTCACTGTAAGTTTCTAGCTGACTCTCAGGTGTGACAGGTGTGCCAGCAGGAAAGAGTAATAATAACCTGCATCCTGAGGTTTGTCATGCAGGATTAAAGGAGCCAGGCTTTGTTCACACAGCTAGGATTGTATTTTACACTGACCCTGGGTCAGTATAAGTATCATACTAGTGATGGGATTTCCAGCTCTTTTTAGAGAACCAGCTCTTTTGGTTCGGCTCACTAAAAAGAGCCGGCTCTTTCGGCTCCGAACCGGCTCTTCAGCTTGTTTTGTTGCTTTAATTAATTTATTATTAACAATAATATAAAATTATGCACAAAAGTAATTATTAATGTAAAAAAAGTGGTTTTATTTATATATGTTTATATATAAATATTTATTGGGGCCCCTAGAGACAAAACACGTACAAACTCCAAAAAGCACGTACAAACTCCAAAACACATTTCTAGCATGAACTGAACTTCCAAAACAGAGCTACCTAGATCACTTCAATTACACAATTGAAAGCACGAAAGCATATTTGTATTGTTTGTGTATTTATACACAAGCACTCATATATATTCAAATAATTTAAAAAACAAATGTTCTTTTACCTGTTACTACCACACACCAAATCCGGTTGTTGGTACTTGCTGGCTTGTGTAGCCACTAGGTAACAAAAGCTCAACACTGCGCCGAGCATCCTGGAGCACTTCTGTTGTCTTTTGTACGTGATTCTGAGTTTGTATGTGCTTTGGAGTTTGTATGTGCTTTATCTCCAGGGGCCACCGTAAATATACTTTTATTTATTCACTCCACATAAAATGTAATAAACAAATCATATAATACACAAACCAACTATTCACATTTCAATTTTTAACTATTTAAATTTTCAGCTATTTCCTTTTACAAATTTAAAGTGAAACAACATAAAACATTGCAAACCACAACACAATTAAATATAAATTAAAATATGAAAACAAAAAGAAGATGCATATTCTCTGTCATATGGGCCTGCATGAATAAACTTTCTGAATCCTTTATCATCTGCAACTGAAAATAGTTGTGGATGATTACTATACCTTTCTAATGTGACGTTGTTGTCCCTGGCTCTTTCTCTGTCTCTCCCTCCCGCTCTGTTCCTGTGCTACTGAGTGTAACTACAGCCCCACCCCCTCTGCCCAGCCTAAAGCACAAGGCTCGCATGCGGAGTGAAGCAGAAAAAAAGTGCGAGAGAGAGAGAGTGACAGAAAGAAAAAAAACCCACGGCTCGCGATAAGGAGCCGGCTCGTGTCGTTCACATCAAAGATCCGGCTCTAACGGTGTGTTCATACCGAACGCGATAGGCGCGAGCGAAAACGCCCCAAACGCCCCTAATTTGACGCGTGCACATTCGCACCTCGACGCGTGTCCAACAGAAATCCATCGCGCGTCAAAATTGCATATTTTGACGGCGCCAGAACGGAAATGTGGGCGGGATGTGGGAGGAAGTTGTGCCAGACGGTATCTTTGCAAGATGGCAGCTGTTACTATACGTGTCCCTGAGGCTCTTCCACTTTTTCCTGCAGATGTCCTCTGAATAAACACATTATCTTGTTAGCGGAAAGGTATTTGTACATCAGTGGGGAAAATAGCGGGACAGTAGGCATGCTTGCCAGCTTTTGCGCGGACTCATCGGGTCAGTCTGAAAATTAAAAAAAAAGAAAAAAGAAGAACAAATGAACTTACCAGGTTGCCCGATCTCCTCACTTATGTGCCTCCAAGCTAGGTCCTTTTTATTCCTGTCCCGGTAGAAGTAGCAGCTAGCATCGTATAATTCTGGACGATTAGCCACTGCGCTGATGAGTTTTTCCTCCATACTGAATGAAGAATGAAGGGCTTTGGTTTGATCTGCCCCTTTGACCTGGTTACAGCCACGTCACCAGGCTCCTGATTGGTTGACGCGGCGCGATTTGACGCTGGAGTTCAAATTTTTCCAACTCGAGCGATAGAGGCGAAACGCGTATGCACAAAATGCAACACAAAAATTCACGCGCGTGGTTTTTTTCGCGAGTCAAACGCGCCCCACGCACTACACTGACGCGCGTTTCACGGGTTTTGGCGTTTTTCGCGACGCAAATCTGCTCTCAATTTTTCGCGGACGGCGCAATTGCGTGTCATCGCACCCTTTCCATTGACTTTACATGTAAACCTGACGCTCTGGCCGCCTCTTTCGCGTTCGGTGTGAACACACCGTAAGAGGCATTTCGTTCGCGACCGACACATCACTATATTATACAGTTTACACAAAGCACTGAAACTTGCACATATTTATTATAGATGCACTGAAGCTAATCGAGATATTTACTGTCAATCTGTGGCTGCAATTAATCACTTTACTGGAAACTTTATTAACTAGTAACTTCATCAGTCATGACAGAAGCTAATATTTCTGTCCTAACATCGTTTAAACAGTAACAGCTTTACTACAATATAAGCTAACGTTTACACCGTAACTTTAAGCTAGCACCATAAAGACGGTAAAACACGTAATAATATCTACAAATGCATCTTAAAGCTGTTATATTAGCACTCGGTGTATTACTAACATAACCACATTAACATTATTGACACTCGCTGACTTTTAATAGTCATTCTATAAATGCTGTCCGTTTAAATGGTCTTACCTGTAAACACTGCTGTATCCACCGGATTCCAGCCAGATTCTGGAGTCTTCCACGCTCCTGTTAGTGATCCTCCATCTGGATGGATGATAACGAGCTTCTGAACAATCTAGCAGGTGGAGATGGCCCACATCTGTGGGACTGATTTCTGCTAATAACGCCTGATGGACTGATAACATCCGAAGCGGGTGAATAAAGTCACCCGGTCGCTAGCTGTGCCATTACCCAGCATACACCTCTCCCTCCATAAATACAATAAACGATACAAAAGTAATAGCCTATAATAAATTTATCTGCTGCATCTGCTGTTTCTCAGGTAGTTATTTACATTATATAATATATTGTGTTCAGTACATGTCACTACAATGTGATTTCGGAAATATATAAATATACGTACAACAGGCTCTTCCGCGGCAATCTCTTGTCGTCAATAAACAACGTTTAGGGAGCGCTATAGTATTCAATAAGAGGACCCTGCACGTCAATTCTCGACGTGAGGGGGGTACCCTGCGCGTGGATAAGTGAAGCAGAGGGAGCCTGACCATGCGTCACACATTTGATGAGTTGGGAGTGAGAACGTGTTGAACTAATAGGGTTCTAAAACTCCCAGCAAAAAAAAATAGAGAACCACCCCCCACCCTCCACCTCATGATGCTTAATCGACATAATCAACTTTAATTTGATGCAGTGTGAAAAAAAAAATGCACAGAAATCAATTATTTTTCAAGAATAATTAAATAGATTCAACATCTTTCTTCAACAGAATTGCAGACTGCACAGATGGTACCTTCCCAAAGGAAAAAGTACTATAGCTTACTAGGGTATATTAGACTCAATAGTTACTATATACAGTGTTACCGCGCCAGATTCGCGGCTCCGAACCGTAGTAAGGAAACCTCTGGCAGTTACTTGAAGGTTTCGTGACTGGCTCGTAGCCGGCAACTAGCTTACTGTACAGGTCTACTCCGCTAGTGAAAAGATCGAAGGAGGCGTAGGAAAACTGCTTCACCGAACTTTATTCCTTCTCCAAGGCACGAACACCGTGTACAATGAGCTGAAGACAATTTACTCACAGTGAACATTGCCGACCCAACTCAGGCTGCCAAGGGCGTTATTATATTCCTTTTTCCTTATTTCCTTTCCCGTCTCTTCTGTCGCTATCCGTTACTTTTCCCTTCTCCTCTCTCTCCTCACTCCCACACACACAGGCCCGTCCCGCTACACACATCCTCAATACATTTCCCATCAGGCTTCACCCTTAAAGGGCCATGCCGGTAACAACAGTAATGGACTTCTATACATTTTACATCAGATTAAAACTTTGGGTGTAAGATTCGGATAATTATTTATTAAAAGCTAGACATTTTAAATGAGAATAAGAAAGAAAAGTATGTCTTTGTGCCCCCTTTTCCCTGTTAATGCCCTATCGGCCCCCGTGGCTAAACTTTGCTAGATCCGTCCCTGCACAGTTATCAGCCATCAGCTGCGTAGAAAAAGATCCTGGTGTAGAAAGTAATATTAAATAAATGCTAACAACAGATTATCAAGCTTAAGTGCTGCTGTTGTTCAGCCGCTGGTTTCCTCTTTCTGGCGCGAAGTGAGCAATAAACAAACAAGAGAGACCGACTAGCGACAGAAAAGCCGATCAGCTGATCATTAAGCAGTTTCATGAAGTAGCGGCAGGAGAGGGAGGGAGAGAGAAGAGGCAGTCGCTCCCTATATCGGTTGTTAAGCTTACCGCTGGAACGCTTTACAAACATTCAGAGATGAACTGACACACTTGCTTTACTTCTCTCTGGGATAACTTCCTCGGAGATGAAATGCCAGATTGGTAGCGAGGCTCCAAATACTCACAGCCGCTCTATCACGTGACACGTAGGCTACTGCTCCAACATGCTACGGTTATGAGCCGAGTTACGCCATGTTGCAAGTTTTGTGAGGTGCTTTTTTGATATTTAATGGATCGGATTACATTTTTTATTTCTCTCCGATATCCGATCCAGTAATTTAGGTCAGTATAGGACCTATACCGATACCTAATATCGGATCGGTCCATCTCTAGTTCCACACAAACTCCTCTGCTGTGATATTTTACATTTGTCCTTACTACTGGCTTGCTGAACATAAGGATTCCTCTCTGGTCATGAGTATTTGGTCTTATTTGGAACAAGCTTTGAATGTTGTGGGGCCAGGGGCGGATCTAGAAGGGTGGCATGGGTTGGCAAGTGCTACCCTTGCCACCCCAAGTGCCACCCCAGTTTTGCATATGACAGTGTTGTTTATTAAAATAAGATGGCATTAATAGTTTGAGCGTAATTACAGTCAAAAGTGAACATAAATGATAAAACTGAACATATTGCATAGTGTCCCCCCCTCCACAATTAACAAATGTTTCAGCTCATAGCAGGACCGACTTTTTTCTTGTTTTCAGCAGCAACTGATGCTTATGATTGTGCCAGAGCACATTTTGAACAACACCATGGGAATTTAGCTTTTTAGATAGGTGGTTGGATGTTACACTCTGGAAATGGAAGGGAGGTGAGTGTTATTAACCCTCTGTGGTCCACAGACATGCTGGACCTCCAAATCACATGACTATTTTAAGCTGACATAGCAACAAGCTGCAGTCACGCTGAGTCTCTATTTCAGCCCACATTGAAAGTTCGGACCTCAAAGTTTTTAAATTTTAATTACAGGCCAGTAAATCCAGAGTTATGATAATATATATAAGCCATGCTTTTTTCTAAATACTGTCGTCACGTTTGTGTGTGTGTGTGTATTTTAAGCTAAGGACTAGGGGTGGGTTTTTATAATCGATTTATCGATTAAAATCGATTCTGACTTGGATAACGTGAAATCATTCATTAAAATCCTGAATCGATTTTTTAATATAAATTTATTTTGCCCGAAATGCCAGAATCTCTGGTGAAATCTCACAAAATTTCAACAACCACCAAACAGCTAAGACAGTAAATGAGAGCAGGTACACGGATTCTGCACAAAGACAGAAACACACAGCGCGGACCCGCGGATCAGAATCAGTGAGATGTCGCCTTTCTCACCTGACGGCACGGACACGGTCGGGGCTGAAAGCCGACAGCTCGCTGATTCTGATCTGTCGGCGGGTCCGCGCTTTGTGTTTCTGCCCTTTTTGCGCTGATTCTAAAGCTGTTAGTTTTATCTCTCTCCAAACAATAGAAATAAAACTGACTGAACCAGCAGCAGAGGAAGATCCAAACTACGCTTCACATAAATATCGTCATGAATTTCCTCTGACTTTTACTGTTTTGCTTCCACCACGATAAAATCACACATGCACAGCTCTCTCTCTGTACTGTTTTCTGCATTATTCGCTTGCTTGTTATGCACAAATCTACCGTTTACAGCGCTGTCGGCCGCTGTTTTTTTCCGTTTACATACTTCTGAAAAGAAAACCTAATTTCTGCCGTTCAATACTGAACAAATTTAAACTTTTTAAAATTATATGCAAAACGCTTAGCTGTGTCTCTAATAAAACCGCTGTAACATCAGAGGTAACGTTCATATGTTGATTAATGGTTTTCTTTCGTTTTTGATGTACTGCAGAATATTTTTATAAAATCCCAGGCCAGGAAAACCACCTTCATGTTTTTCTGTTTTTTATCTTCAGCTACTTTGACACAAAAGCATCTGCTGTGACGCTCACACCTTTGATAAAGTCTTGTGTGTCAGCTTCCTTTTTATAGATACAAAAATATGTAAATGTACTGATCTGAATTATAATATTTCTGACTGTCAAAATTTCCCAGATTCAAATCAAATCGAATCGAATTTAATCAAATCGTGGATCGAATTGATTCGGGACCTTGTGAATCAAATCAGTGACGATACCCAGCCCTACTAAGGACAGCGCAAAAACTGTAAAGAAAGGGAAAAAGCCACCTCTTTCCTATCGGTGGAAAAATGTACCATGTTGACCAATTAAAAAAAAGTCAACATGTGGGATTTGGTTGTTTAGGAAGAGGGGAGAGTTTTGGGAATAATGGTAACGGCAGCGAGACAGAGTGAGAGAGAGAGAGAGAGTTTTTAGATGTGGGAGATTTGTGACGTTTAGTGTGGCGTGTATACTTAGTGTGTTGTTTTGTCTTGTGTAGTTGTTTTGTTGTGTAGTCGTTTTGTTTTGTGTGTCAGTGAGGGCACTAATGAATGTCACAAAGGCACATTTGCGATGTAAACACTGTCACTAAGTAGAAAACCAGCAGAGTGATACACCTCCTGTTGTCAGGCCTGTGGGTTTATCCCTGTGCTGTTCTCATCTGTCTTTTGCTGGACAAACTTTTTTTTTACTGGCACACATCATTTGTGGTGCATCTTATTGCGACACCTGATTGTTCTCTCATTTTAGTTTTAGTAATATTTTTAAATGGTTGTAGAAAATGAAAAAAACGACAGGTGTATAAATAGTTGTATATGTTTCCAAAATGTACATTTTATATTTGCATTTGAAGTTTTAAAGATTGACTCAACATGTCTGTGGTTTTCTTTTTTACAGTAAAAAAATACTACTAGGGTTTAAAGTTCTTTGTGTGATTTCAGATCAGTAATACTAATGCAGTATGTCAGTGAAAAAACAACTAAATTCAGTTGAGCTGAAAAGAATGACACCAAACAAGGCAAGGGGGGGAAAATAAAATCAAACAATCTGAGGGTGAAATACAAACGTAAACTCAAAAGGATTCAAAAATGTCCGGTTGTATCTCAGACCTCAGTGGGTTAATCCAACAAATCATGAAAAATTAGGTTTAAATTTTTGTTCGTGACAGTGCAGATTTCTGACATTTTTGTGTATTTAAGCTGTAACAACGTGATTGTTTTCCAACAAAAAACAGTGTGAAACTTAAGTTAGACGTGTGTTTGTAAATGAACCGCCCCATGTTGTGTAGCTTTCTGGATATTATACTTATTGGGCTACATGTTTATTTATTATACAGGCTATACAGTACATAACATCAAAACTCACATGTTTTATGTAACTAAAGTGTGTAATTCTGTGGGCTACAGACAATAATTTAGTTATAGACTATATTTATATGAAAAGCACGTACACTTACTACATTTGAATCATTTAACCATATGTAACCACCTGCATATGTGTTTGAAAAAAAAAAAAGGCTTCGATTTTGCCACCCCATTTGATTTCTTTGCCACCCTCATGCCACCCTAAGAAAGTTTCTTTAGATCCGCTCCTGTGTGGGGCAAAGATTTATTTGCTGCTTTGTTTATTGTTTGCGCAGTTCTGAGGTCAAACAAATCTTTAAAATTGAGAATATTTAATTTGATAAAAAGTAGATTTGATGGTTCTCTTGAAGTAGTTTTATTTGTTATGCTTATTGCTCTTTTTTGCAGAATCTATATTGGATGGGTGTGTGTTTCATACGTCTTTCCCCACACTTCTACACAGTATGTCATGTACAGCAGTATAATAGAACAATAGAGTATATAATGATGTTTGATTGATGAGATCCTTAACCGTGTGGAGAATTGCCAGAGACTTTGATATTTTGCCTTTGATATGAGTAATGTGGGGAATCCAGGATAATTTGTGATGTATTATCACACCAAGGAATTTTATTTCAGATACTCTGTCTAATTCAATGTTATTTATTGTCAGTTTACTATTGGTAGAATATATGCGATTCCCAAATATTATGAATTTTGTTTTACTCAGGTTCAATGTTCATTTATATTGTCAAACCAGGTCTTCAGATTATTTAATTCATTTTCTAGTTCATTCAGACGTTGCTCCAAGTTACTTCCACAGCACAGTAAGTTTGTATCATCTGCAAATAATATTCTTTTCGAAGACTTTGAAATTGCACATATCTCATTAATGTACAATATGAAAAGCAGTGGCCCCAAAACTGATCCTTGGGGATCCCCACACACAACGGGTTTCAATTTTGGCATTTATGGCATTTATTTGGGTAAATTGTTTATTGTTTTTAAGGTAACTGTTAACCCATAATAATGCCACCCCTCTGATCCCATATGGACATAGTTTGTTAAGTAAAATGTTGTGATCAACTGTTTCAAATGCTTTCTTTAAATCTAAAAAAACTCCGACAGCATATTCTTTGTTTTCAAAACAGTTGTTACTGTATCTATAAACTCCATTAAGGCATGCGTTGTGGTCCTTTTGGGTCTGAATCCATACTGCTGTTCATATAGTACATTGTTTTTTGTGATAAAATCATAAAATCTATTGTAAAATATTTTTTCCAGTATCTTAGAGAACTGTTGCAGTAGAGAAATGGGCAGATCGTTTGTGAGAAGGTGTTTATCTCCAGCTTTATATATTGGAACTACTTTTGCAATTTTCATCTTATCAGGAAATAAAACACTTTGTAATGACAGATTACAAATGTAGGTAAATTGTTTCAAAATAAAACCAATAATATCTTTAATTAAGTCCATATCAATGCCATCACAGTCAGTTGATTTCTTGGAGTTAAAGGATGTAACTGCATCAATAATTTCCTCTTCATCTACTCCCCTCATAAACATTGAGTTTGCTACATTCATAGTTTTAGTTTTAGAAGGGTTTCCAGTTTTTTTTGTTTTACAATTTCTTTAGCCAAGCCAGGACCAACAATAAGAAAAGAGTCATTAAAACCATTTGCAATTTGTTTTATGTCACTAGTGTCTTTGTCATAAAATGTCTTTAAATTTAATCCTGTCAGACAGGACAGGATTGGAAGGTTGATGGTTCGCTCCATTCTGCCTGCCAAATATCCTTGGGGAAGTTACTAACCTTAAGCTGCTCTGCGATCCATCTACTGAAGTGTGAATATGTGATAGAAAGCAAGTAAATAGAAAAAAGTGTTTGGGTGAATTGGGCAAGTTGTATAAAGGGCTTTGAGTGCTCAGAGCAGAAAAGCACAGTATAAGAAGCAAACCATTTATCAGACATTACATGTCCTTCACACCTCGATGCTCTTCCTGATTATGTTGTTTTCTCTCTCTTCAGTTCTTTCCCTGCAGGATGGTGGCCCTCTCTTTTTGTCTGATGCCTGCTGTCTGCATCACTTATTCTCTGGTGTAGTAGAGAAACATATAATCAGTAGGCAGGGAGTGAATGTTAGTTAAAGATTATCTTACACACCACCTCAACATAGTATAGTATAGCAAGTATGGGTTTATAGGTCAGCCTGTAAGCCTTTATACACACACACAAACAACAACAAAGTAAAGAATCAACAGCATATTGTAACAAAAGGCCATATAGCTGGTGAAGTTGGCCTCTTAGTCTTAGTTTTGTCTTCGT
Organism: Oreochromis aureus; assembly: GCF_013358895.1. Taxonomy (NCBI): domain Eukaryota; kingdom Metazoa; phylum Chordata; class Actinopteri; order Cichliformes; family Cichlidae; genus Oreochromis; species Oreochromis aureus. Next base: position 24,605,490 of record NC_052944.1, read on the forward strand.
TTTAAAAACTAGTGTTATTGAAGCTAAGTTATTCCTCACAAATCAGCTGTGAGCCCAAGGGACTGAAAAGAAACAACTTAAACTTTCATTGCTGCAGAAAAAGATTCAGTGACTTTGTGATTTTTTGCTTATTTTCCAGCAAAGACCAGAAGTTCAAACTTGTGGCCTTTTTGACTTATTTCAGTTCTGTTTATGCAGAGATGCTGACACCGTGTGGACAAATGCTATTATTGTAGGTTTGTGGGTTACAAACACTTTTAGCATGGCAAACCATAAAAGTAATAGTAATACTGTTTCAGTGTGGAAATATCTGTGTGTCGGTTATTGCAGTAAGTGTTTTCATTCATCATTTCTATGAGGAAAAGAAGAAGGGAAAATGTTTCGACATCAAAGTGTCAAATTTATGAGAAAAAAGTGGCCCTTTAGTGCTGAACTGCCGTCGACTGCAGTACAGTAACTGATACTCAATGTCTCATTTACAACAGAGACCTGTTTCAGACCAACATATTTGAATTACAACAACAGCATGTTTGTGATATCAGTGTTGTGACCTTTATATTGCATAATGCAGAAATTATATTGTTGGGTTTATCTAGACACAAACCCACTAACTGCACGACAAAACAGGGCAAGACAGAACTCTTTGTCTTTGTGGCTCGTGAGGGAAGTCAGTCAAAGTTGAGGAAAAGATTCCTTCACCTGAACTCAACCAACTTCGACTGATTCCTTCACTACAGCCCTTTTTATTGTCAGCAAGCAACCATTCATGAATATGCAATTACAAATACACGTGACATTCTTAAGCAGGCATATCTGAACAACATCAGTGTCTATATTCTGTGTGTGTGTGTGTGTGTGTGTGTGTGTGTGTGTGTGTGTGTGTGTTTCCAGCTATACCATACATAGACATACGACCATTCAATGGACTTAAACTGTATGCAGAAAAGCAGAAGTAATCATCTCACTAAACTATAAAAACAAGAACTTGTAATAGGTCATGTCTCAAACGCACATTTAAAGGTGTGAACTCTGGCACTTTGAGATAACGAACAAGACGGTCGGTTTCTGAAGCTATAATGGAAATTATAACGTCAAGGCTGCTTCCTCTCATCTCATGGTACACAAGTGCACACAGACTTTTCAGACCTAATAAGAATATGATTTTTATCAGCATACAAATGATTATATATTTCTAAGCATAAATGACAATCTTAAATTATTAATTCTGACATATATGCTCACTGATACAAACAATCACCGATCATTTTTCATTTTTTTAATCCTGTAACGAGACAAAAGTGATCCAGAGGAAATGTTCTAAGTGCACTGACGTCTGCTGCATCAGCAGTAAGATTATTTCTAAATTATTGAACCTAAAATCTTCAAGATTTAAGACGAGGATTGTTTCAGAGGCTTAACTGTTGCAAACAGTCAAAACTCAAGACATGATGAATGATTTGTTAACATATATTTGATTATTTTATTTTTTTAACCTTCTCCTCTATGACTTTACTTTGTATTTAGATCAGAAACAAAAGTAGGCAAAATAAATAACTTTGAAAGAGAAATTAGTTTGCTTAGAGGTGTGAAAAACAAAACAAACACCAAAGAACAAAAATGTCAGCTCGTTAGAACAACAAAGATTTTATTTCTCACAGTTTTACTTAAAAATAAACTGAATTTATATCATTTATTAGGCAAGAAAATTTAAACAAAAGTAAAGTCAAGCAGTAAATAAATATTGTAAGAATGAAAAAACATATTCTTCTTTTTCCACATATTAAATAAAACAGTAAAGAGTGGAGGGTGTTATAACACATATTTAAAGGGTTGCAGTCACACGTTTCTAGGATCTAATTCAGTTCATTAAAAAAAAACGTTTTTAATAATTTTACAGAGAGCACAGGCAGCGGAAAAACAAAACAACACAGCCAAAGATTTTACAAAAACATCAGATGATGTCAGGAAACAGACCAGTTTACTGTTCTTTAGTATAATAGTATAATACTGTATAGGGGGAAATTATTAATGGATAGTTGTTATTAGGGCTGTCACAGAAGATTATTTTGATAGTCGACTAGTCATCGATTATTTTTTCGATCAGTCGACTAATCAGATCATGCATCCATTGGACGAAAAAACGTACAGCTTATTGCACCAACACGCATCTGCTTTTATATAACTATCATTAGCTTACAGCTTGAACTGTTTAAGGTATGTGCTAAATAAAAATAAAGACAGGATGATAATTTATTAAACTTCTAATGAAATTTGCAGATCGTCTCGGTGGAGTTTAATAAACTCAGCCATCTGCTCCTTGCTGTCTAAAATGTAACAGGACACTGGAGTAAATTCTCAAGCATCTCACAGTTCTCATCAGTTTTCTGTTTGACATTTATTCAGCTGTGTGAAAACTATAACTTTTAGTGCCAGGCCCACCACAAAGACTGTTACAACCTGGCCTGAAAATGCTCTAAACTACAGGACTGCCTCACACAGACAGACTGGGACATATTTGAACACCAGGACCTAGAAACTTTCACAGGATCAGTACTGAACTACATCAAGTTCTGTACTGCAAATGTGACTGTGGACAAAAGCATTCGGGTATTCCCAAACCAAAAACCCTGGATGACCAGCGAGGTCCGCTTACTCCTCAAAGCCACCTTTAGGTCAGGTGACAGAGCTCTGTACAGGGCTGCTCAAGCTCACCTGAAAAGGGGTCTCACCGGTCCAGCAACAACACATGGAAGGTGTGGCATGGAATAAAAGACATCATAAACCACCGAGGCAAAACTGTGAAAACAGAAAACCTGAGTGTGCAGCTAGCAGAGGAGATAAACAGCTTCTTCACCTGCTTTGAAACATCACAACAGCAGCACTCATCTGCTTCGTGAGGCAGTGGCGGTGGTGTGAGGGCCACCTCCCTGTGGCCCTCATGGTAATCATGAAATGCTTTGAGAGACTAGTCCTTTAGCACATCAAGGATTACCTCCCCCCAGAATTCGACCCCCACCAGTTTGCATACCGCGCAAACAGATCCACAGAAGACGCCATCGCCACAGCCCTCCACGCTGTGCTGAGTCACCTAGAGCAGCGGCAGAGCTACGTCCGAATGCTCTTCATGGACTACAGCTCAGCCTTTAATACAGTCATCCCGGACATTCCCATCACCAAACTGGTAACTCTTGGCCTCCCTCTTCTCACATGTGCCTGGATAAAGAACTTTCTCACAAACCGGCCCCAGACTGTAAGACTCAGCCCTCACCTCTCCTTCACTCACACACTAAGCACCGGCTCCCCACAGGGCTGTGTGCTGAGCCCCCTCCTGTATTCTCTCTACACCCACGACTGCAGTTCGACCCACAACAACAATCTCATCATCAAGTTTGCTGATGACACCACGGTAGTTGGACTCATCTCAAAGGGAGACGAGGCAGAGTACAGAGAGGAAGTCCTGAAGCTGGCAGCATGGTGTTCAGAAAACAACCTGGCACTGAACACTAAGAAAACCAAAGAACTCATTGTTGACTTCAGGAGACACAGCACTGACTTAGCTCCCGTTTACATCAACGGGGAGTGTGTGGAGAGGGTCCACACCTTCCGGTTCCTTCATGTCCTCATCTCTGCTGACATCTCCTGAACAGACAACATCTCAGCGGTCGTCAAGAAGGCCCAACAGCAGCTGCCCTTCCTGAGGGTCCTCAGGAAGTGCAAGCTGAACTGCAACCTGCTGCTGACCTTCTACCGCTCGTCCATTGAGAGCCTGCTAACCTACTGCATCACGGTATGGTACGGCAGCTGCACTAAGGCGGAGAGAGCGAGGCTTCAGAGTGAAGTCAAGACAGCACAAAAGATCATCGGCTGCCCTCTCCCCTCCCTGATGGACATTTATTCCGCCCGCTGCCTCAGCAGAGTGGCAAACATCATTAAGGACATTCCCACCCAACAGGAAACTGAACAGGAGACGTGACGACTTTCAGGACACCTCACTGACATTCATTGATGCAGACAATGATTTGGACTGTGACTAACCCAAAGATTAAGTTTATTTCAGATTTACTAAAATGATATTCCTAATATTTGTTATCATTTATGATATTTTGACACTATTTGAGGTATTTTTATTACTGTATAGCCAGTAACACTGATATTTTTTCTACTTCTGTCTGTAGTTTTGTGTCAGGGTCACAAGTCTGTGAAAATAAAGTGAATGTAATCTCTAAAATGGCGCCGCCATTGCGTGCAATAGGTCGGCAGCCTTATGAAATTTCCCCCTTGTGGGACTAATAAAGGTATATATCAATTATAAGTGGAAACTCAAGTTCAGATTAAAGTATTTTAATGAACATGAAACATCAGAATTGCTTACATGAACCAAATCAGTAAAACTGGAAGATGGAAGATGGCAAACATGCAACAAAAAAAATCAGTTACTGAGCAGAATTATTGTGTGAAAATGTCACATCACATGTTCAGAATTAAAGGGGACATGAAATACTACATGTATAAAGGTTCATTTACATCACGGAGCCCAGCTCTGAAAAACTGACACAGATGTAACTCTGTCTGTAAAGCTGGATTTAAGAAATAAATGCTTAAAGTTATAAAAACATGTTCAGCGCCATCTTCTGCCAGTGTAACCATTACCATACGTTCTTTACCATACCGAGACTCTCTCTCCACTCCACCATATGTACGGGGTAACTTTGTAAGACACCCGAGGACACAGTGCAACCGAACCCACAGTGAATGTACCAACTTGTACATTTGGGTCCTGCTGGCTGCATAAACCCGCGTCATGCGGGCAATACACCAGACAGGGAGCCAGCGCTGCAGGCTTGAGAACTCTCACTTGCAGGCTGAGGGATCAGATACAGCGAGGTCCGACTGGCGCGTAAACCGGTGAACTGCAGGCAATATGCCAGGGGAACACAGCCCGCATTAGCGGGCCAAGCTAGGGATGGCCTGCTAATGATCCATCCCCAGAGCCGAAAAGCTGGCCCATGCTGTCCGCAGATAGGGGAGGGGGCCGTCAACTTAGCCTGCTGAAGTGGAGGGCCGAGCTAGGGATGCCCTGAAGGTCCACCACTAGCAGCGAGCAAACAGGAGGGTAGCAAGAGCAACACTTGTAATAGCCAACCCACCCAACCCACAGAGCGGGTTCACTCCGGTTGCATAAACCTGACATGTGGGCGATACCCCAGACAGGGAGCCACCCCTAAAGGCTCAAGAACTCACTAACCGGCCAACGTATCAGCAAGGGGTAATCAGGTGAACTGTGGGCAAGATGCCAGGGAAACACAGCCTGGAGCTGCAGCTTGGCCACTGAAGTGAGGTGAAGTGACGCGACCAGAAGGCCCACCACGACACCACGACCAAGAGAGGGGTCATACCCCCCCACACATATGTAGGGGGTATGACCCCTACTTTTGTGTAGGGAGTAGTGGTGTAGCAGATCAAAAATCTCACTGTTCGGATCGGATCACGGTTTTAAGTCATGGATCGGATCAATTTTCAGATCAGCAAAAATAGAAAAAAAAGACAGAAATTCTACTCGCCATTTACTTATTTAAGTATTTTTTGCCTATTAAAAAACATTCAACTGAAGACTCATTCCACGCACTTATACAAAAACAAATTAAGGTGCAATATGGACATTATGGACCATGCTGGGCAGCCTCTGCATCCTCTGCACTCGGCCATAAACAACCAGAGGAGTCTGTTCAGTGACAGGTTGCTTCTCCCAAAGTCAAGGACCAGCAGACTTAAAAAGTCCTTTGTCCCACAAACTGTTTAACTCCTCGCTGGAGGGGAAACGGGGACAGAGGAGGGGGGAACAAGTAGCTGTAGTGCCTTTTCACTGTGCAATAGTTTTTGTTAATAACCAACGGTGTAATAGACTCACTTGAAATGTGCCGTTCTCTTGTATTCTTATTCCTATTTATTCTATTTATCCCTTTTGTTTTCTCTGTATTTATATATGTGTAAACATTGTATATTTCTGCTCACATTTTCCAACTTCTGTCGGTGCTGTGCTACTGGAAACTGAATTTCCCGGAGGAACCCACCCGAGGGATAAATAAAGTTTCATCTAATCTAATGTAATCTATAGGGCAGTACAGGGCTTTGTATCTACCACTCCGCTGTGATATAACGAGCGGTCACGGTCACGTGGCTTTCCGTTGCCCTGGAGCTCCACCCATTTGTAGATTGAGCAACAGAAGATGCCTGGGACAGTTCAGGTATAACTTTAAACTTTTCCTGCTCATACATGCTTGGAACGATCTTGTCACTGAAGTGGACGCGCAACGAGATATTATAGCGTGGCTCAAGCACGTTCATCACAGTTTAAACCCCTTGTTTTGCACAATGAAATATGGCCTCTGGAGCTAAACACCACAATAGCTTTTGTAATACCTTTAGCCTGGTTGGCCTGGGCAGCAAAAGGCTGCTTAAATGCCGCAGACTCCTCTGCTCCGCTACTTGGACCGCTAGCGCTGACCATAACTAGCGCTGACCATAACTATCGCTGACCGCGCGCACCATACACATACTTTTTTTTTCTTTTTCGAATCTTCGGATCACGTGCGTACCGAACCGTGGAGTGGGATCGCTTCAGATTTCGGATCAACCGTGATCCGTTGCACCACTAGTAGGGAGTGTATGTAACGGAGCCTAACGGAGTGGAGAGTCTCTATATGATAGAGAACTTCTGTTGTGAGCTAAGAATAGAAGGGTTTCTATAATCTGTTGCAATGTTTAAATGAGTGGAAGAATCCAGCTCTGACCTCACACGACTGTGGAAATGTTTGCTGCATAAATCAGCAGCTACAAACATTGAGAACCTGCCTGGATATCAGCATAAGGACGTGTGCGAGGGTTATGGTTAGGCTGCCCCTCATGCCTGTTCCACCTGTGGCTTCCTGTTGGAGAACAATAAAGTTTATTATAAAAGTATTGTTTCCCCTTGACGTAAAGTGAAATTCTGTTTTGTGTGTTTGACTCTTTATAGAGTCTGTAAAGTTAACTATACCTTAGGGTTTTTTTTACAAGGTGCTGTCGGACTCTGTATCTGTGTGGAGGAGGAAATCATCTGGTTTTACTTTCATGCAGATATCTGGCCTCAGACACATAACTTATCATTTGTAATTTGTTCTGTGTTGTAAAGATTTTTTTGTGCAAAACATGTGAAGCTGAAACACTTTTCTATCTTCTTCTGTATCAGTAAAAAATCATTAACAGCTCACCTGGGATATTTGAAACAACAGTGTGTTTTGTACAGTGATGCGGATACTCGACTAAATGAAACTAACTGACACTTGAAAAATTATTCATACCCGTTGAACTTTTCCACATTTTGTCACCTTACAACCACAAACTTAAATGTTTTTTTATTGGGATGTTCTGTTATAGACCAACACAAATAGTGCATAACTGGGAAGTGGTATGAAAAAGATACATGGTTTTCAAAATTTTCTGAAATCTGAAAATCTGAAAAGTGTTACCCCCCCCTGCATCAATACTTTGTAGAGCCACCTTTCGCTACATTTACAGCTGCAAGTCTTTCGGGGGTATGTCTCTACCAACTTTGCACATCTAGAGACAGAAATGTTTGCCATTCTTTGTTGTAAAATGGCTCAAGCTCAGCCAGACTGGATGGAGAGCATCTGTGAACAGCAATTTTCAAGTCTTGCCACAGATGCTCAATGGGATTTAGGTCTGGACTTTGACTGGGCCATTCTAACACAAGAATATTCTTCAATCCAAACCAGGAGTTGGCAACTCCAGGCCTCAAGGGCCGGTGTCCTGCAGGTTTTAGATATCACGCTGGGTCCACACACCTGAATCAAATGATTAGTTCATTACCAGACCTCTGGAGAACTTCAAGACATCTTAAGGAGGCAATTTAGCCATTTGAATCAGCTGTGTTGGATCAAGGACACTTCAGGGTTTAACCCAAAAACCATGTTTCAAAGTGAGGATGATGTGTTCAGGATTACGAGGGGTGTTACTTTTCTTTTGCATTTAGTCGAAAAAGTTTAACTTTGGTCTCGTCTGACCAGAGCACCTTTTCCACATGTTTGCTGTGTCCCCTACATGGCTCCTGGCAAACTGCAAACAGGACTTTGTATGTCTTTCTGTCAACAATTGTTATAGGTCAGATTTGTGGAGTGTGAGACTGAAAGTTGTCCTGTGGACAGACTCTCCCACCCGAGCTGTGGATTTCTGCAGCTCCCCCAGAGTGACCATGGGCCTCTTGGAAGCTTCTCTGACCAATGCTCTCCTTACTCAGTCTGTCAGTTTAGATGGACGGCCATGTCTTGGTAGGTTTGCAATTGTAGCATGCCTTTTCCATTTTTGGATGATGGATTGAACAATGCTCCTTGAAATGTTCAGAGCTTGGGATATTTTTTTATTACCTAACCCTCCAAAGGTTGATTCTGTTTATCTGGACGTAGCGTTTTCAGAGGGAGAAATGTTTCGTCACTCATCCAAGTGACTTCTTCAGTCTCAGCTGACTGCAGGTTTCCCCAATCTTATAAAAAGTACACTTGCATAATGACTGAAACTAAAACCACTGAAGGAACAATGGGCTGGGAGGTCAGTTCCTTCATCATGATACTCTCTGAATGGTACTCATGGCCATTGATCATTGGTTGTTGATCAATGGTCATGAGAATTTGCATAATCATGATGAGATTTACTTACCTTACTTACCTGATTGAGAATGCATCAAGACATTACCTAACGCTGCTTTAAACTTATCTACAACTTTATCCCTGACCTGTCTGGTGAGTTCCTTGGTCTTCATGATGCTGTTTGTTCAGTAATGTTCTCTAACAAACCACTGAGATCTTCTTCTTCTTATAATAGTATTGGCGGTTGGCAAACAACTGCATGGTGCATCCATCTCTCAAAAACTGAAACAAAGCCTGATAACTTTTATTCCCCGAATCCTTTTGCAATAACTTAATAAGATCCAATTTCATGTTGATGTTACTGAGACTTTGGACCAGTTGTCTCCTCTCTAACTTATACTTCTGACACTGCAAAATAACATGCTCCAGAGTTTTCTCCTCTCCACAATAGTCACATTTCCCTGAATTATGTTTCCCTATCAAGAATAGTGTGGAATTCAATCCTGTATGTCCAGATCTCAGTCTTGACACCACCACCTCCTCTCGCCTACTCCTTCCTGTGGGTCTCCTTACTCCCACCCCCCTTTGAATCTTATATAACCACCTTCACCTCCTTTCTTCTTCCCACTGTTTCTGCCATCTACCCCTCATTTCTAGCTTAATAATACTCTTAACTTCAGCCTGACCAAAGCTCCCCGCCAGATCAACTATCCTATGATTAGTGGTTTCCTTTGCTAACCTATCTGCTGCTTCATTTCGCCTTACCTCAGGTGAGCCGGGACCCATACAAACACTACTGACAGACCCATCATATGTATCCTGAAAAGAGTTTGCTGAATCTTTATTAAAATATCTGATCTACCATCTGAATGACCACTCTGTAGACTGACCAAGGCTGCTCTTGAATCTGAACAAATAATTGCTTTCAATGGCCTCAACTCTTCCACCCACTGAACCGCTAATAGAATTGCTATCATTTCTCCTGTAAACACAGACAATCCATCAATGATCTTCTTCCCAATTTCTACCATAAAGTCTGGAATTAATACTACTACCCCCACTTGACTAGCTGGATTCTTTGAAGCATCCGTATATACTTGCACATACCCACAATACTGTTCAATGTAACCCTGAACTGAATTTGAGTCTAGACCGCCTGCCCTGTCCTTATGCTTCTGGCGCAATAAAGCAAAATCTACAGCTGCTTCAGGAAGTATCCATGGAGGGATTGCAGGCCACGGCATTCACTGACATATGTCTAACTGATCCAGTTTAAGTTCTCTAGCTCTTCCCCCCACCACCCATCCAAAGCTCTTTAACTCCCTCCTGCCTTTCTCCCAGCAAGGTTTAAGTACTTCTAGTGTAGGGTGATCCTTCCCCTGACCCTGTAAGTTTGCCCAATAAGTCAATCTAAGCTGTTCCCTTAGCTTATATTGTAGCCTACACCTGCAAGGCTACAATAGGAGTTGTTTTAAATGCCCCTGTACAAAGTCTCAACACCTGATACTGAATAAAATCTAATTTCCCAAGAGAAGTGTCTGCTGCCGAATTATATGCCACACAACCATAATCTAACATTGACCTCACCAAGCCAGTGTATATATGGCCCTCAAGGATTCCCTATCCGCTCCCCAATCCTTCCCAACCAAACACCTCAAAATATTCAAAACTTACCCACATATTCCTGAATGTGTGCACCCCAAGTTACCCTCTCATCAAACCGCAAACCCAGAAACTTAAACTTCCTCACTCTTTCTAATTCTACGCCATATAGCTTCAGCTTAACTTCCTCACTAACCCTTTTCTTTGTAAAAAGAACAACAACAAAAAAAACATTGTCTTAGTCTTATCAACTGAAAACTTGAATCCCCACTTATACGACCATTCTTCAACTTTACCAAATGCTTCCTGCAACTTCTTTACAATAAAACCTACATTCCTCCCTCTCCTCCATAAGGCTCCATCATCAGCAAAAAGTGAACATCCCACTCCACCCTCTGTAAGGAGTTTTCCTGTAATGCAACTCAGATTGGAATAAATGACACTCAGACAGGTTTTACAAATTAACGTGCACGGGAGAGAACTGGACAGGCGCCGTTCCTTCGCTTGACCTTAGTTGCTCTCGTCCGCTCTCCCGTAACACTGCTCTTTTATTGTGGTTACATGAATATGCATAGGTTCATTAACATATGACCTCTTTACATAGGTATACATGTGAACAAAGAATACCGTGTGTGTGTGTGTGTGTGTGTGTGTGTGTGTGTGTGTGTGTGTGTGTGGAATGTGACTCCCCAAAGCTGGTGCCAGGAGTCTAGCGGTCCATCTAAACAAAAAGCTCTTAGACTCAAACAGATATACGTATGTTTGCTATACCATATATCAGCAAGAGAAGATACGACCTCTCCTAGGAGACGTGTGATCTATGCCAGAACACTCTGAGGAGGAGTGAACGCACTCCCCTCTTCATGCTACACAGAGTTGTTACAGACCTCCTAGGATGAGACATTCTTTCAATCTACAAATGATTATATACTTCTAAGCATATATGAGTAAATATTTCTAAGCATAAATGGCAATAAACAATAAGACAAGGTGTGACCTCTCCCATGCTCCCAGGATGTGGGTGTGAAAGTCAGAGAGCTCTGGAAAGCACACAAAGCTTGCACAACGTAACTTCTCTAGTAAAAAAAAGAGCAAACACATAAAGAAAACCTTAAGCAAAATGTACTTCTAAACATAAACATAATAAAATCTTTCAACACCCTCTATGTCATTAAACACACCATTAATCATTAGAGAAAATAATAAAGGACTCACTATGCTCCCCTGAGGAGTCCTTTTCTCTACAGAAAACCTCTCCGAGTAATTCTTTCCAATTCTCACTTGTATTTGCCTACCCTTTAAAAAAATCCCAAATCCACCCATACATCCACCCCCTAATACCCAATTTAGGGATTTTTAATCAACAAACCTTCTCTTCACATCCACTGAGATCTCTACAGAGCAGATGTTTTTATAATGACACACAGGTGAACTCTATTATCTAATTAGGTGATTTCTGAAGGTAATTGAATGCACTGGATTTTAGTTTGTGGTGTCAGAGTACAGATGACTGAAAACAAATGCAGATTTTTACTTGGTTAAACCATGTATCATTTTCATACCAGTTCACAATTATGTGCTTCGTTGTATTGATCTATCACAGAGTCTCGGTCGTTGTGTCCTTGGGCAAGACATTTCACCCGTTGCCTACCGGTGGTGGTCAGAGGGCCCGGTGGTGCCAGTGTCCGGCAGCCTCGCCTCTGTCAGTGCGCCCCAGGACAGCTGTGGCTACAATGTAGCTTGCCATCACCAGTGTGTGAATGTGTGTGTGAATGGGTCAATGACTCTTTGGGGTCCTTAGGGACTGAATAAAGCGCTATACAAATACAGGCCATTTACCATTTACCACAGAAAATCTCAATAGAAAACATTAATTTTGTGGTTGTAAAGTGACAAAATGTGTAGAAGTTCAATGGGTATGAATATTTCAAGGTACTGTAAGCTCAGGCTTTGTTCAGTTTAATTAGAAATGTTGAATTGACAAGTTCACATGTTTAATATTGAAGGAAGTAATTAGAGGAAAATACAGCTTTAATATCCACTTGGCTTTGGTCCAGACTGATATATGGTTCTTAGTGCAGTGGCACTTTGATATCACTGTAATGTGTGTTATGCTAATAGTGCCTGTAATAGATTACTTTGGCTTGCACAGTAAATGTGTAGCTTGCAAAGAACGATGAATATATGTTTTTATTCTTCATTTGTTTGGTGTTTAACTGTTTTTGTCATCTCACTAAATACACAGATTTAAAAAGATGAAAAGAATAAAATAATATATTTGAGTAAATGTCTGTTTCCTAACACAAGAAAAGTGCTGCCAGACCTAACTTACATTAACTTACTAATTCAGAAATGTTCATATGTTTAATTACAGGATTGTAAAAATATATCATATGAAATTAGTTTCATTAAATCAAAAACAAGTTTCATCTCTAACTGCTCTGTGCTTTCCAGCACATATACTGTACCATTTCTGTTTTTCACTTGTGTGACTGATTCATAGACATCAGCAGCACCTAAAGAAAAAAACAAGCCAGGCTCACATTAATCATTTTATTACAGTTACACTAAAGATCAGAGCAAAAACAGAAACACTGTGTGAGTCAAAACCAGGACTGTAAGATCTTTAAATGCTCTTTGAAAAGCTGGTGAACACAAACTGAACCTGATAAATGTTTGTGTTTTTGGAGGTTTAATAAAAGTCAGTATCCATCCATCCATTCGCTTCCACTTATCCTTTTCAGGGTCGCGGGGGCACTGGAACCTATCCCAGCTGTCATAGGGTGAGAGGCAGGCTACACCCTGGACAGGTCGCCAGTCTGTCACAGGGCTCACACACAGAGACAGACAACCATTTGCACTAAAATTCACACCTATGGGCAATTTAGATTGATCAATTAGCCTATCCCCACTAAAAGTCAATATTAATAATAATAATAAAGATCAGTTTAAATGCTGACCATGTTGAAGAGAGTCGTACACATGAGTTTCATCCTGGTTGACTCCATGATTTGTGGAGGAGCCCGGACTGTGACTCTCAGACTGGATCGACCTAAAACAGGAAATAAACACAATTGTCATGGTCCTCGGTCTTTTGACTCAGCAGTTTGTGTTTTTCATTATTATGATCCTGTGTTTGTTCTGATTGTGTACTGAGGTTTAGACTTTTTAGTTCCTAGAGTTTGGTTTCTGTGTTCCCTCTGGTTAGTGTCTGTACCGTGTCTCTGTGCATTTCCTGTTTTATTGTGAAGGTCCGTGTCTTATGTTAGTGTGTTCAGTTTATGTTTCCCCTGTCTCATCAGGTCAGTTTGGTTCAGCTGTGTCTTCCTCCTGTTTGCTATTCCACGTTTCCCTCTGTGTGTATTTATAGTGTGTGTCCTCGTGTGCTTGTTGCTCATTCGTCTGTGTTCTTTCTCTGCATCATTCTGTGTCGTCCCCCATGTCTCCCTGCATCGCCATTTAAGGTTTCAGGTTTGTTTTTGTTCGTTTTTTCCAGTTTAGGTTTGTTTAGTTTCCGTCCTTGCCTTCGCTATTTCTCTTTGTTTCACCACTTTATGAAAAAAAATTAACTTGAATCTCCGCTGCCTGCATCTTGGGTTCTAATTCTCAACCTCCACTTTTCTGCCACAGCAGACGTGACAACAATGAATTCAAAAGCAACTGATGTTTGTTTAAAATAATAATTGAAAGTATTTTACTAACCTCGTGAAGCATGAATCTGTAAGATAAGATAAGAATACTTTATTAATCTCGGAGGAAACTAAGTGGTCACAGTGGCTCAAAGACAGAAAGAACAGTAACTGACTAAACTAAATAATATAATATATCACAAAGTAAGAAGAAACATGTACTCTACACAAAGTAGAGAATTTCAATTCAGTTGTACCAGTACTCACTCTTAGTTCTAAGATCATGAAACTCAATAAGAGAGGAGGTGACGTCGTCACATTCATCTGATCCTGAAATGTTCATATTTGTATTTACAGGATTGTAAAAAAAAAAACCATCACATGAAATTAGTTTCATTAAACCAAAAATAAGTTTCATCTCTAACTGCTCTGTGCTTTCCAGCACATATACTGTACCATTTCTGTTTGTCACTTGTGTGACTGATTCATAGACGTCAGCAGTACCTAAAGAAAAAACAAGCCAGGCTCACATTAATCATTTTATTACAGTTACACTAAAGATCAGAGCAAAAACAGAAACACTGTGTGAGTCAAAACCAGGACTGTAAGATCTTTAAATGCTCTTTGAAAAACTGCTGAACACAAACTGAACCTGATAAATGTTCATGTTAATGGAGGTTTAATAAAAGTCAATATTAATAATGATAATAAAGATCAGTTTAAATGCTGACCATGTTGAAGAGAGTCGTACACGTGAGTTTCATCCTGGTTGACTCCATGATTTGTGGAGGAGCCCGGACTGTGACTCTCAGACTGGATCGACCTAAAACATGAAATAAACACAATAAACTCAAAAGTAACTGATGTTTGTTTAAAATAATAATAAAAAGTATTTTACCAACCTGGTGAAGCAGGAATCTGTGAAAGAGACAAATGTTATTACACATGTTTGTCATGTATAAATTGTTCCACTGATATTTAGTGTCATGAGATCAGAATACATGTATATGTGTGAATAATTAAAGTGTATGTAGTAAATAAACTCTCTAATACAGCATGAAAAGAAGAGGCTCTTACACTTGGACTGTCTGCAGCGATACAACAAGAGCAGGAGAATAATAATGAGAGAGACTCCACAAACCAGTCCAACCATCAACCACACAGGAGATGAACTGCGTCCAGTTACTGTAACAACAAATAATAATTATTAATAAACTATAATTATTATATTGCATATTTCAGAACATGATTTTATAAACGTTCTCACAAAATAGTACCAGATGACTTCAAGCCTTTAAACAGACAACCTAATGTTTCTTCTCAGTCATGAAACTCATTAACAAAAATCCATCAAATGTTTTGATCCTGCTCACCTTTAACTGACATCCAGCTCTGTGCTGACTCTCTTCCTGAGTACTGACACTTGTAGAAACCTTCATCAGACTTTGACACTGCAGAGATCTTCAGCTCCCCTCGGGGATCATTTTGAATAAGTTTGTCATTGTGATAGAAAAACACATTGGAAAGTATTTTTTGTGTTCTCAAACTGCAGCTCAGACTAACAGAAGCTCCCTCAGTCACAGGATGAACAGGACTCACCAGGATAGGACCATTACCATCATCTGTGACACAATCACACACAATTGTTTCAGTCAGACCAGCTGGTGCACACTTTTTAGAAAAAGCTGTGAGTCGTGTCTCATGATCTACATGCAGACTTGGCTTCAAAGAGGTTTTCTGAGATTTTCCTTTCGGAGATCTCAGCCTGGTTTTAATGACTGTAGAGAAGTTTGAACAAGTGACAACATTTAAGCACAGAGATGTTCAGTTACAGTGGGTTCATCATGTGGATCATTTGTGTAGTCAGTGCTTGTATTTTTTTAGAAGGCTGAGGGTCCATGGAGTAAATAAATGCATCATGTTACTATTTTATAAGGAGATTGTTGAATCTGTTATGGTATCACTACATGGTTTGGAAAACTTTCTGTCAAGGTTAGATCCCAAATTAAAAATCTGATTAAGATGACTGGAAATATAGTTGGGATCTTCATCTTCCCTGCAGGAGTCAAATTTATTATCGATACAATTATTGAATGGTTAAAGGAGAAATTGTAAATGTTTGTATGTTTGTAATATTTTGCATGATGTGTTTCCCTAAATTTCTCTGAATCGAGACATTAAAAGTTGATCTAATGTGATGTTGATCTTTTTAGAGTTTTATTCTGACAGAGAAAATAAAACATACTAACTTAATTAGAGACCAACAACCACGAATATTTTGATGCTTCGTTGCCTGAAATTGTCTGAAATTCTCATTTTTGTTTCTTTTGCCACATAGAATTACTTCACATACAGCAAATCTGGGACAAATGTTCATGTGACGTCTAAATCACTCAGATCCAAGAAGTAAATGTATAATAACATACTCTGTACAGTGATGTTGACTGCACTGCTGAACTCTCCTGATCCAGACTCACACCAGTACACTCCAGTATCTGACTCTGATGTGTTGATGTTACATGTGGATCCAGTCATTCTCCTACAGTCAGAGAGTCGGCCGTCCTCAGAGAACTTCCTCACTCTCCACTCAGTGAAGTTTCCCTCACAGGTCAGTGAGACAGAGTCAGAGGTGAAGTGTTGCACTCTGTCAGGACTCACTGTGAGAGACGCTGCTGAATGAACATCTGGAAACAACATGCAGTGAAGAGACAAAGCTCACAGCTGTTAGGATTCAAAATATCACAGTGAAAATATTTGTTTGAAGCTTTTGTTCTGACGATCAGTGATAATATTTCAATAAGATGCAGTGTTTGTTTGGTCAAACTGTAATTTTTAACTTGAAACCTTTATTGTCTTTATTATAGACTCAATGGTCCAGAATTAAAAGGAAAACAAAAGAAAAGAAAATCACATAAAATAAATATTAAACAAATATTGAGGAAATAACTCATCAGTTTATATGTTTCACTGATGCCTCCAGTTTCCTTCAATATAAACACAAATCAGTGCCATGTTTAGATTTAAAGCCAAGCTGGTTATCAGTGGAGTTAATAAACATGTTTAATCTTTCTAAAACTTTTCATATTATACTGGTTGAGGTTAAAGAGATATAATTATCAGGACTTTACCAGCTTTAACCCTGATCAGCACTAATAGAACAGACAACACTGAGTCTGACAACAAGCCCTGAATCACACAGACAGTCAAATCAATGGAAAACAAAGGAGCCGAATACTGACATGTTTAAGATGATCTAACCCACATGCTTTATCTGCTGGCAGCTCATGTAGAGCTTGGTACACGTCATGTGACATCATGAGCTTTGAGTCATCACTCTCAGCATTATCCACCTGATACAGATCACTCTGAACACACTTCAGTCATTTGCTGTAATGTTTCTGTCATAATTCTGTGATATTGTCTGTTTCACAGATTCCTTCTACAGTGAGATATTTTGCAGCAGCAGGACCAAAACTAAAAACATTTGAAGTATATTTGAAATGAACAATAACAGCAGCTGTTATTTGTGACGTCTTCTTCTAGCGTCCATCTGTAGTCAGTGTTTTTCTTGTATTTGTCAGAGCTGTTAACCTGCCTGCTGACATCTTTGTTTCTTTATTAACTATATTTGACTTTTTTATCTGAACACCTACCTGAGCACTAAACAAAGAGTCTTAACTGTGTAAATCCTGTCTGTGCACTAAGTAAAAATAATCAGTACAAACAGTAACATGAGTTTAAATATCAAAGTAAAAGTATTCAAAGAGAAAACATTTAAAATCTCATAGATGTCTTTTGTTTTTCATGTTATCACATTAAATAAAAACTGAAAATTAAGAAAAGGAAACAAGGAAATTCAATTTGGTTTGATCACAGAGAGAAAGGAAAATATTCAGTTCAGTTCTTCTTTTGGGGAGTTTTAATGTACACAGACATCAATGGTTGTCATGGAGATGAGATTTTAATGGTCTAAATCTTGGTGAATAAAAATGATGACCTAACATGAGCTCATTGAAAGGACAGAGAGAAACAAACTGACCTGCAGACCAGACAAACTCTGGTTGACTGTGATCAGTGTGATACTCTGGGTCTCCTCTTCCAGCTCTGCACACATATCCTGCTGTGTGTGTCTGTCCATGAATGATGTAGGAGTCCTGTGCAGTCCCACTGCCATCAGGTAGCAGCTCATAACTGGAGGATTTCTCTGATAGATCAGGAACAGCTTTATACCAGTAGAAGCTCCATCCTGCAGACGGATGTTCAACCTCACAGTTCAGAGTTACTGAGGCTCCAGGACTCAGCCATGATGGAGACACAGTGAGGACAGGACGGGGTTTATCTGTTCAACAAAGATTTTCTCTCAGTGAACATGTAGTACAGTCTCTGAACAGTGAGCTCAGTTTATACAAAGAATAATAATCTCAGTCTATATGAACAGAAACACATTTTACAAAGTGTTCAAACAGCTTAAAGCAAATATGACTTACTGTCAGAAACTGTCAGTGTGACTGAATCACTCCACTCTGTTGTTTTATACTGTGAACTTTTCATTCTGCCCTTACAGCGATAGTTTCCACTGTTGGATGATGAAGCAGATCTAATCCTGTATTCATTTTGATTTGGAGGTTTTATGGTGCTGTTTGTTTCCCACTCATAATCCCACTCAGTGTCTCCTCCATGGATCTCACATCTGACAGTGATCGTCTCTCCTCTGTATATCTCAGACCAGTTTGGATACAGAGTCACAACAGGCCTGTTTGAGACTGTTACTGTTCAAGAAAGTACAATAAAAACACATGAAAGACAAAAGGTTCAGTTACCATCAGATGTAGTGATTTGTAGGAAGTTACATTTACACTCACCAGTTGTGTCAATCCTGACTGACTCACTGTCCTCTGTGTAGTAAACTGGTTCTCCTCTTCCTCCTCTGCAGCTGTAGAGTCCTCCCTCTGAGACACTGATTTGTCCATTTGTCAAAGCTTTATAAGATTTCCCATCTCTGTACCAGTAGTATTTCCATCCAGATGATGATGATGATAATGATGATGATGATGATGATGATGGGTTCACAGAGCAGGTCAGGGTCACACTGCCCCCTACTGGAACAGCTGTCCTATCAGCTCTCAGTTCAGCCTTTGGTTTATCTGCAGTTCAGTTTAGAACAAGAACATAAAAGTAAATGACTGAATCAGAACAATTTAAAGATGGAAAAATGTAAATGATCAAATATCATGAAACTTCAATGCTGAAGACATAACAAACTTCACAACGTATTTCTGTTTTGATTAGAGAAGTGATTTTTAAAAATATTTACTTTTGTGTATTTACAGTTAATTATATACATGCATGGTTCAAATAATTGATTTGAACCATGAGTCCGTTTATTAATCAGTTATATGAAAGTAACCCAAGTTTATATGATCTTATTGTATTTTGAACATTTGAAAATTGTTCCTAAATGATTGTGAGCATTTATAATTTCATTCGTGTTATTTTGTACTTTTTTTGTTCCTTTATTAAATCTACCAGTAACAGCCAATCAGTGTAACCACAGGACGCAGGAGAAACCTGAGTGAGGGGAAGAGATTCAACAACAGAGCAAGTTGTGAACAGATTTTTATTTCCAGTCTTTGACAGTGATGGTGTCCAACTTCAGTCCTTGTGGATAAAATCTGTTTGATGTAGTTTGAATGAGGACTTGGTGAGTCACAGTTGGTTTTCTTTGGTGTCAGTTAGGATGTGCTCGTGTTCTTTACTAAATCTGATGCTGAAGTCACATTGCTGCCATTACAGGGAGCAGTTTGGATGTGATTTCCAGCTGAGCTGTTAGGAATGCTGGAATAAGACTTCAGTGTTTGTGTTGCACAACAGATCAGGTTTATTAGCCGAGTGCAGATCTTGTCATTGAAACCTGAGACTGTTGAACCTTGATGGTGATCCACGCCCAGGAGATCTGAACTTCCACTGAAATCTTCTGTTCCTGCTGGATCAACTGATATTCCAGAGATCAGGAAACTGACTCACACTTCTGAACTGTGGTAGGACTCCACCATAATCTCTGTTACTGCGACACACAGAGGACTTAATCCAAGAACTGATTCCACACCAGACTGTGACTGTGAAAGGTTTTCTCTGTAAATCTGTGGGCAGCTGATTTTGTGCTTGCAGTGTTGTAATTCCATCCATTGTGTTGGTGTTGTACTGGTAACTCACTGTGTTACTGATTATAACTAACCAGCCACTCTGCAGGTCTAGTGAGTGAACTGAGTCGACTCATATTGATGAGAGTTTGAAGAGCAGCTGAAAGAAATCTGGTTAACCCTGAAGGAGCTAACACAGGTTAACAAGTAGTTAACACAGATAAGAGTTCAAACTAACCTGAACTGGACAGAGATATTTATTTATATTGTTGCTATACTTTTTAAAAAAAATTTTCTGGGATTTGGATCATAAATTAATGTGCACTGGAAAGTTATTATATATTTCTGCATCTTATGTTTCCCATAAATAAAGTTCTGCTCTTTGGTCTGTTATTTTAGGGCTGTGTGCTCATGTGAACTGAGATTCTGGTTTTAGCTATCTGTAAATGTCTCCAGTGCAACAAGAAGATGACCCGGAAATAAAAACAAAACATTTTATTCAAAAGCACGAAAGAAACAGCTACAAAGCTACAAGAAAAACAAGTGTTTTCACTTATTTTGATGAAACAGATGATCTGGATGAAACATCTCCAACTTACATGACACAGTCAGTGTGATGGTATCACTCCACTCTGAGAAGAAATAGTCCCTTCTGCCTCGGCAGCTGTATCCTCCACTCTCAGACTCAGTAACTGTGATTCTGTATTGATTGGATGTTGGAGGTGTGTTTAACTTGGCTGGTCTCCATTCATACGTCCACTGAGCTCCTTCACCTTCCTGAATCTCACATCTGACAGTGACTGTCTCACCGCTGTATATCTGAGTCCAGGATGGCTGCAGGGTCACAGTGGGCTTAATGGGAACTGTTCACATAAGAATGATCCAGTTAGGAGAGAAACATGAAAACTCTGCTGTTTATAACATAAGAGTAGAGTGACTGCAAAACAGCTGATTCACAGACAGTTTGAACACTGAACATCAAAACAAAGTCACAATAAAACAATTTATAGCTTTATAGCATTAAACACAACATGTTTAATATAAAATGTAGTAGATTTTACTTTACTTATATTTTATTTATATTCCAAAACTCACAGATTTTTCTGCTTTACTTTTACTTTGAGGTTGAAATCAGCGTGGATAACCAAAACACTGATGAAGCTGGGAGCCAGTCTAAAAAATGGGAGTGCTGGGATCCTATGTGATGTGATGTGTTTGAGTTAAAAGCCTGGCAGCTTAAATCTGTTTGGTCTGCAGTCATTCAGCTGATTGTTTGCTGAGACTGTTGCAGTAATCTAGGCAGGGGTGCCGTAAGAGGAAGAAAAGTGATGACGAGTCTAAGAGCCTGTGACTGACAGGGGCCCAGGAAAGAACATGTAACTATTTTTAATGAAAATTATTCAACTATCACCACAAAATAATGTTTGCTTCACACTGTACTTTTAAATGTTTAAAGCTGTGTCCCAAAACGTCGGCTGCATCCTTCGGAGGACCCGGCCTTCGCGGTCTACGTGGGCCGGGTCCTTCGAAGACCGAGAAGGCTGGAAGTGCGAGGCTGTGAAATGGGACGGTCTAGCCTTCAGATTTGCGTCACCGCTGTGTCGGTGGAGTTTAATAAACTCGGCCGTCTGCTCCTTGCTATCTAAAATATAACAGGACACTGGCGTAAATTCTCGACCGTCTCACACTTCTGTTTAATCAGTTTTCTTTTTGACGTTTATTCAGCTGTGTGAAAATCCCGGAGGAACCCACCCGATGGATTAATAAAGTTTTATTTAATCTAATAACTTTGATCTCAGCCAAACCGATTTACTCACGAACAAATAAAACACCGAAATAAGGCAAACAATTACATTTTTAAGTTATCCGAGTGACTTATATATCATGTTTAACCCGAGTAGCGAAAGAGCGGGGGTCTGAAAACGATGACGCCGGGAGTCCGCTGCTCTCGCCGGCTCGAGCGACCATTGAACCCCCCGGCTTGCTATCGAGCGGGTGGGTAACAGACGTCTCTGAAAACGTCGGCGCACTTTTGCAAATATGCGATGTCTTGATAAACCAAGCAGATATTTAAAGTTTACACACCCACTTTCTCGCCTGAAAATATGTTAAAAGTTTATTTTGTGACCCAGAAAGATTAATAAGACTAATTTTAAAACTTAGTAGCGGCCGCCATTGTTGGCAGCTGAAATTTGGCTGGAGCGCGCTATGAATTCTGGGATATGGTGGGCCACGAAGGACACACCCAACCCATCCTTCAAATTCGGGGAAATGAAGGACGCATTTGTCGGCCGCATTTGAAGGAGTCGACGAATTGGGACAGCCTTCGTCGCCGGGCTGTGACGTAATCGGCCTTCAAATGCGGCCTCCGGAGGATGCAGCCGACGTTTTGGGACACAGCTTATGTTTCATAGTGTTAGTTTTGTTTTGTTTTTTTCAACAAAGAAGAAAATCTGCCTCTGCCTTCCTATTTTCATGATCAATCAGAAGCTACTTATCAGCTGACCTTAGAGTTCTGTTTGGAGTTTGTTTAGTTAAAAGATCAAAGATTAAACAATCATTCTTCCCATAGCCCATTCTGTCAGGAGGCAGAGTCTGGCTTTTACAACAGAATTTATTTATTTCTCAAATGAAAAACTGTCATCAAAGATCACCTGCAGAGTTTTTACAAAGGGAGTTCTGAACTTTTTCAGAGGAACAAGGTTACACTTAAGAGCAAAACGAGGGTCAGAAGGTTCAAATAATACAGTTTGTTTTTTGATAGTTTACATTCAAAAAATGTATTGCCAACCATGATTTTATGTCATCAAGGCAGTCTAGCAAAACTTTTACAGAGACCGTAAAACTGTTTTTAATGTCATCTGTTGGAAGGGTGTTTTATAGGAGTTTGATGGGCAGCAAACATAAAAATCCCCAAGAGTTAGAATGCAGTCAAATCTTTATATGATTCCAAAGAAAAGGGTGGAAATAAAATCCTTGTTTAACTTGAGGGGATGATAAACAAGCACAGGAGGAGACAGATCCACCATAAATAATTATAGTTCAGAGCTGCCATAAATATCAGCAGTGAGGTGTTGGCATATAAAAGGGTTAAAATAGATGCAAGACCTCTGCTGTAACCAGGTTCCTGCAGGAAGCTGCCTGTGACTGTTGCAGGTGGTGAGAGCTTTCAGTCAGCTGAAAGAATTAAAACCTTTTTAGTTCCACCAGGTCTCAGCACAGAGACATATTTTAATTGGCTTTACTTTGTTTAAAAATGTATATCCAAAGAATTATTTAGGTCATATTTGCCATTATTTAATAGCATAATTACAAACCTTTAAGCAGTAAAATGTCTTCTGCACCATTTTATAGATAAGAATTTAAATTTCACTCATTAAAAATATAAAAATGTAATAAATGGTTTGTACACATGTCATGGGTCTTGTACAAAATCTAAAAAAAGAAAAAAACCCCAGTATATCTAAGCAGAATATTTATCCATGTCTGCACAGTGTTATATTTTTAGGATCGGCATGGTTTGCAATATTAACGTGTCTCTGTGGTTCCTCTGAATCCAGGTGTGAGGAAATAAGACGTGTAAAATAGTGTCTTTGTCTTTAAATGATAAAACATTTTTTATTCTTACTTTTGAATTATTTCCTAAAAAGATAAATACATGACTGACATGTCTTGTGATAAGGAGACAAAAATGTATTTTTCTTTCACTTCTTTCACTTGTTTTTTTTGTTGTTGTTGTTTTTCTTTCCCCTGTCCCGTTTGGATCTTTAGCCATCAGAATTGCTGTCTGAAGGGCAAGAAAGATGCCAAGCAGCTTTACTTTACCAAGTGGATCATCATGGCCTTGCCATATTGGTCCATTTGATTGACCTTTATTATAATTATGTATTTATTTTATTATTTTTTTGGGCAGCACGGTGGCACGGTGGTTAGCACTGTTGCCGCACAGCAAGAAGGTCCTGAGTTCAATTCCACCATCAGGCCGGGGTCTTTCTGTGTGGAGTTTGCATGTTCTCCCCGTGTTTGCGTGGGTTCCCTCCGGGTACTCCGGCTTCCTCCCACCGTCCAAAGACATGCAGTTTGAGGGGATAGGTTAATTGGATAATCCAAATTGCCACTAGGTGTGAATGTGTGAGTGAATGTGAGTGCGAATGGTTGTCTGTCCCTGTGTGTTAGCCCTGCGACAGACTGGCGACCTGTCCAGGGTGTACCCCGCCTCTCGCCCTATGACAGCTGGGATAGGCTCCAGTGCCCCCCGCGACCCTGAAAAGGATAAGCGGAAGTGAATGGATGGATGTATTTATTTTATTTTATTAGACGGGACAGACATGACCGGGGGATAGGACAGGGAGAAAGAATGAAAGAAAGAGAGGGAGAAAAAGAAAATAGAGGGGAGAAGAGATGGCGAGAAAGGGGGGAAGAAAAAAAACAAACAAACAAAACACCTTGATCACCTGTATGGAGATAAAAAAAAAACAAAAAAAAACAGAAGAGAAAACAAACAAAAAAGAGCAACATAATAAATACAACACCATCACAATAAACTAGCTAACAGTAGATAACAGTAGATACTAAATATTAAATGTTATTGTGCAGCAGGCAAGATCGGCAGCACACAATGTGCTTTGAGGTAGCAGCCAAGAAAGGTGTAGTTTGTGTCTGTGCACATCTGTGTGGATCAGCCCGCTTGTATTCAAAAGGTTTCTCCATGTAATGGTCTGCTAGGGAGTGTGGGGAGCCATAGCCCCGCCCCCCAGGGCATGAAGCAGGTCTGGAGGAGTTCCAGGCCGCAGACATCCAGAGGCCCCAGAATACGAGGACCCAAGGAGGACCACCAAAGGGGCAACGGTGCCTGAGATGTTCTCAGAGAGGTGGAGTCTAAGACCCAACCTGACATATAGACACAGACGAACAGGCGCACGCACACACAAACGTGCATTCCCACCCCCATATACACAAACAAATACTCGGCACTCACCCGACATAGAGACACACACAAATAGACACTGTACACACATTCACACTCCCCAAACATACTCTATATCCCAGGTCCAGGTACCCCTGCCCCCAGAGGGGCAAACCGTACCCAGACCCAGGAGATGTAACCCTTCTCTCTGGGGTGGAGGCAAGCAGACCGCCTCCTTATTTTTGTTTTATATTTGTTGTTGTTGCTGTCTTGAAATCTTCCAGCAGAGATCAGCTGGTGGCAGCATGTGTTCAGGAGATTCAAGGACAACGTTACAGTTTTGTCTGAGTGTAGCTGGAGGACATTAGCTGACATTTAGTTTGAACCTCACACAGACAGTCATTAAGAGAAATCATCATAGGTCACATGGTCTAAGTGCAAGTACTGCGTATGTGTGTCATTAGCATGAACATGAAAACATGCAGCATGTGTCTCAATTATCTGTCCAAGAGGAAGCATAAATTAGACTGAGCCCCTTCTAGTGTACACAGCAGTAGATTTGCCACCATTTGTTTTCTACAACATTTGATATAAATAATTTTTTTAGCAGCGTCTTCATGCTGAGACTTTGTAAAATAATCATAAATGTAAACGTGTGACAGGAAACAGTTAAAAACATTAAGCAGGCTGGGCCCAGCAAAATGTATAACTTATAAAAACCTTATGAAGCAGGTCTTTAAGAAATTATGTTCTGACGTTTAACAAAACCATCATTTGTCATTCATTTAAAATTAATAAATAAATTCATGTCATGAACATCAGTTAGTGGAATCAATCTAAGTGTAACCTCTAATGAGAAAGGCTAATGTAGCAAACCAGTCTCTAATAAAATGAGGCCAAATTACAGTCAAACCTGAAACTTCAATGAATTAACTTCAAAAATGCTAAAAACAAATGAACTGATCTCACTATCTGCACATGTGAAGCTACTGAGGTGAAGACACTGGGAAAATTACATTTGTATTTATTTTTTTCTCATACTAACAAAATATTTTTCATTCTTCAGATGTTTCATTTTGAGTGATTATTTTTATCAAAACCATTTTTGCTACTTTTGATAATAAACAAAAAAGCCTTCGGTGTGTTTCATTCTGAAAAATAAATTAAAACACATAGTGTGAGTGAAATATCTCCAACTTACGTTTTACATTCAGTGTGATGATGTCACTCCACTCTGTCCAGAAAGAGCTTCTTCTACCCCGGCAGCTGTATCTTCCAGCATCAGACTCAGCAGAGTTGATGATTGTGTATTCTCTGGATGTTGAACGTGTGTTTAACTTGTCTGGTCTCCATTCATACGTCCACTGAGCTCCTTCACCTCCATGAATCTCACATCTCACAGTGACTGTCTCACCTCTGTTTATCTCACCTCTGTTTATCTGAGTCCAGTTGTGTTGCAGGAACACAGTGAGCTTAGGAGGAGCTGTTCAAATAAAAATATAATAATAATATATCATTAGCAAACTCATAATTTGATTTGTAAATCAACAACAAAAAGTTTTGTTTTGATTAAATAAATCAAACCAGGTAATTTTCTGATCTTTTTATTCCACTATGTACTTACAGTAGTTCTACATCTTTCCATTTACATATTTATACATTTATGAACATATAATCCTTGAGTTGTCAGTTAACTGCTGTTTCCTGCTATGAGTAAACATACCCGCAGTTAGAGAAAGGTTAACGTGGTCTCTGCTAAAATGAGGCCAAATTGTAATCAAATTAAAACTTTGAGGAATTAGAAAAAAGAAAAATGCTAAAACAAAAGAACTGCATCATGACACTGAGCTGCAGTGATGAAAACTCCACATGTGCAACAACTGAGGTGAAGAAAACTGCGATAATTACATCTGTTTTTCATTTTTCATTAAACTTACTGAATACCAATGTCAGTTATTACTGTATATTTTTATAATTACATTAAAAGCTGTTGTACGCTACTTTTGATACTAAACTAAAACAAAACCTAAAGTGTTGCTAAAAGACAATATTTGTTTGTCTTTTTGGATAAAACATGCAAAATAAATTAAAATGAATGAAAGAAATATGTTCAACTTACATGATACAGTCAATGCTGTGCTAACACTCCACTCTGTCCAGGAAGAGCTTCTTGTTCCCCGGCATCTGTATCCTCCACCATCAGACTCAGTAACTCTGTTGATTCTGTATTCACTGGATGTTGGACGTATGTTTACTTGGCCTCGTCTCCATTCATACGTCCACTGAGCTCCTTCACCTCCCTGAATCTCACATCTGACAGTGACTGTCTCACCGCTGTATATCTGAGTCCAGGATGGCTGCAGGGTCACAGTGGGCTTAGGAGGAGCTGTTCAAATAAAAATATATCATTAGCAGAATTATAGAAAAATAAAATCATCATTGAAACTGTCCTGGTTTTTATTGCTCTTGTTAATGATAATTATAACCTGTAATTTGATGATATTTAGAATCTACCAGCAGAGTGAATGACAACAATCAATAACCCTGAGTTTTCTGTTTCTGTCTCACTTTGTGTCTTCTGTGTGTTTTGGTCTTAATGTTGTGTTTATAAATCTGTGGAATAATCAATAATCTGTATAGACAAGTTGTTTTTTCTGTGGCTGATTGTGACGCAGAGAAAATGATGTCTTTTCATGTTGGGTCTCTGCCTTCTAGAGAAGACATGACAGTAATACAGCTGAGTTTCTTTTATTCCTGAAATTTTTTTTGCTATTGTCTGAAATGTTCCAGCAAAGAAGCAGCTGATGGCAGCATCTGTTCAGCATCTGTTCAGGCAATGTGTTTCAACAACAACATTTAAAGTTTTGTCTGAGTTCATTTGGAGGACATTAGCTCACATTCACTTTGAACCTCACACAGACAGTCATTAAGAGAAATCATCATAGGTCACAAGGTCTAAGTGCAAGTACTGTGTATGTGTGTCATTTGTTTAACTTACATAATACAGTCAATGTGATGACTTCACTCCACTCAGTCCAGGAAGAGCCTCGTCTGCCGCGGCAGCTGTATGCTCCAGCATTAGACTCAGTAACTCTGTTGATTGTGTATTCTGTGGATGCTGAACGTATGTTTTTCTGGCCTCGTCTCCATTCATACGTCCACTGAGCTCCTTCACCTCCCTGAATCTCACATCTGACAGTGACTGTCTCACCTCTGTATATCACACTGCTGTTTAACTGAGTCTTGGATGGTTGCAGGAACACAGTGAGCTTAGGAGGAGCTGTTAAAGTAAAAATATATCATTAGCAGACTGATAATTTTGACTTGAAAATCAACAATACATTTTTAAAAAATAAATTAAACAGGGTAATTTAATGATCTTTATATTCCACTATTTTTTTTCTACATCTTTATATTTACATATTACACATTTATAAATATAATCCATGAGTCATCAGTTAGCTGTTGTTTGCTAACAATGCTGTTAAACCTCCAGTGATGGATTCAAAGCTGGAGGCTGCTCTGCTCTCATAAACTGATTATCAGTTCTTAAATGGTGAAATACAAAGTTTTCATGTGGCATCAAAGTCAAAACTAGACTGGCAAAGAAAAACTAAGAGTAAAGGTTCAGTAACCAGGAAAGGAGCACAAACTGTTTTTTAAATCACTCTAAAAATACAAAACAGCACCATGAACTCCTCTGTGTCTGTAAGTGATCTGAAGACTGAACAAAGGTGAAACAATGCACTGAGCCTAATAATTAATAATTTGACAGATTCAGTGGTTTAAGTGCTGGTGATTAGTGAATAGTGATTTCCTCCATAACTGGAAGAAGACCTTTTTCAATTCTCAAATTTTTTTTAAACTCATCAGTTTCCTGATGAATAGAGAACAACATGTATCTGACTGTGTTGCCTGTGCTTCAGCTAAGCCACGTTTGTTTACAGAGCCCGCACCATTGCATTTAGAGGGTAAGTGGGGCTATGATTGTATGTTGCAGCTAACAAAAAGTGCAGTGAGTACTGGTAACTGTACTCTGTTGTCCAGACTTTTCCCTCCCGTTTCAAAGCAGACAGCAGTGGGACCATTTATGCTAAAATAAGATAATTACATGTTTCAAGTTCTCTACAGATAATGAAAAGTACAAGGTGGGAGAGATCGACCCAACTTGGTGTGCTGTCGCACTCACGGGAAGAACCACCAATAATGTAAGCGACCCAAACATGGTAATTGGAACATGGGCAAGAAGTGGGCTGTATTATTATTGTGGGGAAAACACTCTGTTGGTTCGTGTTCCTCTGGGAAGCGTAGGGACATGTGCAATGGTGCGACTGGGAGCTCCTCTCATGCTTATTGGGAACCGGGTAAAGGCTATTCCACAACACAACACTCGTACCTTAGCCGCTAGATGTAAGAGACACATTTTGGCAAAAAGAGGGACCCAGGGTACACATGCATATGATCCTCGTCTGAACTCGCCGACTTGGATAGACTCCATAGGAGTGCCCAGGGGAGTTCCAAATGAGTACAAGCTGGTAAATCCGGTAGCTGCAGGATTTGAAAGTATATTCATTTGGATAACGCCTAATAAGAATGTTGATCGCATTAACTATGTTCATTACAACTTGCTGAGACTCTCTAACCTAACCAGGGACGCCATGATGGGGTTCGCAGAACAATTGGGTCCGAGTTCGCTGATGGGAGTGCAGAATCGAATGGCCCTTGACATGTTGTTGGCAGAGAAGGGAGGCGTGTGCGCCATGTTCGGAGACATGTGCTGCACCTTTATCCCCAATAATACTGCCCCAGATGGCTCAGTAACCCGAGCTCTGGAGGGCCTGAAAACTTTGTATAAAACCATGCATGAGCACTGAGGTATCGAAAACCCGCTGGCGTCCTGGATGACATCCGTGTTTGGACAATGGAAAGGTGTGGCTATGTCAGTGATTTGTTCCTTGGCCGCACTTTTGGGAATACTGGTCATCGGTGGTTGTTGTATCATTCCTTGTGTCAGAGGATTGTTGGTAAAACTAATGGCGAGGGTTGGGTGGAAACCCTGCCTGGGTGGAGGCCATCTACCAGATGAACTTAGAACCCATAGAGTGGGGCAGGGAGTGATACAACACGAAGTATGGTGACATTCCTTGTTGGAATGTCAAAAGAGGGAATGTTAGGATTCAGAAATTCTTTTATTGCTGCCATATAACCTGCCTTATGATAAATGCATTAATAACATGTTTTACAGCATTATTTTATCAGTAATATTTCTTACAGGGTTCATATTGAATTGAATATGTTTGTCATCACATTCATTCTATTCACAGGTTTAGTTCATTTTATACACATTGCATATCTGTGCTTGTTTGGAGTTGATGTTCCATCCAAGAGGGTTTTAAGCTTCACTGGCGCAATGTCCAGGTGATACATGTTGAGGGAAGATGAGAACATAGCAGGTTGATTGCATGCATGCTTACAATACACATAATTCTAGCAGCAGGCCTGAGTGAGGGCCCAAGTGTTTTCTACTTCTCTTTGAGACCTGCTGCAATTTAGTTTACTTAGTGATTGATAACGAGGGTCAATAATTAGCCCTTAGAGACCCTGAAGCTTGAAGTTTATTACCTTAAAAGGCAAGTGTTATAGAAAAGAGAAGTTATATGTCTGTTTATAGCTATTAAAAATGTAGAAGATGTACGCTTGTCTGTAAACAATGTATTTTTGACTTGTAATTGACGTACATGGGGGCGTAAATCCTCTATGCTATAAAACGCTAACAGTTTGTGCTTTGTTTTGCCTTTTAGCATAAAACATGTCAGCATGTGGTTCTCCCTACATTACTTGACAGGCTTTGTCCATTTATTGTTAATGTTATGATCTTGCATTGGTCATGTGACATCTGTGCATCTACACTGAGATTAAATGTACCTGCTCTGTTTTGTTGTTACAGTTTTAAAGAATGAAAGTGGTACAAATGGTACCATTTGTACCACTTTCATTCTGAAGAACGCCACAGTCTCCACATGGAGCGCTTACTGAAGCCAATTATGTTTAACTGCACAGGCTGAATAGAAGCATTCAAACTGTGCAGAAGATAACATGTAAACACAGGGAGGATATTATTGAGCACATTATAGGAGATAACAGCTACATATATGAACTGGAAGAAAATAATCATTTCTTACCTTCATCATTTCCACAGATGACAGTACTGAGCACTAAAATAATGAATAAAACCTCATCAGACATTATACAACTGACAAGATCAAAAACAATATAAAGGAAGACTTTTAAAGATACATTTCCAGATGAACAGTAATCACCAAATTTCTGTGCTTCTGTTTGTCAAACAGGCTCAAACATAATAACTCAAACTGTTGTAACACAGTGTGTAACTATAAGTGATGCAAAAAGCAGCAGTGTATCAAACATTTAAGCACTTAAAGAATCACAAGTCTGCTTTGTTCCAGCTCTCAGGTAAACAGGTTAAAGCAGTGACACACTGTAATTCTCACAGATCAGAAACATTTTCATTAATTGCTGCCATTCAAACAATGTCAGACGTGTACTTACAGAAAAAGCCCATCATGCAGAGCAAAGAGTGCCCCATCGTCACATCCAGCCTGCTGCACTCTGATCCACAGATAATCACAAACAGCTTTACTCTGCAGAAAAAGAGAAGTTGTGTTTAATATAGATACGACAAGAGTTTTTCTACAGTTTCTTCTTCTGATTGGTCTCTCTGTGCTTCCTGCCCTTTCACACAAAACTCAAACGGCTCCTGTAGCTTTGACCGCAGCACTTATGTGACATGTTTAATTTCCTGTCCACTGCAAACACAGAAGTTTGTTTCTTATGTTGTAACTTGTCTCTATAATGTAAAAAAGTATTCTGTTGCTTCATGTCAGGAGACATATTTTGGCAGGTTATAATTTTAATGTGTGTGACTGTCATGGTGCTCCAGTCCTCCTGTGCTCGCTCTATCTTTAATCATTGTTGCTCTCTCTCTCCTTTGTTTGTGTCGATGTGTTTGTGCCTCTGTGTTTGTGTGAGTGTGCTTAACCACACTTTGTGTTTCAGGGGTGTAGTCTCCTCTGTTTCCTATGCACACCTGGAAGTGATGAACTCACCTGTTTGTTCTTATCTGATTCCCTCACTCTGACTTAGGATGAAGGAAGCCCTTCAGTTGATGCCTGATCATTGAACTAGGCACAGTTAGTGAAGCTGGCTCCATCAAGTTGTGTGTTTGCTCTGTTTTGGCACTGTGACCTTTACTCACCTGTTTGTCCTCCTCTGTGCAGAGACCTGGATGTGGATCTGAGTGAGTTACAGAGAGACAGATTCCTGTGGGTTTGTCTGTGTTGGAGTCCTGGGCCTCACTAAATGAAAATCCCTTTGCCATAAACTTTGTTTCTGACTTTGCTGTAAATAAATCTGTTAACGTTTCTTCAGAGTCCCACATCTTGAGTCCAATCCACACCATAGTGTATGATAATGATGTTTTAGATTATTTGTTTTTCTAATTCAGATATATATGAACATTTACAGCCTCCATGCAGACTGTTAGAGGCAGCTGCTTTTCAGTGTGAGAAATAAACTTCACAGTTTCTCTTGATGTTCACATAGATTTGTTTTCTATAGTCCAGCATGTTTCATCACCACAGTGACTCTACTTTAACCTATTTTAACGTGTAAACATAAATGTAGTGGTGATAAATATTTCTATAACTCCAGTATGGGCAGGTCATTTAAACATGTGCCATGCAGACAGAGAGCAAAATGAAATTCCTACTGTGCTCTTTGTCTGTCTTTGTTAACTCTCTGCTGTTTGCTGAAGACTTAAACACATCTGCTAACTGCTGGCAGAAACCACAGGCTGCATTTCCTCGTTTCTATGCAGCCCTGCAAAAAATGAGGTTGTTCAAGAGATAAAATTAACCTGTGACAGAACAGACAGTGACCAGCAACAACCCTTTAAACACATCTAGTCATTGTGGTCTGTCCAGAAGACCAAAGATGCGATTCTTTATTGTCATGTTTGCAGTTTAATCTTACTATTTCTTCTAGAATTAAATATATTACTATGGTTCATGTTGTAAATCTGAATTTAATTTAATTTAACCTGGATGGTTTGGGGGAATTTTGTTATGGTGTTTTAAAAGTTTTACATTTCTTCATTTGCAAAGTCTTCAGAGACACAACTTTGATGCACAAACGGGTCAAAAACAATCTGCTTTGGTGCTCAAAAGCCCTAAAAGTGTTCAAGTCGTCATCTGAGGCTGTTGACTTTGACTGTACACTGTGTATTCTGATTCTGAGGGCAGCACTGCCTAAAAATGGAACTTAAAAAAAGCAGCAGAAGAGCCACACACCCATGGAAAACACACAGAAAAAGAAAAAAAACTGTGCAAATATACAGTGTAACAGCAGAACGCTGTGAAGGGCTGCACACATGTAAATATTGGGTGAAGTGAGTTATCTTAATATATATATTTCTTTTTGTTCATTTTCAGCAGCATGTTTGGGTCTGGGGGCAGCAGTCTAAGCAGAGGTACCCAGGACTCTCTCCCCGGCAGTAACTCGTTCACTGCTCCAGAGCAAGCAGCAAATCCTTTTCTGACTGAACACCTCAGTCAGAGTTTGAGGTGCTAATTGTCATGCCAGGCACTTCAAACTAAGCTGTAAACCACCCCAGTGTAAGCTGGAGGTCACTGCTCGATGAAGCCACCAAAACCTCAAAAGGAAAAAGCAGAGACTAGTGAACCAGTCACCATATACCTCTTAGCTGTGCCAGGAAATTCTGTTCATGAAAATTGTCAAGAGAATCACTGACAACACCCACCAAGAAAGAGTTTGACTTATTACCAGTAATGCAGACAAAGCCTGACTCTTTGTACAGGTATCACCCCCACACAGGATATCCTGAGGAATGCTGTCAAATCCCTTCTCCAAGTTCACAAATCACACACAGGCCGGTTGGTCAAACTCCCACACACTCCAAAATGTCATTGAGAGGAGGAAGAGTTTCAACCAGTATTCAACAACCAGGAAGAAAACAATATTGTTCCTACAGAATCTGATGTTCAGTTAACAGATGGACTTTCCTCTCCAATAATCTGGCATAGATCTTCCAGGGCAGGCTGTGAACTGTGATCCTCTAAAGTTGGAATACACTCCAGTCTCCCTCCATGAAGAGAAGAACCCTCACCCCAGTCTGCCAATCCAACTGCACTGTCTCCACCTTCCACACAATATTGCAATAGTGTGTCAGCCATGAAATCCCAACAGCATCCAGAGCCTTGAGTCCTGCAGATGAATGTGTTGAGTCTCATCCATCCATAAGGAGTTATTAACTACCTCCCCCCCAGTGATGGATGAGCTGTCCCCCCTGTCCTCTGACTCTCCTCCTACTATAGAGGAGATGTCGGTGGGATTTAGGACATCCTCAAAGTATTCCTACCAAAATAAATCCACAGTTGATGTCAGCAAAGTCCCGTCCACACTATATACAGTGTTTATATTTAAAGGCTTAAAACTTTCCTTTTTGATAAAGCTTATAGTTGGGGCTGGATCACATGACCCTGAATCCCCCTTTAGCGTAGGCTACTGCAGGCTTCCCATGATGCACTGGGTGTTTCTTGTCCACTCACCTTTTTCACTCATTATGTTGTTTACTTTCTCCTCTCTCTCTCCTCCCACCCAGCTGGTCACAGAACATGGCAGCCCCTCCCTGAACAATTAAATTGATACTTGAACAAATGTTCTGTTTGCGTATTAAAGCAAAGCATGAACTCATTTTTTTATGAAGACAATTCTTTGTGTAGTTTTGACATGTATGCACAGATGCACACTGACTCAGCATCTGATTGTAACACAATAAAACAAACTGAACAGATGATGTGAAATAATGACTGAAACACTGTAACAATAATGTTTGTGTTGAACACAACATGTTACCTTATGCATAAAAATAGAATTGGGCTGAAAGATCTATTGCTTTATTACAAATTCAGGTTGTGTATCATGTTTTAAAAGCTAAAGAGAATTGTATTGATTAAAGTGATTGTTGATTGAGCATTAAACACAGAGTGTTGTTCTTCCTTCAGCCCGAATATCAAAGAATTGGGGAAAATTTAACAGTAACTAAGTATTAACTAAGTAACTAATTACTTTTGAAAATAAGTAATCCGTTAAGTAATGGGATTACTTTAGATTAGTTGGATGTCTCGAGACCACTTTTACATGGTCTTGGTCTTATCTTGGTCTCGACGGACTTTTGTCTTGGTCTCGCTGTCTCGGTCTTGCGTTCTCAAATCGACATAGTGTTCGGGAGATTTGGAGTCAACCATCAGCGGAGCGGGGAGGGCGGGGGGCATACTGGGCTTAAGCCCGGGTCATTTTTTCAGAAGCATGGGGTCTTTTGGAGTGTAGTTTGTTAGTTAGATGCCTGACTGACAACTGTATAAAACAAAAACAACACACGAAGCACAGAGCGCACCGTCGCAAATTCCCCCTAATTTTGGTGTGATCCGAGCTCAGGCACTAGGCGACTGAGCGCAGCACGCATGTGAGCAAGGGGGGAGAAGCTGCTGCCTGCGAGTTTGCTGCAGACAGAGGAGAGCTTAAGTTTGACCAGGTACCAAAGCAAATCATTCGTACTGTACAAATAATGTAAATATGACGGTGTATCACGAAAGATTGATATCAAACTGATCACTTGGTTGCGTTACTTGCTCTTCGAGTGAATCAACAAATGGATAAATAAAAAGCCGAACAACAATGCTGATTTTTTTAGAGAGTCTTAGCTTACATTTCATATTTTCAGTTGTTACCCTCCACGGCTAAACAAACTCTCTAAATCGGTTTGAATTGTGTACTGATGAACACAACAATGGACATAAGGAGCTTCTTTCAAAGAAAAAACTCAGGTAGATGTTATTTTATATATTATGCTTTGTATGTTGTTCAGTATATTTCTATGCAAAACAAGAGGAATTTCAATACACAGCAGTATATTCACAGCTGAAACCAGATATTTGCATACACTTTAGGGAGAAAACATAAAAACTTTTATTTTTACTGTTAAACATCAATTTAGAGTAAACTTGTTTTGTTTTAGATAAATAAATGTTGAAATATCTTTTGAATTAGTTAAATGTCAGAATAAAAAGAGGGAGCTGTCTATTTTAATCACTTTCATCAAATTTAGGAGTACATATATTGTTAATTAACAAGAAAACTCCAGACGATTCCATTCTGAGCTGAAGAAGCTTCTGATAGGTTAGTAGAGTCCATGTGAGTAAATTGGTGGCACACCTGTGGATGCATATAAGGCAAAACACAGAGCCTGTTTCTTTGAAATGGGAAAATCAAGAGATGTCAACCAAAACACCAGGAAAAGAATCGTGGAGCTCCATAAGTGTGAATACAATTTAGTGCCATTTACAATTAAGAAATACAGATAGTTTCTCTCTTTACTCTTAAAGTTAACAAATGTGTTTTTATATTTATCAACCTAAAAAAATAAACATTTAATCTGATTTGATGTTACAATTAAAAAAGTGTTTGTGTTTTTATCTGAAAAGTTTATAAATATCTGGTTTCAACTTTATGTTTGATGATGTTGGTGTTTGGCTTGATTGTCAGGACAAAGAGGGAGAGAGAAGAACTAGTGATGGTAAATTCGATTCTTTTTACTGAATCGAGTTTTAATGAGTCACTCACCAAAGTGAATCGGGTTTCTTGAGTCATTTGAGTCACTGAGTCAGTTGACCAGAGAGTGCAAAAATGTATGTTTTCACTCAAACTTAATTTGTTTCTCTTTTAATGTAAATCCTACTGCTAAGATGAATGATTGTAAAAGAAAACAACTATTTTTTTAGAGCAAAAAAGAGCAAAAAAAATTCTAAAGGGAACATTTATTTATTTTTATTTTATTTTATTGGTATTTTCCTTAAATGTGTCAAATATATATTTTCTCATCTAAATGTCCACTGAGCTGTGAGCCAGGGGGCGGTAAAGCGCCTTTTATTCACCGCGGGAGTTTTCTTCCTTCATGCTGGTCGGAGTTTACATCCCTCCTCAGGCCAACGCGAACAACGCACTGTGCGAGCTGGCTGACCAGATCACCACCCTGGAAAGGAAATTCCCGGATTCCTTTACAATTATCCTTGGGGACTTTAACAGAGCAAACCTCAACCACGAACTCCC
This sequence comes from Oreochromis aureus, assembly GCF_013358895.1. Classification (NCBI taxonomy): domain Eukaryota; kingdom Metazoa; phylum Chordata; class Actinopteri; order Cichliformes; family Cichlidae; genus Oreochromis; species Oreochromis aureus. The sequence goes on from NC_052944.1 coordinate 24,642,616, forward strand.
TAAATACAGACAGCATATAGACTGCCCCACCAGGGACAACATCATACTGGATCACTGTTACACCACTGTAAAAGATGCCTATCGCTCTGTGCCCCGGGCAGCTTTGGGACATTCTGATCACTGCATGGTCCATCTTATTCCAGTTTATAGGCAAAAACTTAAACGTGCCAAGCCTGTAGTCAAAACTGTGAAGAAGTGGACTAACGCAGCAAAGCAGGAACTGCAGGACTGTTTTGACTGCACTGATTGGACTGTATTTGAAGCTGCATCTGATAACCTGGATGAGCTCACGGACACTGTGACATCATACATCAGTTTTTGTAAAGACGTGTGTGTGCCAACAAAGACCTTTTGCACATACAACAACAATAAACCATGGTTCACTCCTGAACTCCAACATCTTCGTAAGGCCAAGGAGGACGCATACAGAAGTGGTGACAGGGCCCTGTAACAGCAGGCCAGGAACACACTGACCAAGGAGATCAAAGCAGCTAAAAGGATTTACTCCCAGAAGCTGGAAGAACGGCTCTCAGCCAACGACCCTGCATCAGTGTGGAGGGGCTTGCAGGAAATCACCAGCTACAGACGCCCCCCACCCACTGTTGAAGCAAACAAAGACCTGGCCAACGAGCTAAATACATTCTGTTGCAGGTTTGAGACGGACAGACTCCCACGCCTCACCCTCCCCTCCCCAGAGACACTGCTTCAGACAATGACTCCCAACACACCTTCCACTTCTCCCCCCTTCACCCTCCCCCTCCCCAATCCAGTCTCAACGACCACCCCCACCCTCCCCAATCCAGACCCAACGACCACCACCACCCTCCCCATTTCAGACTCAACGACCACCATCACCCTCTCCAATCCAGACTCAACGACCTCCATCACACCTCTCACCCCCCTTTCCTCCTCCCTGAAACTCAGAATACACACTGGATGTGAGCCGACTATTTCAGAAACAGAAGCCCAGGAAAGCCCCCGGACCAGACAGTGTCTCACCCTCCTGCCTCAAGACCTGTGCTGAACAGCTGGCTCCCATCTTTACTCGCATCTTCAACAGATCCCTGGAACTGTGTGAAGTTCCCTCCTGCTTCAAACGCTCCACCATCATCCCTGTTCCCAAGAAACCCACCATCACAGGACTGAATGACTACAGACCTGTTGCCTTGACGTCTGTGGTCATGAAATCCTTTGAACGACTGGTGTTAGACCATCTGAAGGACATTACAGGCCACCAGCTGGACCCTCTGCAGTTTGCCTACCGGGCAAACAGGTCTGTGGATGATGCAGTGAATATGGGGCTGCATTACATCCTGCAACACCTCGACCGCCCAGGAACTTATGCCAGGATCCTGTTTGTGGACTTTAGTTCGGCTTTTAACACCATCGTGCCTGAACTTCTCTCTTCCAAACTCTCCCAGCTCAGCGTGTCTCCAGCTACCTGTCAGTGGATCACCAGCTTCCTGACAGACAGAAAGCAACAAGTGAGGCTGGGGGAGATCACCTCTGAAACTCGGTCCCTCAGTATTGGTGCCCCTCAAGGATGTGTCCTCTCACCACTACTGTTCTCCCTCTACACTAATGACTGCACCTCCAAGAACTCAGCTGTAAAACTCCTAAAGTTTGCAGATGACACCACCGTCATTGGCCTCATTCAGGATGGTGATGAGTCTGCATACCGGCAGCAAGTTGAGCGGCTGGTACTCTGGTGCAGTCAGCATAATCTGGAGCTGAACACTCTTAAAACTGTAGAGATGACAGTGGACTTCAGGAGACATCCCTCAACTCTGCCCCCCCTCATCATATCAGACAGCCCTGTGTCGACTGTGGAGATCTTCAAGTTGCTGGGTACCACCATCTCCCAGGACCTGAAGTGGGAGACCAACATCAACTCCATCCTCAAAAGACCCAGCAGAGGATGTACTTCCTGAGACAACTGGGAAGTACAGTCTTCCACAGGAGCTGCTGATCCAGTTCTACACTGCAGTCATTGAGTCTGTCCTGTGCTCCTCCATCACAGTCTGGTATGGTGCAGCCACTAAACAGGACAGGTGCAGACTGCAGCGGACTGTACGGGCAGCAGAAAGGATCATCGGTGCACCCCTGCCCTCCATCCAGGATCTGTACCTCTCAAGAACCAGGAAACGGGCAGGGAAAATCATCACAGACCCCTCACACCCTGGACACAGACTTTTTGATCTGCTGCCCTCTGGCAGACGGTACAGAAGCCTGCAGACCAGGACCACCCGACACAGGAACAGTTTCTTTCCCCTCGCCATCTCCCTTCTAAACAGTTGACCTGTCACACTGCTCCCACTGCCAGACTGCAACTGTACCTTATGTACATTCTGTAGTATTCATTCCACCTCATTTCATTTCTGTATTTTATGTATATACGTTTAGATTAGTTATGTATAGTTGGTTTACACAGCTTTGTGTATGTATGTGTATGCATGTGTAATGTATATATAGATACGTGTGTGTGTGGGTGCGTGTGTGTGTGTGTGTGTGTGTGTGTGTCTGTGTGTGATTTACATTGCTGTGCTCGAGAGCCACCATCTACCGGAACCAAATTCCTTGTATTTGTCTGCACATATACTTGGCCAATAAACACGATTCTGATTCTGATTCTGATTAACATTGGTTGCCAACCAAGAAGAAGAAGAAGCTGTGAGCCAGGAGGGAGGGAGTGAGTGAGTGATTCGTAACAGGAAGGGAGGGGGTTAGTGAGTCCTGAGTGATTCGCTTATGCTCAGTGTTGCCAACTTAGCGACTTTGTCGCTATATTTAGCGAGTTTTCAGACCCCCTAGCGACTTTTTTTCTTTAAAAAGTCGCTTAAAAAAGACGTGAAAGCGCGTATCGCTTTTACTCTCAACAAGCAGCGGGTGCTGTAACACAGTCAGTTCTTCTTTTACTCTTTTACTCTTATGCTGTTTTGTGGATCACAAGGTTTAAAACTACTTATAAACACACACACACAAAGTAACTCCACCAGAGTGCCTATTTCGGATCACTTTTGCCAGTCCAAGCCCGGGTAAAGGAGCAGGGTTGGTATTGTGATATTAAAAAAAACAATAATTGCTAAAAGAAATTTAATTTGTAGTTCTAAATAAACTCTAAATGCATTTAGGATGTTTTTACTCACTTTATGTCTCTTCCACGATGTTATTTCTCTCTCCAACAACATAGGTTACAATTATATTAGCATGACCAATTATGCAAATTAGGTGATGACGTCATTTAGCGACTTCTAGCGACTTTTAGGACAGCCAATAGCGATTTTCCTTACTGAGGAGTTGGCAACACTGCTTATGCTATGATTCAGCACAGCAAGGGAGGGGGTGAGTAACTCAAATGTGCTGTTAGCATGCTAGCTGAGCGATGCTACTGTGAACTGAGGAGCTATTGTCTTGATGTGAGCTTCTACTCAGGGTTTTTTCTTCCAGTTCAGAGCAGAAATGTTTTTGTTAAGAAACTGGCTGTTGTTTTTTTCCCCACAATTTTAATTATAAGCTAGATATATTTCTACTAATGGAATTAGCTTGCTAACAGCAACAGGAATGAGTCAGTGAGTCAGTTGCGCTTGTGAATCATGATTCACAAGTCAGTAAAGTGATTCTCGAGTATTGAACGATTCGTTCACGAATCGAACATCACTAAGAGGAACAGAGATGGAACAAGAGCAGGTGAGACACACATGTTAGTCAAATGGTTGTTTGCCAAAACTCATCAGAACATGTATCTAGTACCTAGTGTTTCTTTTTAGATACCGTTTGTTACTTTTCAAATTCTATATTTATTAAGTTATGCAGGCTTGTTTGCACAACAAGGCTAAATAATTATATAAACTTTAGTGAATCTAAATAGTGTACTTTGGTAGAATTAAAAAATAAGTGTAGTGCAGGTCTATGATGATTTTCAGTGCTACTATCATCTAGTTTTGATTCTAGTTCTGTCCTGGTTAAGTCCCAAGTAGTCCTGATTTTGAACTGTTGTAGTCCTGTTTTAATTCCAGATCAGTTCTGGGTCTGGTTGAATTGGGGTTTAGTCCCTGTGTTTTGATACAACCCTGATTTTGTTCTGCCTTGTTGCTTAATTAAAAAACTAGTTTAAGGTGTCCTGCAGATGTGATTTTTTTTTCCTATATGAAGTCATTCTTTTTTGAACAAAACTCAAAACAGAGCCTATTAATCTTACAGTCATTTCTACCCTCACTAAATTTCCTTTCGCTGCTCAGCTCTCACACAGTGGCTCAGCTATGCTCCAATCCCTCCATATTGTGGCCAATCACATGCGAGGATATAGGATAATATCATTATGTGAAAAACAGAGAGGGTGAGAGACGCGACAGTCAGGTGGAGCATCTGTCTGTCCTCTCAGTAAGTGAGTGAGACAGTAGACAGTGGTGAGGAGGGCTGTGCAAAAGCAAAAACACATAAATATGCCTGGCACCCGTAAACGAAGCAGCATCTGGCTGCAGTTTAAAGACTTTTTTTGTCTCGGTCTTGGTCTCGTCTCAACTCGGTCTCGGTCTTGGTCTTGTCTCAACTTGGTCTCGGATTAGACGGTCTTGACTACAAGTCTACTTTAGATCCTGTCATTGCCCAACACACACAAATGATGTGGTGATATTTTTGTTTCACGTGGTGTAAGTAATTAAGAAGAAACACTTTGTGTCAATTTTAACTGACACATACTTTGGACTGTCAAGAGTTTTATTCTGTTACTTTAACACTTGTTATGGTGGTGTAATACCCAGAATGGTCAGTAGGAAGCAGTGGGTGGGATCATGAATGGAGGTCTCTTTGCACACTTTCTCTGTCTTCACACACAGTGTTACACACAGACACACACACTGTACTGAGAAGATCAAAGAAAACGTGGAAAAAGTCACAAAGAAAGAGCAACAGCAGTCATGTCTGAGCAAATTTAAAACATGAACATCTTGAGCGTGGTTACAAATCAGCCTCTCAGCTTTCTCTTCTGCTGCTCCACCTGAATGTCCTGATTCCTGCTCTTCTGCTTCCACTCTGCTGCCTGATTAGCTTGATAGTATGTGCACCATATATACATGGTCTTCACCTTAACTGAACTTCTGCTCCAGCACTATGATTCATGGTAACATTATACTTAAATGCAAAGCTGGAATAAAATCCACAATGAGGTCAAATATTCAGGTTATTCCAGTATTGCACAGAAGATGTGTTGAATGACAGATTTTTACTGCTATTTCTCTGTTTACCATGGGTGTGCTACTGTTATGCTGCTTTTGCAGTCTTATTTCTCCTTATTTTACTTAGCAGCACCATCATGTGTCAGAATACAGAATGTGCAGTCAAAGTCCAAAAACATTATTTAGAGACTGAAAACATTGTAGAGCTGCTGAGCACCAAAGCAGATAGTTTTTTACCCGTTTGTGCTTTGAAGTCATCTTTCTGAAGACTTTGCAAATAGAGTATACTGTTTACTTTTTCATGAAGTTACACGTTTTAAAACACTACAACAAAATTCCATTAAATTCACATCTACAGAACAGTGACATGTTTAATTCAAGTAGTAATATTAAGCAATAATAAGACAAGATGAAACTGCAAACACAACAATCTCTTTGTTCATCTGAGCAGCCTGCAGTGACCACATGTGTGTAAAAGACTTTTGTTGGTTATTGTCTCTTCTGCCACAGTTTATTCTGTCTGCATGGATTTGCTATAAATATTGATATATATCTGAATTAGATAACCACAAATAATCTGTCACTCTTTCTGCCTACACATTGCACAGTGGAAATTCACAGGTATGACAATGTTCCTTTAAATCAAGATTGAAAACATACTTATTTAACCTGGCTTTCCTGACCAGTTAATACCCTTTTAAAACTTTTTATTATTTTTATTATTTTATTATTAATTTTACTGCTGTTTTTATCTTCTTAGTAGATATTTTGTATTCACGATCTGACCTTCCTCCTGTATTGAGGCTTGATACCTAATTTACTTAACTCTTCCCGTCTATTAGTGGCTCCATTCTGTCTGTGCTAGTGCCCGATCTGTACTTTGTTATTGACTTATGTTGTTTCTCTGTATTACTGTGAAGCACTTTGGTGTGCCTTCGGGTTTTTAAATGTGCTATATAAATAAAACTGTATTGTAAGTGTGAAAACAGTTTAAAAGTAGCATCTCTGTGGTGACAACAGATGCTGGCCTAAAGAAAAAAGTCTGTGGGCACCAACTTTCAGTTTCAGTCTACATGGTGTAAATATTCATATATATATAGCGCACCTGGCTTCAACTTTCTGAAATAGCCAGGCATGCATTTTACTTTATCTTACCTAAGTTTGTTATTTGTTCCTGTTCTTAAATACATTTATATTTCATTCATTTCCCTTTGTTTTCATATTGTTCCTTACTGTACACTTATCTGGAAATAGGAAACATTAAAATGCAACAAGATCTTCAAGTTGAACTAAACTTAAACTTTACTGAGTGACACATGAGAAACAAAAAAAAAAAAATCATTAAATCAAATGGTCACTTGCAGTATCGAAACTGAATAGATTACAGTCCAGAAAGAACTTATGAATTGATTCACTACTTAACCGTAATGGGCCCCACTCACACATTCACACACCAATCCTAAATCACCAAGTAAAATTGTTGCAGGCCTGGATTGCTGCTTTTGGTCGGGAGAGCCAACGGCCCTCAAAAATAAAAAATAAAAATGGCGCCTCTCTTCTGTGGAAGAACCTGGTCAAGTTCAAGAGGAGTCCTCTGCCCTGCCACACTGTCCATCGCACAGTAAGAAGAGCAGCAAACATTGTGCTGCATCGACCTGCCAATCTAACAATCTGTCTCCTACCTTGACGGCCTGAAGTCATGTTTAGTCCTTGCTGTAACTTGCGAATTTGCCATTGGAGCTAATAGCTTAGTTAGCCACAAACTGGTTTTCTAGGCAGAGATGTAATGGCTAGTCCGAACTGCACTAACCCGCCTCTCTTGCTCATTTCTTTGGCTGTGGATACATGATGTGTACACCTATGAGAATAAGATCAAATCTTAGTGTTTGGCTAAAACCTGTATGCTGGATTTCAGGGTTACAGGATTTAGTCTCTCTGCTGGAAACATTGCAGAACATCTCCAAACCATTCACATAATTTCACTGAACCCCTCATCCTTTAATTAAGTCCAGTGTTTACCATAATGATAACATTACTCACTCCTTTTCAGGGGGCATTACTGTCCATCTTCCTGTCTGTCTGACTGATTAATGGATGGATTTATTCATGGATTTATTTTGGTAAGTTAGACAAAAAAGGTGGTGGTGGTGGTGGTGGGGGGGGTCAGGATAGGGGATAGTAGAAAGTAGGTATAGTGGGACTTTAGGCTTAGAGCAAACAGAGAAACGACAAAGGACAAGGTTTACAGTGGTTGTATTTGAGGCTGAGGATGAATTAAGGAAGTTGAAAATGACTTCTTGGGTAGGCAGAGAAAGGAAGCTTGGAAGGATCTGAAGCTCAGGGTGGTTAAGAATAAAGATAGAAATGTACTAATGAGTGAAGAGAGTGTGATGAGAGGATGAAATCAGTACGTCACAGCATGACAGGAAGCATCACTTTAAACAAAAGTTATGAGTGATGGAAAATATTGTATGAATATTTGTGTGTAGTATAACTTTGAGTTCACACATAGCGACAGGCTTATATGTACCATCTCTGCACTTAAAACAAAACCACAAAAGCCATCAACTCATGGTTTTTTTGGTCTTTGTTTATTTTGTTTGTTTTTTGGTCAGCCTGCAGAACTAAAACAATGAAGAAAAGAGCTCCTGACACCTCACCTCTGTTCTTGAGCTTGAAGAACTAATTTGCTCTGTTATTGTTATTTTTTTTGTTTAATAAATACCTTTAAACCATAATAAACCTAAACAAAGAGCTGTGTTTGTAATCATCTACTGTCAGATCAGTCACATTGTGGGTAACACACCACAGTGTCTTGGACAAATCAACTTATGTGGAATCATATTATTATTATAACAATAAAATTAAAACATTTTATTTATAGGCGCCTTTAAAGACCCTCAAAATCACCTTTCAATAGTACAAAAAATAAATAATTAAATAATTTTTAAATAAGAGGTAAATGAAAAATACAAAAAACAAGCATGAAAGTATAAAAGCAAGTATAAAAGCTAAACAAGGTAAAAATAGACTAAGACGGAATCATGATGAAGCTTATGCAATTTTGAATGGCGGGTTTTAAATGGCTTTTATAATGCGATTGAAAAAAGGTGAGAGTGGTGAGTTTGTAGTCTGAAGATCTGGTGGAATTGCTTTTCCAAAGTCTTGGGGTAGAACAACTAAAGGCTCTGAGACCCGTGGTAGTGAGGCGAGCAGGTGGAACAGACAGAAGGGAAGCTGAAGACGAGTGAAGTGTATGAGTGGGTGAGTACGTATGGACAAGATCAGATAAATACAGGGGAGTGAAGTTATCCAATCCAATCCAATCCAACTTTATTTATATAGCACTTTTAAAAACAACAAAGTTGACCAAAGTGCTTTCCAAAACATGAGTAAAATAAACAATAAGATATACAATAAATAAGATTAAGAAAGTAAAAAGATTAAGAATGACCAACAGCTGACTAAAAACTGACTACAAACTGACTCTGATAATACTCCTCAAAAGCCTTTGAAAAAAAAATGTGTTTTTAAAAATGATTTAAACCTTTCAAGTGTTGGGGCTGACCTAATATGGAGGGGCAGTTTGTTCCAAAGTTTGGGGGCCACAACAGCGAAAGCTCGGTCCCCTCGGTGTTTCAGTCTCGACATGGGGACAGCAAGGAGTGACTGGTCAGATGATCTGAGAGACCTTTGTGGAGTGTATCGGTGTAGGAGGTCTGACAGGTAAGAAGGAGCCAGGCCATTTAAGACTTTAAAAGCAAGCAGTAAAATTTTAAAATGAATTCTGAAATGGACAGGCAACCAGTGTAAGGAGGCAAGAACAGGGGTAATGTGCTCACGTTTACGTGTCCCTGTCAACAGGCGAGCAGCGGCATTCTGGACCATCTGCAAGCGTGATAGTGAGGCCTGATCAATACCAATATAAAGTCCATTACAATAATCAAGTCGAGTAGTCACAAATGCGTGCAAAACTCTCTCCAAGTCACAAAAAGAAATAAAAGGTTTTACTTTAGAGAGCTGCCTCAACTGAAAAAAGCTTTTTCTCACCACTGTATTTACCTGTTTGTCCATTTTAAGAGCTGTGTCAAATTTTACTCCGAGGTTGGTGACAATTGATTTGACACACGATGCAAGAGGACCCAAGTCAGATGGAGGGACACCAGGTCCATTCGGCCCAAATATAATGACTTCAGTCTTCTTTTCATTGAAGTTTAAAAAATTCAGAGCCAGCCATGCTCTGATATCCTTAAGACATTCTAAAATAGGCCTGAAGGGGTTAAGGTCATTGTGTTTCAGCGGTAGATAAATTTGACAATCATCTGCATAAAAATGAAATGAAACTTTATGTTTTTAATAATATGGCCAAGGGAAGTAAATAAATACTAAAAAGCAGGGGCCCAAGGATGGATCCTTGAGGTACACCACATGGGAGAAGGGCAGAAGATGAATGAAATTCACCAACTGAAACGGAAAAACTTCTATCAGAGAGGTATGACCTAAACCACTCCAAGGCAGTGCCTCTAATTCCAACATGATGTTCTAGACGGTAAATCAAAATATTGTGATCTACTGTGTCAAAAGCTGCTGTAAGATCCAAAAGCACAAGTAAGACAGACTTCCCAGAGTCAGCAGTTAGTAAGATATCATTAAAGACTCTCAAAAGTGCAGTCTCTGTGCTGTGAAGTGCTTTAAAACCAGATTGAAATATCTCAAAAATGTTTTGACTCTGTAAAAAAGTCTGCAGCTGTGAGCACACTACTTTTTCTAAGATTTTAGAGACAAAGGGAAGCTTTGAAATAGGTCTAAAATTACTGAGCAAAGAGGCATCCAAGCCAGGGCGTTTCAGCAGAGGCTGGACCACTGCCTGCTTAAAAATTGCAGCTACATGGCCTAAAGTCAGGCTGCTGTTTATAAGCCTTTGAATATAAGGTCCAATAGTGCCCCAAACTTCTTTAAAAAGGCGAGGGGGAAGGATATCACTGGGAGAGCCAGACTTAATTTGGGTGACAATTTTACCCAGTTTAGATAGAGACACAGGTTCAAAATGGCTAAAAATTGCTAAAGGCGTAAAAGTAACAGAAGGGTCATAAGAAGGGGGTAAAATATGTGCTGTAATAGATAAAATCTTCTCCACAAAAAAATTTAAAAAAGCTTCACAAGTTTCAGCAGAAGCTTCTGTACAGTTGGATTGGAGAGGGTTAAGAACAGAGCTTAAAATACTAAATAAGACACGGGGCTTATGGCAGTTGTCATTAATAACACCTGCAAAATAGGTGGATTTCTGGTTCTTAACAATTTTCTGATATTTATGCCAGCTATCTCTTAAGATATCATAAGACACTTGTAGCTTGTCTTTTTCCCATTTGCGTTCTGCTTTTCAGTTAGTTATGAAGCGCTTTGAAAGTAAGAAGCAGGATCTTGAAAATGACACAGAGGTGAACTCGAAGCCAATGGAGCTGTTTAATAACAGGTGTTATATGTTCATATATGTTCATATCACATTAATTATTGACTGGAGGGTGTAAATTTAAACTTCAAATATCATTACAGTGTTTCAATCATTATTTCACATTATCTGTTTGTTTTCTTTTATTGTGTTTACATGTAGTCAGATGCTAAGGTCAGTGTGCATCTGCACATACATGTCAAAGCAACACAAAGAATTCAGAATAAATTAGTTTGTCCTTTGTTTTGAATAGCGAAAGATAATAAACCTAACTATGAATTTATTTGTTGTCTTTGTTACTTTAGTTTCACTTCAACCACACACTGAGTCATTTCCTGGGTTTGGGTCTCAAACCAAACTTAAAAGCAAAATTGAGCCACAAAATGAGATCATTTACAGATCTGTGGTATTCCAGGTTTATATCTGTTACACTGCCTGTCTACATCATGAATACATACGCAAAGTTCCAGAATAACAAAAAAATCAGATTGTCAGACTTCAGAAAGATGGAAAAGATGATGGAAAGATGTCTCCAGAACACAACTATCTCTGTGAGTGCAGAGTCCAGGAGGTTGATGACAAGAGGCTGAAAACAATACATGTTGGGGGAGAATGAATGCTGTGGATATATCAGAACACTGGATGATAAGATGACTCCCAGTCTGCAGAGACCTGCTGGAAAAGGAATTCTGCAGCATGATATTAATCCACAGGAAACTGCAAAAATCACACAAAAAAGACAAAATATGTCTCCTGACTTGAAGCAACACAACAGCTTTGTACATTTTTTCTTGTGTTTCCTTTCTCTACAAACTTCTATGTTTGCAATGGACAGGAAATATAAAGATATCACACAACTGCTGCGGTCAAAGCTACAGGAGCTGTTTGACATTTGTGTGAAAGGGAAGGAAGCACAGAGCGACCAATCAGAAGACGAAACCTGTAAAAAAAAACTCTTGTTGTATCTATATTAAACACAACTTCTCTTTTCCTGTAATGTAAAACTGTTTGATTATCTGTGGATCAGAGTGCAGCAGGCTGGATGTGACGATGGGGCACTCTTTGGTCTGCATGATGGGCTTTTTCTGTAAGAATTGTTTGAATGGCAGCGATTAATGAAAATGTTTCTGATCTGTGAGAATTACAGTGTGTCACTGCTTTAACCTGTTTACCTGAGAGCTGGAACAAAGCAGACTTGTGATATTTTGTGATTGTTTAAGCAAAATGCGTTACAGTTGTTTTAGTTATTGTGTTTAGAGCCTGTTTGGCAAATAGGAGCACACCAATGTTGTGATTATTGTTTCATCTAAAAAAAATGTCTTAAAAAAAGTTAATTTTAAAAAAAAAATGATTTTATTAGCTGTATAATGTCTGAAAAGATTTTATTCATTTTTAGTGCCCTGTACAGTCATCTATGAAAATGCCGAAGGTAAGTGTCTGAATTGACTTTTACATTTATCTGTTGTTTACCATAATTTAATGACCGAACCTCAATCTGTTAATAAATCTCAACATGAAAAGTAATCAGATTACAATCAGACTGTCACTTTAAAATAAATTAGTTCAATTTTTGAGTCTGAATGTCAGTTTAGCCTCATCTTCACTCAAATATTTCCATCATCTTAGAGATTTAATTGTGACACACATTAATATGACCTCTTACACCACAACATTATTTCCAGTGTAAATAAACTGGCCGACAGTCTGACAGCTGAATTAAGGCCACACAGGCACAGAGTTGGGAAAAAAAGAGACTATAGATTTTCTTCTGGCCTGATAATAAATCTACAAAGCAACTGATGTCTCCATCCTTAAATCCTTTGGGTTTCTTTGCTGCTGCTTGGGAACTTGAAGCTTCAGTTCCCTCCTCAGGCTTTCTGTAGGACTGAAGTCTGGAGCCTGGCTAGGCCACCCCATGACCTTAATGTGCTTCTTTTTTAACCACTCCTTTGTTGAATTGGTGGTATGTTTTGGGTCAGTGTGATTCTGGAAGACCTGTCCACGACTTCAGTGTTCTGGCTAGATGAAGGGTTCGTGTACAGTATATGACCTTGACTGTGGGTGCAGCAAAGTTGTCCTGTACCCTTAGTGAAAAATATCCCAAAGCATAATGTTTCCACCTGCCTGCTTGACATGTTGTTCTTTGGGTCACACTCAGGATTTCTTTATATCCAAACACAGCGCGTCTAGTTGATATGAAAGATATGATTTTGGTTTCACTGGAAAACCGCACATTCCCCCAATCCTCCTCTGAATCATTTAGATGTTCACTGGCAAACTTAAGACAGGACTGCACATGTGCCTGCAAACTTGGAACAACAAAAAATGA